>NC_058374.1:100336666-100677500 GCF_018350175.1 Felis catus
AAATCTGTATGCAAATGTTTATAATGGCTTTATTCACAGTCCTCAAATTTGGAAACAACCTTTATCCTTGAGCTGGAGATGGATAAGTAAACTGTAATACATCCTATAATGGAATACTACTCAGCATTAATAAGGAACAAACTGCTGATACACACAACAACATGGGGGAGTGTCAAATGAATTGTTGAAGTGAAGGAAGCCAGACTTAAAAGAGTGCATCAGTATGATTCCATGTATACAACATTCCTGCAAAGGAAAAACTATAGGGGGAGAAATCAGATTAGTGTTTGTTAGGGGCTGGGTCTGGGGGCATAGGTATTTCAGGACTTGATAGAACTGTTCTGTGTCTTAATTTTCATGCTGACATAACTGTGTATATTAATCTAACTTCAGAGTACCCAAGAGAGGGTGAATTTTACTGTATGTAAATTGTATCTTTATTTTTAATGAAAAAAATGTAGCTATTGCTGAGGGAGAATGAGTACCTTAAATCAAGGCAAGTTACAGATAATTTTAGAAAATACTTCTTTAAATAACACATCTACTTTCTCTGCCACCAACACCCACCCACACTTAACCATACACCCTGTCCTCCCTAGTTATAAATATTCCCTAATGTCTTTTTATTTTATTTTATTTTATTTTATTTTATTTTATTTTATTTTATTTTATTTTATTTTTTTGAGAGAGAGTGAAAGTATGAATGGGGAAGGGGATAGAAGGAGAGAGAGAATCTTAAGCAGGCTCCACATGCAGCATGGAGTCTGACACAGGGCTAGATCCCACGACCTTGGGATCATGACCTGAGCCAGTATCAAGAGTCAGGCGCTCAACCGACTAAGCCACCCAGGCACCCCTTCTCTAATGTCCTGATATAAAATCCATCTGTGTTAGAGATGAAATAACAAATCAGAAGGGTTATTTTACTACAGCATAAAATTAAAACTCTGAAGTTAAGTTTGTTATTCAAGCTAAAATTGCACACACTATTTAGAAAATGAATTACAGTGGCTAAATTGGGAAAGATATGGCCATTTATTTATATGAAAAAGTATTTATTTCATTAGAGGCCAACAGTATAAACAGGGTGCTACAAAAAATGTAATATCTTAGCTTTCAAAAAGGTAAATAGTGAGGAAAGTAATGTTTGTACTTTGACCTTTATTAAATCACAGCTGGAATATCTTAAATTGTTTTGTCACTTAAGGTTACTCCAGAGACTTGATAGCTGCCTATCAACTGTGGTATGTGTTACAAGGAAATAGGTTTTATACTTAGAAGTAGGGACTTTGTAGCAATTAGACTAGTACAAAAATGAAATGGAACTACCTCCAAAGTATTAAGTGCTCTGGTTTGATCTGTGTTCAGGGGCACATACTCTTCCTTCTATGGACTCTGGGACTCTGTAGACTGATTTTGTTTTCTATTTCATTTTAAGGTTTTTCATTTTTAGGTCATTCAAAGTATCTTCTTCAGGCTAAGCATCGGCAGGATTCTTTATCTGTTGTAGCTCTTAGAACATCAAGTTATTCTAGTTGGTCTTATCTCTAGTTATCAGTGGCCTGTTAATGGGGTGGTGTCATCAAGAACTGTTTCTAGTTTATCCACATGTTGGCAAGCAGCAAATACTGCTGTCTTCTATTATCTGATATCTAGACCCACTCCTATAATTTATACTCTCATTTTCCACAATTTTAACTGCTTTTAAATTGTCTATAGAAGACTGAGACTAGCATCTTGAATAGTGCCTGCGCATAGTAAACATATTTGAATGAATGAATTTCACTTTCTGATGCATGTTTCCACGAAGATAACAGTGATTCACATTCAGATAACCTGAAACATGCAAACTTTCTGACTAATTGTTTTGTTTTGTTTTGTTTTTTCTGTGCAGGAATTCCGGCAGAAAGTAATGCTAGGAACTCCTTTCCTAGTTATTTGGCTGGTTGGGTTTATAGCAGACCTAAATATTGATTCTTGGCTCATTAAAGGGCTAATGTATGGTGGCGTTTGGGCTACAGTACAATTTCTTTCAAAGTAAGTGTGTTGTTTTTAGCTATGTTTTTATCTGTACATGAAAAGATATAATTTGGACGCTGCTTTGTAAAATTAATGTTTTGTATGTTTAGAATACTACCTTTATGTAATATATTTCATCTTAATTTAGTGTTAAAGAATTTTGGCAGATTTATATCTGAAATCTTTAAAATTTTTAATGTTGAAATGTTGAAATTCTAGAGGTATATTCAATGACAAACTCTAACATATAATTTTTAAGTGTAAGATACAATTTAAAAACATTTCAGTAGAAGTAGATTGAGTTCGTTGACCTCTAACTAATATACATATTGCTTATTTCTAGGTAATTATAGCTTTAGCTTACCTTTTCATAGGAGTTATATTTTCTTTGGTCATAAGCAATATGCAAGAAGGAGGTTTGATTTTAGTAGTAAGGTACAGTCTGAGCATATGAAGTACGCTCAGCCTTTTTATTTTCTCCTCCCTCTTTTTTCTTTAAAACATTGTGATCTTTCCCTTTTTTTTTCTCCTTAGATATCTCATTTTCTAAAATTGCCTATTCAGCAAACCTAGGCAGTTGTCTATGATCTAGAACTTCCTACCTAATCTCCATTCCTTTAGTACTTTGTTTTCACCTGAATTTCCAACAAAAAAGAAAAAAAGAGTTCTGAAAATAATTCACATAGAGTATGTTAACTCTCAGGAATAGGCTTAATTCTAGGTAATTAATCTCGTTTTAGTGTTTCTAGGGGCTCCAAGGGGTCCTATAAATAGGAAGACTTCACACATAGCCTACATGGATAGTTGATCCTGCCTATGTTTAATAAAATTCATTAATACTTTTCCCAAATTCTAAATTCTGTAAATAATGACCTTCACATCCATTAAATTGGCCAGTTCATTCTGTTTGAAAAGCTGTACTAAAAGCTTAATAGGAGTGTGTAGGTAAGGAGAAATAATGAAACAGAAAAACTTGAGGATTGCTTTGTACTCATTTGTCAAAATTATAATACATCTTTGATGAATAATATGCTAAATGATAGAGTTACTAACTATACTGAAGTGAATTATTGACTTAAGAGAATAGAAGTAGACTGAAATTCTGAGGCTGAAAAATATCTAGAATAGAACATAATTCTGTTGGTAAATCCTCAGAATCTTGCTCACTCATTCAGCTGTAATCTCATTTATTATTGATTACCATGAAAAATGGTCTTGGTATTTAAGCATTCTGGATGTCTGGATTTTGGTTAAACCAGAGTTTACTATGTGGAACATGTGTAATTTTCATTTAAATAAATAATTCCTTTTTACAAGGAAATCTAGAGCTCAAATTTTATAAAACTTGTGTTTTGCAGATCCTTTTTTGATCATTCAATGCATAGTGCATTGCCTCTTGGAATATATTTGGCAACCAAATTTTGGATGTATGTAACATGGTTCTTCTGGTTTTGGAATGATATCCTTTGGTTATAAAGGTCTTGTCTAAAGCAAATGTTGTTATTTAAACAAGTGTTTTATAATAATTTAACATTTGGGACTGAACTATCCATGATTTGTTGCAGTAGAACAGTATTTCTAGAAAAATAACGTGTGAACCAATGTAAATATTGCTCTTAAATGTTTCATATTTAATAGATTGCTTTTGACAGCCGCTTTTAATAACAATATCAGAAATAATAATAGTAGCTACTATTTAGTATTTGAGTGTTTAAAGGGTATTTTCTTAAATACTTTGTACTCGTTTAGTACACATTCTATATGTTAATATTGTTATCTCCATTTTATACATGAGAAAATTTAGGCTTAAATAGGTTAAGCTGTTATCCTTGCCCAAGGCTACACAGCTAGTCTCTGGTAAGGCTGGGATAGAAACACATACTTGTCTGCTTCTATAACACCTATTCAAAACCTTTTTACTAAACTGTGATTTTCGTGTTTTAGTACCAGACTATGTACTCTAAATATTTTCTTAATATCACAACTTTTTATTTTGTTGTGGAGGATAACAGTTAATTTCCTTTTGCTTTATGAAAAAGCACGCAGTGCTGTATCTTCAAATATTTGCTAATTATTTCAATGTAGTATACTTTTACAAAAGTAATATAATCTGAAATTGTAAATGTGTGTGTGCATGTGTGTGTATCAAAGAAATAAGGACAGGGTCACCTTTTGATATTTTTACATAGAAAAAGCTCAATCAGTAAGACAGTCTGTTTTATTAAAATAAAGGCACATGTTTCACAAATGTCTACTAAAATCATTTTTTAAAACATTACTATAAAAATATATAAAGTAGATTTTAAGTAACATGCAGTTTTTGGTGGCTTATAGCTATTCTGAACGATTTTAATTACTATCTAGTTTCACTTCACAGTCGTGCATGTTATAACATTGTGTTCTTTTTGTTGTCTGTGTTTTAAACAAAAACAAAATACTGAAAAAAAAATGCTTATTTTGAGACTGAGTCACAGTCTTACGTTTTTACAGCGTTATATGATTACTTTCAGAAAGTGGAGTGCTTTTTAAATATTTTTTTAGCGTAAGTATCTTTTGAAATGTTGCCATGTGACAGTTTTCACTAGCTCATTCTGCATTGTACTAAACTTTGACATAAACATTATTCAAGGATTTATTAACCATTAGAATTATGTTATTGAAACATTTAGTATAAGTAAAATAGATCTTCTTATTTTCATTACCTCATCTATTTTAAATTTATAAAAAGCACTGACCTCTGAAATGACTTTAGTATTCCAGACATACTTTCTAACTTTGTTTCCTAAATTGGACAGTAAATTTTACATCCCGAAAAAAGTCAGATTGACATTTCAGAATAATTTTAGACTGTTGCTGTTCTCTTAATCTGTTGTGCATATAAGTGGAGAAAAGCTGGAAAATTAGTAAATTATAAATATTGAAAACTTCATGCCAGAGAGTTTTATGTAGTCTGATTTGAGTTTTTTGTTCCTTTTTTGGAGACAATAAATAGCTATGCAAGTTTCTAAGCTAGGGAGTTGAGAATGTGAGAGGTAGATTTTGAGAGGAAGGTCAGCACAATCAAATCTATTTAACTTGTTCTATTTGAATAATTGTGTCTTTAGAACACATTGGCATATAGTTCATTTTTTAGATGCACTGAACAAATTGCATATATTTTTCAAATAAAAATTATAGTATGAAAATACCAAGTTTCATACTTGTCTGCACAGGAGTGATGATCATAGTACTGTCTCACAGAAGTTTTGAGCATGAATGTAATAAAGCTTAGGATACCTGACATGTAACAAATGTAAATAAGTATGTGTTATTATCTTCTGCATGACTTTTTGGATCATTGTGTCTGTCTACATCAGTTTTAACTGTGCATTTATGGTTTCTTTTATTCAGATGTTTGTATATGTGTATATGCTACTCATGGAATGTGGAATGAAATCACAAATGACTTTAAATTCTGATTATAAAAAATTGTTTTATACTTATCTATGTTATAAAAGAACCATATCTCTAGACCTTATATGATATTAGAGCTATATTTTTTTTGTTTTTAAGTATTAAACTTCTGAGACCAGTGATAGGAACTCAAGAAACCTATAGGAAGAAAACAGAAAGAACCCAGAATAATTTATAATGGAAGCACAAGGAGTGTTAGGCAGGAAAGAGTCATGAGGTTCATGATATAAAATAATGATTAAGATATAGAGTTAAAATAGCAGCTGTTATCAGGGACTGCCTCTCTTATTGACCTCAGCCTCTCTGTTGTTGCTTGTACCACTTTCCTCATGCAACTCATGACTGCGTATGTAATTAAAACTGATTAGACTAATTGTGGAAAATAAGAGTTACAGTCAATTTTTATTATTTGTGGTAATTATGTTCTATAAAGTTGCTGCAAACACTGAATAAGCAAATACTAAACCTATTGCTCCTGGAGAAGAAGAAAATGTCAGGCTCTGGTCACATTTTTGTCCATCAGTCAGTACAAAACCTTGGTTTTGAACCTGTGTTCTGTTTCAGTACCAAATTTAAGATTTATTGTTGATTGATTAACATCGGACTCACAGCCAGCCGCAGTATAACCCATGCCTGAACAAAGCTTATATCTGATATTTTCTCTGTAAGGCACATCACAGCCCTCATGTGTTTAGGAACGTGAGATAACACCTCAGCACTTCACTAGGAGGCCATTTTAAACAGTAAAATCACCAACAAAAAACACAAAAAGGCGAAAGTGTGGCCCATAATAGACCTTTCAACTCAGCTGGCATTACGTGCATAGGGAGATACATATTTTTTGCTACTTTGCACATACCCATGATGACTAAAAAGTACCATGAATATTGATTTTAGGGTTACAAATAAATTTTATAGGAAGTAGGCATGAGGATCAACTGTATAAACTTTAGTTTCTCATAATATACCCAACTTAAGTGTTATTGTGGTGATAATGAATTTTATATTGATATAAACTATTCTTACAAGTGAGTTCTTAGTGTTTTCTATTATTCATTAAATAACTATCATCTCAGGGTCGCCTGGGTGGCTCAGTCGATTAAGCATCAGACTTCAGCTCAGATCATGATCTCACGGATCGTGAGTTCGAGCCCCATGTCCGTCTCTATGCTGACAGCTCAGAGCCTGGGTCCTGCTTCAGATTCTGTGTCTCCCTTTCTCTCTGCCCCTCCCCCACTCACACTCTGTCTCTCTCTCAAAAATAAACATTAAAAAAATAGTAATTATCATCTCCTATGTACCTGATATTTATTCAGCGCTTTTTGGTTTATAGTCCTTTCAAATCTATTATGTGACCTGGTTCTCAGAGCAATTCTTTGAGATTAGAAAAACCACACAAATCCTAATCCTGTTTTCCAGCTGATGGAAGGAACCCTTGAGGTTCAGAGAAGTTGTATGTCTTGCTCAAAGTCATATGGATAGGTTATCAAGAGTCTAGTATAGCACCCACCTTTTTGATGTGATAACAGTGTATCTTCAAATGTGAACATAATTTTAAGTTTTTAAACCTTGCTGGAAAGCAACATGTAGAAAGAGCTTTAAACATATCCTTAACTGGGGTACCTGGGTGGCTCAGTTGAGTGTTCAGCTCTTGATTTCGGCCCAGTTTATGATCTCATGGTCCTGAGATCAAGGCCCTTGTCAGGCTCTGTGCTAGGCTTGGAGCATGCTTGAGATTTTCTCTCTCTCTCCACCCCCTCAGTCCCCCTCCCCCGGCCTACCCCCCCCCCCCTTCATGTGCATGCTCATGCTCTCTCTCTCTCTCTTTCTCTCTCTCTCTCCCCCTCCCTCCCTCCCTCTCTCCTTCCCTCCCTCTCTCCCTCTCTCTGTCTCTCTGTCTCTCTCTCTCTCTCCAAACAAACAAAAAACCCTTAAACATTCATAAGTAAATCATAAGAGACAAGATCAAAAATGTATTTACAAAGCTGTTTATCATAGTACTAATAGGAAAAAAAAATGGAAACAACCTGAGTATCCATCCTGAATGGGAAATAGTTTTTATCAATTAGCTATGTGTAGTATGGGATAAAATCGCCATTAATAATGCTTTTCTAAGACTTGATGTGGGCTTATACTTAGGATGTAATAAGTGAAAAAATATATTAAATTATATTTACAGAGTGATTCTAATTTTAAAATGTGTAAAGGATAAGAGTTGAAAAGTGAGTACATGTAATGTTAACAGTTGTTATCTCTGTGTTAGATTCATGACTGATTTTATTTTGTTTCTTGTCCTTTTATTTGAAAATGTTGTTCATTGACCATTTTTCTCTTAAAATCAGACAACTCCGAAATTCAGTCATAGCCAGTACAATCAGTTGTTTATTGTGTTGGCACCACTTGTGAAATATTGATGATAGGTTATTAGAAATTTTATGTCTAAAAATAAATTAGTTTTCAGTCAGATTTTAAGCATAAACTGAAGATAGATACGAAGCTCTTCTGGAACTGGGATGACTACATATATAAAAATGAAGACATTGAAGAATTCTTGTTTTCACCATTCTCTCCTATGCATTTTTCTCTTAAGCATTTTTTCCTGTAGTTTACTGTTAGAGGACTTCTTTAGTTTTTTGTGTGTATCTTTTCTAGTTTACTTGTAATATTCTCTAAGCTTTTTAATGCCTATCTTCAGGTATCCAGTCACCACCAATGGTGAATTCTGACAATATTACTATAAATATTCTTGTATATCATTTGTGTGTGTGTGTGTGTGTGTGTGTGTGCGCGCGCGCGTGCGCATGCAGGTGTCTCTGAAGTTATTAAAGATAATCTCTAATTTATTTCTTAATTCATGTGTATTTGACTACTCTGTATAATGAATGATGTGAGGGGAGCGTGTGTGTGTCTTCCTTTCTGCTTATTCGGGAACTCATTGCTCCAACATACCTTTTCCTCACTCAGTTTCAGTATCAACCTTGATATTTATCAGTTTTTCTCTACTCTGTTCAGTTTATTGATCTCTTGTGCCAGTACTGTATTATCTTACTACTATATCTTTCCTTCCTTCCTTCCTTCCTTCCTTCCTTCCTTCCTTCCTTCCTTCCTTCCTTCCTTTTTCCTCTCTTTCTCTCCTTTTCTTCCTTCATTCCCCCCTCCCTCCTTCCCTCTCTTCCCTTTCTTCTTTCCAATACACACAGTTATATCAGTTTTAGGTGTACAATAATCGTGATTAAGCAATTCTATACATTACTCAGTGCTCACCATTGTAAGTGTATTCTTGATCCCCTTCTCCTGTTTCACCCCCTCCCACCACCTCCCCACTAAAGCTTTTTTCTTAAATCATGATATCTGTTAGGCCAAGTTTCCCAGCGTTTTTATTTCTCAGGAATGTTTTAGTTTTTTGGCCCTTTGTGCTTCTGATTAAGTTTTTTAGGATTAGCTGTTTAAGTTCTGTGAAAAGCCTAATGCAATTTTGGTTGAAATTCTATTTAAGCTATAGAATAATTTAAAGAAAAGTGAATTCTTTTGATGTTTAGATCTTTGCCATTACAAAGTAACATAGACTGGCTAGCTTAAACAACAGAAATTAATTTCCTCACACTTCTGTATCAGGATGCCAGCATGATTATATTCAGGTGAGGATTCTCTTCCTGTCTTACAGGTAGGCACCTCCTCCCTATGTCCCATAGAGCAGGGGGAGAGAGTGAGGTTTCTTTCTTCCTTTTAAATCTTACATAGCTGCAGTCCTATTAGATTAGGGTCGCACCCTTAGTAACTTGTTTAATTACCTCCTAGAGACCCTATTTCCAGAAACAGTTGCATTAGAGGCTAGGGCTTCATATGAACTTGGGGGGTAGGGGGAGTGGGAGGGGGGGCATGATTCAGTCCATAGCAGAGGGCCAGGGTGGGACTAATGGGAATTCTGCCTTTTTATTCTTATCCACATGTTCCATACCACTTAATACAAATTAAGAACAACCCCAAACAGCTTGCCTCACCAGAGTTGTTGTCTTTTCTTGACCTCAGGTTGAACTTGATGGTATAGTGTGGAATTTCCCCTTTTTGAAGCTGTCTCTGGTATTTTGTAGATAGTTGATTAATTTGATTTGCTGTTTTTATTTTATTTTGTTGGGTATTATGGTAAATCAGAGCTGCAGTTCACAGCAGGCATCAAAGTAACATCCAAGTGGATTAAAGAGTTAAATGTAAAACAGTATTCCATAAACATTTAAATGAAAATATTGACGACACGTACTTCTTTTTTTATTTAATTAGAAGACTAAATGTAAAAGCAGAAGTACAAGTTAAGTCAAATAGAGCTTCTTTTACTTCTAAAATTGACAACTTTTTTCTTTGATGAAAATGTGGTAGTCAAGCAATATGTACTGTTAGTGGGATTATAAATTGGTATATCTTTCTGGAAATAATCTGACAGTATAAAGAATATACATCAAGCCTTAAATATGTTCATACCCAAAGATATTGTCTCCATAATATTTAAGGGCCTAGGATATTCTGCTGAGTGCTTTGGAGAAGCAGAATAGCACAGGTAAAAAGAGCCCAGATTTTAATATTTCCTCCACCTCTAATTTACTCTGCAGCTTTGGACTGTTTAGTTAACCTCTGCCTCAGGTTTGTCACCTGTTAACATGGGGATAACTGTAGTATATATCGTAGTTTTCATGCAGATTAAATGGCAGATAGTCAATTAATAAGTGTTATTTGTTTTACTAGTGTTCATAAAACACCATGGTCTCAATTTTGATTAAAAATGCAGAATACCGAATATAAAAGGAATTATCTCTGGATTATGGAAGTATTTTTGCCTTTATACTTTTTAATGTGTTTTTTTTTTTCTTTTAATCAGGAAAAAAAAAGTTGTTTTAATCCTTTACAAAGAACAACCAGGCCATTTGTGGAGAGTTTGTAAATTTTTGTTTTTAAGTTTAAAAATTAACTGGTGTGACCTATTATTAAAGCTAAGTTCAAACTACCATTTGAAGATATCTAATCTCCACACTTTTAAAGACCAAGCAAAGAAATTGTTTAAGTTCATCTGATATTTAATTCTTGAATATCCCTTTCAAAACTGTAGACATTTATTGAGCTGTTTAGCCCCCTCACAAATTTAGTCCAGGCTGTAAGAAGCTGAGCTATTTAGTTACATTTAGCACCTTTTGAAATTGTTATAGTGAATAAAGGTCCTGCTCCTGAATAGTACCAGACTTCGTATTCTTTGCATATACATTTACCCAGCTTTATTCTCGAGATTCTTAGTTGTTGATACTTGTGCCAACATAAAATCTTGAAAATGGTATTTGAGTATTTCAGATATTTGTGTCTCAGAAAATTGTTGCTCTAGCAACATTATTTTTCTTAGTGTTATTTAAAATAGTTTTTGATTCCTCATTT
Organism: Felis catus; assembly: GCF_018350175.1. Lineage (NCBI taxonomy): Eukaryota > Metazoa > Chordata > Mammalia > Carnivora > Felidae > Felis > Felis catus. Next base: position 100,347,554 of record NC_058374.1, read on the forward strand.
ATATTTATAAAGGTTAGTACATTTCTTACATTTTCATTAGGTAGAAAAATGTGAACATGGAAACTTCTGTTTTAAGAATGTTTCTAAATAGTTTTCTAAAATTAAGGTCAATTTGTGTTCAAAAAAGCAATGGAAAGAATTTAAAAGCAGCCTTTTAAATGCATGGGTGTGATATCTTAAGTAGTAGATATATAAAGATTTTAATGCAAAGAGATAAAGCAATATATTAATATAACTTTGAAGATGAGAATTCCCTTCATTTTTGATCAAAAGGAGTAATGGTCATTTAAAAATAACGATTCACTGAATTTTTAATGCATCACTGACTTTTTTAAAGGGTCAGATAAGCCAATCCTACATGACTTAAAGTTTATAAAGAAATCACATTTTTACTTTTTCCATTCAGTTATGAACATAATTTAAAAGTATATTTATTTTGATGTAATAATAGATAAATCAGCTTGTATTTTTTTTCATTGGTAGGTGTTTTGTGTGTGTGCGCGCGCATGTGAGCATGTATGGTAAAATTTTACAGATTATAAGTTTACCTATAATAGTAATTCATTTATCATTGCTTTAGATTCCTTAACTTTAGTCACATCTCAATTTTTTATTTATCCATCTTCCATTCCTTGCCAATAGTGTTGCACTTTTCTACAATTTTGGAAAATCTTGGAAATCAGATCCAGGGATTATTAAAGCTACAGAAGAACAAAAGAAAAAGGTAGCAAGATAGAATTTAACTAGTCACATGTGTTTGTGAAATTATCAGTATTTATACCAGTTATTAGAGTACAAAGAAAGAAACTGTCTTTTAGAACATAAAAAAGAAGTTTCAAACCAAACTGAGATTGTGCGTAATTATTGCTCACCCTCGGTACTCCTGAATGCCTGTCCTTACACTTCCATGACATTTTAAAATTTCATGTTTCTGTCCTTTAAAAGAATTGTGATTGCTTTGAGGGATGAGTACAATATTTTAAACATCTCTGTAAACCCTCAGCAAATAATAATGAATTCAGTAAATGTTTGTTAAATGTGTAACTGGAAGACCAAAAAAGTGGTTGATAGTGCACATATTTTGTTTTAATAATATTTTTATACACCACACACACACATTATATATGCATGTATATATGTGTGTGTGTGTATCTATATCTATATCTAATCCACAGCACCTCTCACCTAAAGCTCAGGTACTTAGGAAACCAAATTGACAGTCTGAAGGTGTCACGTAAGAGAATTAGACTGGAGGCAGTTAAATTATCTTAAGAGCTATTTTATCCAGTCTCCGAAAACAAAACAAATCCTAATGAATTATTTCTGTCTATGAAAGACTAGAGCACTAGCAAGTTCCTAGGGACTAATCTAGGCTGCAGAGAGGTTGCTACCCTTATATTTAGTTTTCTTTAGACATTACTGCTAATTGATTTGCTAGGTTTTCTTAGTCATAATCCAGTTCTGAAGATTTCAGTTCTTTATTGAACTTAAGTTTATTTTCATGTCTTAGTCATCACAGCCTATATAGTCCTGTTCTTAGGGTAGGTAACTTAGTTGTATTCTCAGAGGAGTATCCCCCTAAGTTTAGAGTTGTTTTCATATATCCAAGAAATAAAATTCCTGTGTTCACATTACAATGAAATAGCAGAAGTAAATGAATGAAAGATTTTATTATTTTGAACTGAAAACATTGGTTAATTAAAAATGAACATCATATTTAGTGATTCATATTGATGGCACTATAGTTGGTGAACATTGTTCAGTTTGAATAAAATATATATATTTTTTAATTCACAGACAATAGTTGAACTTGCAGAGACAGGAAGTCTGGACCTCAGTATATTCTGCAGTACCTGTTTGGTAGTATTTTTTTTTCTTTATTCTTTCCTTTCTCTTCCCATGGCAGTGGCATAGCATAGAAGGGGTGGGGAACAAGGAGAACAGTTTCTTCTGCTGAGCACATTTCAGGCCCTCCACATTCCCCCACAAGTGCCTTTTAGACCGTAGTACAAGAAGAAAGATGGTAAAAAGATGTCTCCTCCCAATCTGCTTATTCACCCTGGTGGTAGACCTGGACTATACTTCTGATTCGAGGTGCCATTCATTCATATTCATCCTTAATCTCTTTTTCTTTCTTAATATGTAACTCAACAAAGAAACTAAGCAATAAAGTACTAACAAGGTTTACTATGATTCTCTAATATTGTTTTCCCAGGTATTTTTAAGAAAAAATTTATTCTATTTAAAGGTCACAGTGGGAAAATCCGTTAGATAACTTTTAAGACAACAAGGCCTATAAAATGGTTCCGTTTGAGTAGTTATCTCTTTGTAGTAGAGTGTTTTTGCAGCTTTGAGCACTGTTTTGTCATTGATATTAAAAGTTGCCATCTTAAACCAGGTCATAAAGAAAGATATAAATGAAACTAAATAGTATTTATTTATGGAATCAGGTATAGTAATACTGACATTGTTTATTTTCATAGACATCCCAGATTTCTATAGCATAATACTGTTTTGTGTTTTAATTATTTTCTTAATATTTATGATTAGTTCTTGTGAAAAATCTATAGACTGCCACAGTGGTTAAACCATGTTTTCCTTTGTAAAAATAGAAATAGTCCCTAAATCATACCTGAAACTAAATGTTCTTTTATACTTTTAAGATATACGTTACAACTGAACTAATGTCTTAACATGTGAATAATAACAAGAGAATTGACTTAATTCAGGATTATGGAGTGGGTCTTTGAAATGGAGCTGTAACTCTACAGATCCTTTAAGTTGTTTCACCTAACATTCTTTGACCAAACAGTTATGATTTTCAGTATTCAGAATGTATACTGCTTTACTTTTGGTAACAACTTTAGGGTGCTGACTAGATTCTCTTGCACTTTCAATCATTCTTTATAAAAAGGTTTTTGTTCCTATGCTTTACAATGGTTAATTTACAGAATTGGCACCTTAATGTTCAGAACATTTTTATATTCCGTTGTTCTTTGGAAATATTATTTTGTTCTACAAAGCCAAGAATGAATTGGCTGATATGTTTGCCATATGGCAAACAGATTCTTTATAGAGTCACTCAGTATATTTCATTGTTAAATAAATATCTGATGGCAAGAACAAGACTATTTTTATTATCATAGTATAAATGTTTTGTTATATGTTGTGTTATTGTAAGCTGTGTACTTCTGGATAGATAATTCAAACTGACAGAGGTAGCTGTCATAATATCGGTGTCCTTCACTTTGATGAATTGACAAGTCCCTAAGAAGACATATATAAATCAGAATTCCCTAAAAATGAATTAATTACTCTGTAAGTGAACTGAGGAGCCTATCATGTTTAGGAGCCTTGTGTCAGTGTTTGTTCAGAATTCATTGACAAGTATTGCCCAAAGGGGAAATGTAGCTGAGGGTTGGAGGTGGGGGTAGAGTTTGTTTAATACATCCTTCTTCTTTCTCCTAAATAGCTTTAATTTCATATCTGTGGTAAAGAATAAGTGGCACTTTTTTTTAAGGGTTCACAGATCACTTTAGTACATGTAAGGACCACATAGTCCACCTATGCTTTTTTCCTAGTACCTCAGAATGGTGTCTAACCTATTGCAAACTAGTAGAGAAATGGCAGTGGTTTTTTTGAAACACCAGTAAAGGATATTATAGATTTTGTTTCTGGCATGGGTTGATAACTAGCTCTTGTCACGTATCCAGCATTAGGTCTGGGTAGCCCTTCGGAGGTCACTAATGAGTTCTTTTAGTCACTTGACTGATTCAGAGTAATATAGAGAAACTTTTCGCAATACTTAAAATAGTATGGCATCATAAACATGAATTTTTTTATTACTTGTCAAGAGCTGAATAATGTATTTTATGTTTTTGCAAGTAATAGGGACTACCTAAACTTGTTAAGCATGGTGTACTTTCTCAGATGGGTCATGCAGTTCAGCAGAAAAGATGCTGTACCTTAATCTCCGAGATCTCAGGAGCCACTGAAAGAGAAAGATATGTACACTTACTGCTTTTTGCTAGATTTGTTAACTTTGGGAAGACATTTTATTAATGACTTTGAATTTTATTTTATTTTTAAAAAAATTTTAAACATTTACTTATTTTTGAGAGAAAGAAACAGAGCATGAGTGGGAGAGGGGCAGAGAAAGAGGGACACAGAATTGGAAGCAGGCTCCAGGCTCTGAGCTGTCAGCACAGAGCTGGATGCGGGGCTCGAACTCATGGATCATGAGATCATGACCTGAGCTGAAGTCTGACACCCAACTGACTGAGCCACCCAGGCACCCCTAATGACTTTGAATTTTAAGAGGTTCTTTTATTCACTTCGAACTTGACCTTCCTTTTACTAAGGAACAATTTCCTTTTATTAAACAAGAACCAGTATCATGACCATTAATCACAATAAATTTTCATTTGGAAGCCTGGAGAGTGATTTTTTTTAATCAGAAATGTGAGGGATGTGAATTAAATATAGTACCATTCATTACAATAGCAAATAGGTCTGTGATTCTTAATTACTTTTGTAAAGTTATGGTTCTGCCCCATTCTTAGGAGTTTATATTCCACACTAGCCCTATCCTGTCTTTTCTTTGTTGTTGCAGTTGAAATTCCATTGAGGAAAACAATAGTGGTTTTTGTTTTATTTTGTTCCTTTGGAAATAGAGTTTTGTTTTCTTCTTAATTGTATTTTGAGAAAATAAATGTTCAGCCTTCCTTTCTTCGGTATAATGCCTTTCATAATCTTTTAACATGCTTGTTAACAGATACGGAAACCAGTGAGGTCCAAACACTGTGGTGTATGCAACCGCTGTATAGCAAAATTCGATCATCATTGCCCATGGGTGGGTAACTGTGTAGGTAAGTTTTATTAATGATTTCTAGGTATGTTGTTCATTTAAGTTATTCTAGGTAACTAATGAATTACCGTATTAAATTAGATGTTAGAAACTTCATTCCTACACCCTACTACAGCCCCATTCCTCCCAGTTATCTTCCGGTTGATAAAACAGCAACTCAGCTGTGAGAAAGTTATAAAACCAGTGTCTAGGAATGATTGATATTTCTCTATCAGTTCTTTCTGGTGCCGCCTCTTTCCTGTTTTCTTTATTGGGTAATAGTGAAATCGATAAGGAGGCAGAATAGTATTGTGTTTTAGTTAAGCTGAAGAAAGTAAGGCAATAAAAATATCTGGAAGGATGTTGTGTACAGAAGCAGAGAGGGACGACCAATGGAATTCTGTATACCTCAGTACTCAAGAATGGTGTGGTCCAAGGAGGTGAACTAAGTGGTCTGAGAGATAACCCTAAGGATTTTATGAGGTGACAGCAGGGAAACATTACAGAGATTGCATAACCGTTGAGAAGAAGCCTTTAAAAAGTTGGATTATAAGGCTTATACAAATAAAGATAAAATAGAGTTATTTTAAACCTCACAAAACAAAACAGTACATTAAAACTCAGAATTGAGATTCATTTGGCTCATTGGGACTCTTGACTTCAGAATGAATGTCATTGCAGTCCTTATATCTTTGCGTGTAGTTACAAGCATTCTTATTTTAAGACTTTTATTAAAACATTTATTTTCCTGAGGAGCATTTAATCAAGTAAGTAATGTATGTGTTTATTGTCCAAATTGTATCACACCTTTCATGGCATTTGTCTATCCCCATCCCCAAAAGGTGTATTTCTAGTTGTTTTTTCTTAGCTGAAAAAAAATTGCTTCTGTGTTGTTCTTTAGGTGCAGGCAACCATAGATACTTTATGGGCTACCTATTCTTCTTGCTTTTTATGATCTGCTGGATGATTTATGGTTGTATTTCTTGTGAGTACAATTAGCTTTTTACCTTCTTAAGACAATTGTGTACTTTTGCGTATTACCATGTTAGCAAAATATAATGGTGATAAGTCTTTTAACTAAAAATTAACGGCTTTGGACACCTTACTGCACTGAAGCATAAGGAAAAAATAGATATAGAACTATAAACATACTCAACACATAGCATAAGCAACAGAATTATAGTTAATTCTGAAAAACATGTTAGCCTAATAGGCTTTGCAAAGCTTCTGGGTAAAATACATCAACATTTTTCACATCACGTGCTTGCCTTACTCTGGTAGCTTACAGATTTTGTGACTGTGCTAGTTGCTCTTCCTTACCAGACAGTTGGGAAAGTATAGTGAACTTCACACAGAACTTGAAATATTTTGAAAAGTAAGGTGTAATTATTGCCTACTGGAGAATATTAAAAGTTACTCTTTTAAGAATAAATTGCCATTCACTTGATCATATGGGTATAGAGGAAATGATGTTTTTGTTTTGTTTTTTACATTGAGAACATGGCTTGAGAAGGGTTTAAATGAAGATGTTAGTTGCTATGCTTCAGGGCTAGGTGGTACTTATCATAATATATATTATAGCCTGGCTTAAAAATAGGACTTGGAAGGATGATTTCCTAGTCCTCTTCTCCCGCAGATATTAAGACTAATGTCTGTTATTGCCCTGATGAAAAAGGAGGCTACTTCCTCAAATAGAGATTAATGGAGAGAAATATTTGATAAAAGATCTTGACCTAACTTCTGGCCCAACACACTAGAGAGAGAATACGGCCTAAAGCAGCAGTAGTTTTTATGGCAGCAGCTCTCAAAGAGGAGACTTTTGTTTTGGAAAAAGCCCCTCTCACGGAGGTGATCTCATTGTATTTATTATATGTTCCCCCCCCCAAAAAAAAAATTTTTGACTTATATGCATGTCACCTTATCTCTGTATAAAGATGTTAATCATTATGTGTAGGCAATGCCAATCAAATAAAAACTATACTATTTAAGTACAGTAGTTTTTTTGTTTTTTAAGATTGCTGCTTTGTCCACTTCTATCTTTGCTCTGATTTTTTCACTGATGTAGAAAGGGATTATTTAGAAATATAAAAGTATAAACAATTTGTATCGAAAGTTATTGGTTAAATCTAGACTTTTGGATCATGTTTTCTAAGTGGTGCCTCTTGCAGTTGTCTTCGTGAGGTGGTTGGATGATTACTGAGTAAATGTGAAACTTCTGTTCTCATTTTAGACTGGGGACTCCACTGTGAGACCACTTACACCAAGGATGGATTTTGGACATATATTACTCAAATTGCTACATGTTCACCTTGGATGTTTTGGATGTTTCTGAACAGTATTTTTCATTTCATGTGGGTGGCTGTATTACTCATGTGTCAGATGTACCAGGTATGTGCAAGTACATGGCTGGTTCTTTAGTGTGCTGACAACTCTTAAAACTCCATTCCTTGTTGAAAGATAATAATGCATTCTGTTTCCAACCAATCCAGCTTTTCAAGGATTAAAATTTTCCACTTAGTTTCCTTCCTCTTCCTTTACTCTTTACTTTTCCTTTCTAGCTCCCACTCTCCCTCCTCCTCTCCTTCTTATAGTATGAATTCTTTTATATTATGAATTTTCAATACTACTTGTGACAAAACGTATTTCTGTTGTTCCCGATTCAGCTATATCCATTTGGATATAGGTGTGAGCTCAGATCGATGATGCCATTAGTTTTGTGTTTATTCATAATGTTTTATTACCTACAAATATCAGTATTTATTCAAGAGTCTTTTTTTAAATTAAGGATTTTTTTGAAAGCTCTTTTTTAAAGGGGCTCATGGAGAGGTGGTCTGTGTACATAGTGTCCATCTCTATGTCCATCAAGCCCAATGCCAAATAACCTGTGCTTTAAACATTTTTCCTGTTTAACTGGCGACTTTTCACCAGAGTCAAAGTGATACTATGTAAACAAGCTTGATAATCTCCTAATGGAAAAACAGAAACAAATTTCACCACTTTTTCCCCCTTGAGAATTAACTTCTTTTACATTAAAACTTATTTTCCATCAGAGGGAGTTAATGGTTTGCTTTCTCTTACCTCCTAGATATCATGTTTAGGTATCACTACAAATGAAAGAATGAATGCCAGAAGATATAAGCACTTTAAAGTCACAACAACATCTATTGAAAGCCCATTCAAGTACGTACATGTTTATAAATTTAATATTTTATTTTGGCATATAAAATTCCTTACTTAACCAAACTTAGCAAATATCTAGTGAATACATCAAAGAGAAATATTTTTTTTAGGTATGTCAATAGGATATGAAGCAGGGAATTTTTCTTTTGGTTAGCAATATGTAAAATAGCTTAGAAATCCTACTGAATTCTAAGATTTCTGCCAGATATAGCATTGGTTAGTTTACCATAACTTTAGAATTCATCACATTAACTGCATGTGAATTTGTAACATTTTTTTTCTTATTTGCACAATTCTAACTCTATTGATCTACTAACATTTGGTATAAACAGAAATCTTTATACATTAACATTCAGCTTTAACATTGCCATAAATTTTTACAAGTTTTCACTGATAAATGAATGTATCCAGAGAATTGAAATATGATTTTTAAAATATAATCAATTGAAACTTGTATATAGGGAAATTTTCTAGACTCTAGGGCAGCTGCTTTTCAGTGTGAATTATTTTATTTGTCCTTTGAATGACAGAAAAATTTCCATAGACATAGTTTTATTTTATATTTCCTTTTTTTAATTGAGGTGTAATATATAACATTTCAAATGTACAACATAATGATATTTGTGTATCTTGAAAAATGACCAACACCATAAGTCTAGCTAACATTTGTCACCATACATAGTTACAGAATTTTTTTTCTTGTGATAAGAACTTTTTAAGATGTGTCTTGGCAACTTTCAAATATGGAACATAGAACTACTAACTGTAGTCACAATGCTGTGCATTATATCCCCATGACTTATTAATTTTATAACTAAGTGTGTACCTTTTGACTCTTCTCACTTATTTTGCCCACACCACACCTGCAGCCCTCTGAGAATCACCAGTCTATTCCTTGTGAGCTTGGTATTGTTTGTTTAGATTCCATATATAAGTGAGATTATATGGTTTTTGTCTTTATCTTTCTAATTAATTTCACTTAGTCTGAAGCCCTCAAAGTCCATTCATGTTGTCACAAATGGCAAGATTTCCTTATTTTTTATGGCTGAATAATATTGCACACGCGCGTGTGTGTTGTAGGTACAAACACATACCACATTTTCTTCATTCATCCATCAGTGAACACTTATGTTGTTTCTATGCCATGACTGTTGTAAATAATGCTGCAGTGAACTTGAGGGTACATATATCTTTTCAAATTAGTGGGGGTTTTTTTGTTAGTTTCTTGTTTTTTGTTTTTTGAGGTGTTTTGGTTTTTTTTTCCCAGACAAATACTCAGAATTGGAATTGCTGGATCATATGGTAGTTCTAGCTTTAGTTTTTTTGAGGACTCTACTGTTTTCCTAGTAGCTGCAACAATTTAACCTTCCCACCAGTAGTGCATAAGACATCCCTATTCTCCACATACTCACCAAACTTGTTAGTTCTTGTCTTTTTGATACTAGCCATCCTAGCAGATGTGAAGTGCTATCTCATTGTGATTTTGATTTGCATTTCTTTGAAGATTAGTGAGCATCTTTTCATGTATCTGTTCGTCATCTCTCTGTTTTTGGAAAAATGTCTGTTCAGATCTTCTGCCCGTTTTCTAATTGAATTGTTTTTTTCTTTTGAGTTGTATGAGTTCTCTTTGCTCTTGAGTTGTAGGAGTTTTTTATATATTTTGGATATTAATCCCTTATTGTATATGATCTGCACATACTTTTTCCCATTCAGTAGGTTGCCTTCTCATTTTGTCGAGGGTTTCTTTTCTTGTACAGAAGCTTTCTACTTTGATGTAGTCTCACTTGTTTACTTTGCTTTGGTTTATATTAAAAAATTCATTGCCAAGATCCATGTCAAGGAGCTGACCACCTATGTTTTCTTCTAGCAATTCTGTGGTTTCATATCTTGCATTTAAGTCTTTAATCCAGTTTGAATTAATTTTTGTGTGCGGCATAATATAGTGGACCTGTTTCATTCTTTTGTGTGTAGCTGTCCAGTTTTCCCAACATCATTTATTGAAGAGACTATGCTGTTCAGTAGTTCAGATATATAGCTCAAATAGTTCAATATATAGTTCAAATATATATGTATATATTTAATTTTACATTTAGTTTGATGCTGAAAAGTAGTAGTTTCCTAATTATATGAAGTATTTAAAACTTTTGATTTTTACTCAAGCTACTTGGCCTTCAGTTTTTTGTGATGCTGTTAATTATTGCGTGCTTCTGGAAAGCATACAAACCGTTAAATGAAAGCAAAAATAAGGGAGTTGGGTAGTTTTGAGAATTCTCCCACAGTCACGATTATTATATAAAATGGAAAACTGTGACTGCTTTTCCAGAGGTATTCTTCAAGCCCTAAAATTCCCTGAACTTACCCTTGACATTTCTTTTCTTAAATTGTTACTTTTAGGTACATTGCCAGATTCATGCTGTTTGTAATCATTTTGCCTTTTACTTTCTCAATTTTGGATAGAGTTTGTCTCCTTGCCAAAGAGCTGCCCATCAAGGAAGAGTTTTATAAAAAAAAATTACATAGGACACAGGAATGAAAGAAATGCAGATTTGAATAACTTTAAAATATAATTGTGTAACCCATTAAATTAACAAAAGAGAGAAGAAAAATTATTGTTGGCAGAACTATGAAGAAACATTAATGCATATATATTTGGTAGAGTTATAAACAAACAGGTTCTTTCTGGAAAGTAACCTGAGTTTTTAAGTTTAGAAAAATATATATTTAACACCAAAATTAAATTAAACTCATATATCAAATTATTGTACTAATAGGCTTTTTCTTTTTCTTTTTGTTGGGGGGATATTTTAGCCATGGATGTGTAAGGAACATTATAGACTTCTTTGAATTTCGATGCTGTGGCCTCTTTCGTCCTGTTATCGTGGACTGGACCAGGCAGTATACAATAGAATATGACCAAATATCAGGATCTGGGTACCAGCTCGTGTAGCAACATCTTTATCCTATGAAGCATATTGCTGAGTGGTGCCTGAAAATTGTGTCTGTCCGTGTCTCTCTCACACTCGAATCCACATTTTTGAACAATAGCATGCTATACGTAGGGCTAACAGTGGATTTTACAGTCTTTTTTTCAACACTTTATTAACAAAAGTAAACATGGACAGAACACACTGCCACTTCTGGGAAGAATAAAGATCATAAAAAGGAATTTTAATGGTTCGTAATGTGGGAATTCACAACATACTCAACTTTTTGGTTTTGTTCTCATAACATTTTTCACGAAGAAAGAGTGAACTTATTCTGAACTTATTCTGTTGATAGACATGGTATACTGATCAGAAATGTTCAATTCTAGCTAAAACTAAATTTATGATTTATGGCTAAATTTTATGATGCACTCTACTATGACTATTGCATTTAATTCCAGGAGAATGGTCTCAAATTGATTCAGATTAGTATTATGTACATTTTAGAATGTACATGTAAATACTGTGATCAAAATCATGTGGTTTTATTAGGGATCTACTGTAATGTGTCTTCAAGGGCACGAGAAAATAATGTTCACAAGAATATGTGCTAACACTATTTTATTGCCATCAGCTGTTGCAATGCTGATATATTTCTAGTTCAGTGAAATAATTTGTAGTAACCTTGCTCTGAGGTTTTATGGTCTGATTAATAAAGCACTTGCATGAGTATAGTAAGTCATGTTATTTTGTTCAAACTTAAAAGCCCTACTAAGTGCATGATACACCTCATAGAATACTAGCACATACTATCCAGTAAAGCATAAATTAGAATTTAATTTGATGTGCAAACAGTCCAATTTTTAAGAGTTGAGGTAATTTCAAAGCAGAACAAATAAGTTCATGCAAAATTCTCAGTAATAGAGATAAATGGATATACTTCTAGAATTCTGAGTTGCGAAATAAATTGTAAACAAAATAATGGAGTTTAGCTAAAAATGGAGCATGATCTCTGTACATATAGCACATGTGAATAAAAGAAAAGCTAATGGTATATTCTGGTTTTTAAAAAATGACCTATCAGAAAGAATTTAATCCTCAAGATTATTTCAATTTCCCCAATATTGAATGTTTTGAGGTTTGTTAATGCTGTCTGAAACCATTTCAGAAAGATCTTCTTTGTTAAATGTGATGCACTGATCAATTTTTGTTGCAGCATTTCCATACTCTCACGGTGAACTATTAGTCACTGCTTCCATAAATATTGTTTACAGAGTGAGACTTGGTTTAGTCCTCTTAAGTGCTGTAGCAAACTGTGGTTCGAGCAACCTGTGGGAATCCTGTGAGAGGGAATGGGCTTGGGGGAGGGTGGGGAAAGGGTGGTCAGACTGATGACAGATCCTAGACCAGTGTAAAGATTGTGTATCTGTATATAAATAATTTATCACATAGTTTTCTCTTTGTGTCTGTATGTGTTAGTGTATTCAAAGCTGCTCATTTCATTTTATCCAACCAAAAAGAAAAGGGAGATAACCTAATGAGCTTCTAGTGATGTTCAATATTGCTGTTAATAGGCATTATACCCTGCAAGTTCCACTGCATGTCTGAAGCTTGGTAAAATTAGTATTCTCTGTAAAATGCAGATTACAGGTATTAAAGCAATCTAGTGGTATACCCGCCCCTTGCCTTAGTAAGAGGAGCAGTGAAAATGTATATAGTTGATGTTCAGTATTTCCAAGTACCATTTTTATATAGTAGTTTCTTTGACCATAAGTCACACATCAGAAAGATTACCTTTAGTGTATTTGAGTGTTTTAATATTAGAAAATTGGCATACGTACTTTATTTTTGAAAAGGGAAAAGATGGGTGTGGGGTGGCAATAGCATTGTGCCATTTTGTCATAGAATGTAAAAAATTGGTTAACTTTACAAATGTCTCTGCTAGTTTTGACTACTAATTGGGGGAAATTTTAGATAATTTTTAAATTCAAAGTTATTTATAAAAGGCTAGAATTTGTTTTAATTTTTTGTATTTTGAGCCACTTCACATGAAGACTCGGTTGCAATTTTTATTGGATACATTTTTATTAACAGTCGAATATAATGGTGGTATTCTCAAGAGTTTGGATAAGAGTGTTGTTACCATGTTCTTTCTTTGTGGTACAATATTCTTTTCAGTGCAAAAGAGATGTCTTTCAGTTCAATAGAAAAGATACTCTAGATACAGAAGTACATGGAAAATACTAGCAATGTTAATGCTTTCGTACTAACCATCTCGCAGTGCCGGTAAGATCTATAGTTTAGAGATGGTCAGGTGGTCAGATAGCCAGGAGCCAGCTATGCAGCAGTGTACTGTACCGTCCGTTTACTTACTTTATAAGTCGTGTGTGTGGAACCAGCTTAACCCAGTTCTAAAGTTGTGTATGAAGGTGACCCTTTGGGGAATAGTTCATATCAGCTTAATTGGATACTTATAGCAAATAGGAACTTACTTCTCAGCCCGGAACATGAATTACTTCTTTGGAGTTTTTTTCCTTCACATTTTTGTTCCCAGGAATTTATTTGAAATATTAATAGGCATAAAGCAGTATCATTATACTTAAGCTATGGATATTTTTATTTTGTATTTTCTTTATTTATAACTGTGCCAAGTATTATTTTGCTACTTACCGTGTTACTCTGTGGAAAGAAAAACCTGTAAAGTGTTTAATAAATTAGCTCTCCTTACATAAATTAAATCTGTTAAAATTTTGTAAAATATTAATCAGAATAAATATTGACTCTTAAGCGTGTGTTTGTTTGTTATTTCGTTCAGTTCACTTCAAGAAATTGATGAGACACTGGGTAGTGGTAACCTATTATATTGAAAAGATTATTATGTATATTTGTATCTGGAACCACTAGGATTCAAGTGGGAGGACTAGAAATTAGCAAAAGTAAAAGGTGGTGGTAGTATTTTAAAAAACTCTAATCCCATGTCTATGTATATGTATGTAATTAATACTTTTTAAGTAAAAGGAAATTTTTCTTTAAGAATTTTGGATTCCATAGAGTAATTAGGATCCTCAAGGACTGTATGAATCTCCAAGTTTTAAATCTAAGTATTATCTAGAGACACTGTGGTAAAATTTTGGAAAAGGAAACCTACCAAACATTGATCTCAGTCACTTGAAAAGCTATGCATCATAACTTCTTTTTTGGGGAATTTAAAAAGGAGAAATTGTGAAGGTGCCTTTTCCTGCATGTGCATGTCCACATGATTGTTTATGGGTTGAGAACCCAGTGGTATTAAGTATTTTCAGACTGGAATAATTAATACTCATTTCATAATTATTTTATGATGTTTAAAGTAATGCTTCCAGAGCTGTGTAGAGCTCAAGGAACAATATTTTGAACAAGTATAAAAATAAAGCAAATTCTGCAACAAGCCATCAATTTTCATTCCGGGTATATTTCTCCCCTTCATTGTTGACTTACATGGATCTCCCAGCCCTTCCCAAGATTGCTAGGTTGTGCCAAGATAAGGATACCAGATTCTAAGAGTTTATAGAGATAACTGGAAACAAGTGGTATATATCAGGACAAGAAATCTTAGCTTCTTGTCAAAAAGTAAATCTTCAGTTTCATAAAGTTGTTGGTATTAAGAGTTACTTATTAAGTATCTTTGTGTGACTTTACAAAATGGAAAGTCTGTAATTCCAAGTGGGATATTCAGAATGTTCCTTTATCGGGGTCAGCTAACTCACAAACTCCAGGAAACCAGATGTGCCTTTTAGAAAACTTTTTGCCTTTGGAGTATGAATTTTTTGCTTGGATAAATTTTACCCGAACATCTGTCATCATTTACTTCGATTGAACAATGCGTTTTAATAGCAGTGTTTCTAGTACTCCAAAAGAGGGACTGTTTCCATTCAAAGCATCAGAAAGCCTCATTGCTGCTGGCTTGCATCTGTAGGTTTACAGTTTTCATCAAATTTGGAAATTTTCAGTTATTATGTCTTCAAATATTTTTCCTTTTCCCTCCCCCACCCTCAGGAAACTCTAGGTACACATTGATTAGGCAACTTGAGATTGTCCTACAGCTCACGATCAGTTCATTTTTTATTTTTGAGAGAGCACGGGGAAGGGCAGAAGGGGAAGGAGAGAGAATCTTAGACTCCGTGCCCAGTGCGGAGCCCAACGCTGAGATCATGATCTGAGATCATGACCTGAGCTGAAATCAAGAGTTGGACACTTGGGGCGCCTGGGTGGCGCAGTCGGTTAAGCGTCTGACTTCAGCCAGGTCACGATCTCGTGGTCCGTGAGTTTGAGCCCCGCGTCAGGCTCTGGGCTGATGGCTCAGAGCCTGGAGCCTGTTTCCAATTCTGTGTCTCCCTCTCTCTCTGCCCCTCCCCCGTTCATGCTCTGTCTCTCTCTGTCCCAAAAATAAATAAACGTTGAAAAAAAAATTAAAAAAAAAAAAGAGTTGGACACTTAACTCTGAGCCACCCAGGTGACCTAGTCAGTTCACTTTTTAAATTCTCTTTTTCCCCAGTATTTAGTTTGGATTGTCTTCAGGTCTTTAAGTTCACTTAAATCTTTTTCTGTCTAGTTTAGTCTATTGTCAATACTATTTAGGCATTCAGGGGATTTTTCATCTCCGACATAGTTTTCACCTACAGTGTTTGATTTAGACCATTTTTTATATCTTCTGTCTCTACTGTTTTGAAGATATGGATGGAGTACACTTATAATTAACTTTATTTTTTTTTATATTTTTAAAAGTGAGAGTGAGTAAGCAGGGGAGGAACAGAGAGAGAGGGAGAGAGAATCCCAAGTAGGCTCTGCTCTCAGCATAGAGCCCAGCACGGGGCTCAGTGTCACAAACTGTGAGATCATGATCTGAGCCAAAGTCAAGAGTCACGCTCAACCAACTGAGCCAACCAGGTGCCCCATAATTAACTTTTAATATCCTTACCTGCTAATTTTCACATCTATGTCAGGTTGGGTTGGTTTTGATTTTTCCTCATTGTTACAGGTTGTATTTTCCTGCTTCTTGGCATGACTAGTAATTTTTTTTTCTGTTCAAATTTGTATTTAAGATGACTAGTAATTTTTGATTTGGTGCCAGACACTATGAATTGAGTACTGGATATTTTTGTATGCCTACAAAAATTGCAGAGCTTTGTTCTGGGATGCAGTTATTTGGAAGCTTCAGTTCTATCAGATTTTGTTGTTAGCAAGATTGGTTAGGCAGGACCGAGCAATGTTCAATTTAGGATTAATTATTCCCCATTGTTGAGATGAGCAAGAGCAATGTACTCCATCGAAAGCCCCAAGAATTGTGTTTCCCCGTGTCACTGGTGGCAATGAACAGGAACTATTCCCAGCTCCATGTGAGCACCAGACTTTGTTCTAAGTCTTTCAGTTGCTTTTTTTTCTCTGGTCTTGGACAGTTACCTCACAGGCACTATCAGCACACGGCTGAAGACTTGCAAGGTGGGGGGTGGGTTGTCCTCTTCATGTCTGTGGAGTTATTTTTCTGTACGGCTCTCTCAGGTCCTTTGAACTCTAGCTGCCTTGGCCCTTCTGGACTCCACTCAGTCTCAACTTGGGGTGCCTCCCAACCCCACCTGTGTTTTCCCTCCTTGCACTACAGCTGTAGCTTGGAAACTCTCAAAACTAGTGAGACTGCTAAGCCTAAGACTGATCTCATTTCCCCATCACTGTTCTTTGTTGCCTGTTGTCCAAGGCCTGAAAACTTTTTTTTTTTTTCCGATGTAATTTGTGGTTTTGGTGTTTCAAGTGAGAGGGTAAATCTGGCCTGTTATTTTCATTTTGCTTTAAGTGGAAGTCTGAGTTAACACATTTTTAAAAATTTTGTTTTAATTTCTGATACAGAAAATATTGGTAGATGTAATCATAAACAATAGCTCCTTGGGCTCCTCAACAATTTAAGAATGTAAAGGGGTCCTGAGATTTAAAAAAAAAAAAAAAGTTTGAGAACCAGTGGACCAGATTCCCAGTGCTTCTTTTAATGTTAATGGTTCCATGTGCAACTAAAGGCTCTCGAGTTAAAACAGACTTCTCAACCACATGCTCTCAAGGCCTTCATTACGCTAGTGTGTCCTGTGAATCTACAGCTGTGTGTGTATTGATACAGATTGGTAGCAGCAACACTTGCTAAACTTAACTGATCCTGAAGATTTTGGGGAACTAGAGTTCCCAGCCCTCCTCAAATATACCAAACCACCACAAGGGACTGAAAACATCCCAGTTGGGTCACTTTAAAAATAAAAGTATTTATTTACCATTCAGCACTTTAATAACACATTTGGATTACTTTTGGGCTACCCTGTTGACTTATTCCAAATGATGAAAGTGATTCCTCCCAGAACAGAGCCTAAACAAAGCCAAATTTCTTCTTCCACTCCTAGAACCACTGGTAGCTAATTTTACATTTTGGGGGGAGCTGTTTGTTATGGCTCCCAATTTAAGAATAATTTTGAGTAGGTTGTTTATTGGGTAGAAACCTCAAATTAGTAGGCACCTGGCAGCTTTGTTTAGAGTAATTTCCTTTCAGATATCTACTAATATCTCCAGTATAATTTGGGAACCTTAGTAGGTATGGGAAATGTTGGTTCTGTGTGGGGAATGGTTTAATATTTACATTTGGGTTACCTGTAGCTACCTAACCAACCTCTCAAAAATTTAGTGGCTTAAAATGGTGTTTTTGTTCACAGATCTCTAGTTTGCTCAGGACTCAACAGGAATAGCTCACCTTGTTCCACTTGGTGTGGGCTGGGATGTTCAAAAACCGGGGACTGGAATAATCTGAAGGCTCACTCATGTCAGTTAATACTGGCTGATGGTCAAGATCTCTCAGTGGACGCTATGGCTGTAATACCTCCATGTAGTTTGGACTTCCTCAGAACATGGCAGCTGAGTTCCAAGATTAAACTTCCAAAGGGAAAGAGGCAGGCAAAAACCATTGCCTTTTCTAACCTCGCCTTGTCCATCATATTGTGCTAAAAATGAGTCACTAGGTTGGCCTTTATTCAGAGGGAGGGGAATTAGTCTCCGTGTTTTGTTGGGAATGTCAAAGAATCTGTGGGCAAGTTCTAAAACTACTACATACAGATTTAGAAGTTATTCCATAACTGTTCTTCAATTCAGCCTATCTTCATTTATGGTTGATTAGCTTCCCCAGCCTGCTTAACAAAGAGGCCTTCCCCTCTCCCACAGTGGAACTTGTCTTCTAAGACCACGTGAGGTGCTCAAGGCTATGATATAAATAAGCATGAATTCTTTCACCTAGTACATCCTCAGTTGATTTCTTCCCACTAAGTTTCTGCTTATGTTTTTGATGCCATACACAGCAGAACCGCTGTAGCTTTTCAAAATAAGCAATACAGTATGTTAAAATAGGCTTTGGACAAGATGAAGATATGTTCATTGGTCATGCTGGTTTATTTTACCAATCTCACACCTTACCCCTGAAATTAAAGGTTAGATTGAGTCTTTGATAAAAGTTTCTGGGGAAATAGTGAAAATATTGTGTATAGTCTGGTGCCTCCTTTTCTACGTGAGCCAGCTGAATGTGTCAGGACACTGCAACATTCTTTGTAACTTATGCAGGATTGAAATGTTTGAGGAAATCACTTCAGTTTCCAGGATTTAGTAAGTTACCATGTATCAGGTCAGAGTGGAGTCTAAAAAATGTCACACCAAGCCTCAGGTTCTGTAGTTGTCTGTAGGTAGCTGTTTGTAATGATCTTTAGACTTAGATGAATTAAATATTTCAGTGTTTTGTTTAACTGTGCCCACCACCCTGGGTCCTTGTGCCTTTCTGAGGAGCTTATTAGAATGGCTTCTATGGCCCTACCTCTAGAGTCTGCTTCTGTAGGGCCTGGGAATCTGCTTTTTAATACTCCTTGGTGATTCTAATGCAGGTTGTCTAAGGAGAATAACCACCAGCTAGAGCGGGGCGGACAGGTGGGTGGGGGATGCTGCCCGACCATCTCTCAAGAGCTGGAATCGGTTGGCAAGCAACCCTGACCAGGTTAAAAGAGATCTTCTCCAACAGCTGTGATGCAAACAGCCTAGTCGGTCAGCTGCATAACGGGGTGGACTCTAACCACTAAAGTACAGGTAGGGACCCAAGTGATTTTCCGCCAACTGAAATCACAGCAGCTCCTCCAAAATCTGAACGACACTGAGCACCTGAATCCAGCTGAAGTTTTATTTAAAATGTAAAAGAAACACTTCTTGAAAATGCCGAGGAATAAAAAGCAAAGGGATACAGTGCTCTCTTCCCACTAGTCAGCCAGCCTATCCGTGTACGGGGCAACAGACAGTACGTAAGTGCCGGCAGGATTTCACAGTAGTTTAGTGTTAGATTATCTGTGCCTAGGCCATGTAGAGACTTTCCGTGTTTGATGTCAGCTCAGGGTCACGCCTTTACTGAGCATGAACAAGGGCTCCTGCTCCTTGACCATAGCCAAATCCCTTGGGCCCAAAGTTCTTTGCGTAGCATCCTAAAAAAGGAAAGAGAATTAGCAGAAGGTCCTTTAAGCTTTGCTAGCATTAAGACCCACAAAATGACAAACCCCTGTAAGATTAAAAAAAAAAAAATGGTTTGCCATGCCCAAAAAGAGTTCAACTTATTTAAGATATAAAATGAGCCACATAGCAAGTATCTGAGAGTTGCAAAGGTGAGTCCAAACATTCCGACCCACTGGAGTTACAAGCATACAAATCGGGCCGGGCAAGTTACGTGTTTGTCTGTTGTTACCTTCATACATTCATATGCTTTGCTGGAAACATACAGTGTTTCAATGAGGTTTTTATCTTATTTGTCGGGGTAATTTTAAATGACAGTCAACTTTATTGTCTCAAGTTATCTCTGTTATCTGTGAGCATCTCTAGATCCTTTATTTTCAAATAGCGAGTGGCAATCCCTTGCTTTCCTTCCCGGTTCCTCTCCCCACTGTCACAGTACTTTCTTTTTCTTGTATGCTGGTGAAATTTCCTTAACCAGGGTGGGATATTCAGATGCACAGCAATAATGGAAATTAATTTTACCTTTACAATAGATTTCGCCTTCTTTCTCAGTCAGAGTTGTTGATTCAAGACTCTTCCCACACTTGGCACACCGGAAACAGTTTTTGTGCCAGGGCTGGAAGAGACAACTGAGTAAGTCTGAGAGGGTGGTTTCTTGCAGTACAATGTAGACACTTGGGCAAGTGGCTCGCAAACGTCAACCCAACGCATACTCCTGACTGCTGTGCTTCAACTCCAACAAAAAGCCTGGAACTGGACCTCCCTGTGTCTACACAGGGTGTTGGCCACCTACACCAGGGCTGGGTTCAAACTTCATTTACAGAAGACACGGGCTGTACCAGCCAAGGGCCATCTCCCCAAGAGCCGTCTCAGACCTCACCGCAAGCACAATGCGCTCCTTTAAAGACTGCCTCTTTTATGGCTGAGAGCATTGCAGCTGGAAGAGGTGAAGTGGTTAAGTAATTTGCTCAGAAGTACACCTCAGATTAGCATCAGGAGTCCCAACTCTGGTTTCCCACTACATGGAATAACCTGCAGAGTGCAGATTTAACAGTCGGCCTTTAACATCCTTGAGGAGCGCCCCTTATGAAAACAAGTTTCTTTCAAACATAGATGTGATTTGTCAAGTAAGGGCATTGCTTCAACAAGTTAATGATTCAGATGGAAATCTAAGAAAAATCTGAATCCAGGGCATTAATGTATTTATATAAGACAGCACGCCTGAAGGGGATGTGAGGGGGACGGGGGAGAAAGGGAGGAGAGAGGAGTCATTCACTGCTGCTAACTCAAGACAGCACTTTACCTTTCCAGCTCCGATTATCTTCTCAGCAGCATACACGGAATCCCCACATCGGGAACACTTCTCAGCACCTCCATACTTCTGAGCAAATTTAGAAGTGTTTGGATTTGTTGTAGGCCTATGAGGTTGAACACTTGAAGAAAGGGGGAAAAACTAGGATTTACCAAAGGGCCCATTCTAATTAATAAGCCCACAAGACAGGCACAACCGAACGCTGGGGCTTAACTGCTGTCTTGTCTCACGGCCAGAGGCCCTCACTGAACTACATCCAGGGGAAAGAAGAACTGTGTCTCAGGTGCTGGCCGGCTGGTACTTTAACCTGTTTATGGGCTCATTACTGCCATAAACAGACGAAGCCCCAAACTTAAAAACCTGTCTCTGTGAGTCTAAACAGAATTCCTTGAATCCCCAGTGCTGGCCTCTATGAAACAATTATGCTATGCTTTATAAAAATATACACTGGACATATTTTTACCCCGTATTCATATCATTGTTCATATTACCACTGGAATCACAGGGAGTTTTTTACTTTACCAGAGTCTGAAAAATCACTGTTAGCCTAAGCAGTTAAAAGTTTCTGCAGATAGGTCAGTGGACTCAGGTAGAATTAAGAACGTTAAGCATTACTTACAGATTAATTTCCTAATATACGCTAAGTGGGGAAAAATGTGAATAAACTACTTAGCTTCATGGAAAAATACTGTAGAAGGTTTGCCTATTACTGTACGATGTTTGCTTTTTCTGTGGATATTGTAATTTTTGTCACTTATTTTCAAGTCACTGGGTAACTTCTCGCTTTCTTTAATTCCCCTTCAATATGTAGATGTACGTACAGTGCAGAACACCATTCTGGGCTCTGAGAAGATTTAAAGGCCCCTCTCAAACCTTGTAAGTCAGTCAAGCAGATAAGAGGGCAACAGCAGTTAGCTCAGCAAATGGTACAAGTGTCCCATTTTTCCTGTTGGAAAAAGTTTTCTTTCCTGACTCTAGTTTAAGTTACATACTTATAGAAAATAAAATGTTAGTTTAGAAATACTGCCTTTTCATAAAACAAAGGATTCAAACTCCTCCCCGGTATCTTCCATTTCTTCACCTCCAGTGTATCCATGTTTTAGTCATCTGTTTTCTGTACTTTCACATGAGGTGGCAAACATATAGCATTTCTGGAGTCATGTTTGCTATGGCCGCTGGAAATTTTATTCTAAACAACAAATACCAATTCACAGTACTGATGCAAGCATTGGTGTTTCCAGTTGCCCCTAATGTACGAATATCTTAAAAAAACTGTACAACCTACTGTATGTACTTCCTTTGGAGAGTGATTTTTGATAGCTATTCACAATGATATCCAACATTTGGAGTTAGGAGTTTCCCCCCAAAAATGTCCAATATATTATGTTAACAAGAACTTAATGTAGATTATCTCCCACCTCCCTGCTAATGACATCGTGGGGTGTGTATAGTCGTTAACCTCATGAGAAATGAAGAAATAAGGGCTCCGACAGTAAATAATGTGAAGAGCTACAGAATTAGAAAATTGGTGAGTCTGAACTGACAGTTCTGCCTCAGTGAAATGTTCTGCCCACACAGTGCTGCCTCTCCGGGAGACTCCTGTGAAGATAATGTGGTCCCCATATGTTATATCGTTACCACATCCCACAAGGGTGCTCCAGACCACAGGTGCTCCCAGAGGTCAGTCATTAAGAGCAGAGAGGCTTCTGGAAAAGGAAGTCTCTACATCTGGCCCTAGTAGGTGGCTAGGCTAAAAAGGAGAAGAGGCAAGGGCACAGATCAACAGGCCAGCACAGAGGGCTGACCAGCTATTGGAGAAGATGGAGCAGCAGGAGGTAAAGAAGTGGGTCCACTGCCCTTTGTGACTTTAAAACTGGAGCCACAACCACAGACTTAACTTTTGGGTTATGGATGAACTTGGTTTGGGGGGGTGGTGTGGAGGGAGGTATATAGATATGTGTGTTTTGAAAGATTTGAAAGAAAGTCTTAGAAAACAAGAAAGGATTTTAACAAGCTGGAAAAGGAGAGCAGAACAAGCACAATGAACTTCAACAAAGACCAAGGTAAGCTGGGCTCCTACAAGTGATGGCGCATAACAACCGACGAGCCAGCCCTTGTACAGCTGGTTGACAAGGCACCATGGCTCGGAAACTCTGTGGAAAAAACCCAAAGAACACACAGGTGGGCCTCAGTGCAGTGGAAAGAGCACAGGTTTGGGAGCCAAATGGGCATGCGTCAAATCCGGGCTGTGTCACTTACTTGTGTGACCTGAGCCTTAGTGTCCCGTCTATAAAATAGGGACAAGGTATCTAAACCCCCAGAGTTACTGTAAGGATTATGTAAAATGAACATAAATGTTCAGCAAACAGCAGGCACTCAAGTATTATTTCAGGCATACCATAATGCACCGTGCTAAGCTTTGGAGTTACACTAGGAGTTACATTAATTGCTGCAATTAGCTAGCAATGCGACTTTAGGAAATAGCTTAATATTTCATTGTCTACATTTGTTGAGTAAGATGGGAAACCCTACCCTGTAGGGCTGTCGTGAGGATTATGTGAGGTGACGTGTTAATATTGCAGGGTGTCCAGCTCATGGGGCATGATAAACGGTCTTGTTCAAGAAAAGACCACTTTATTGGAGTATCACACCAATTTTGGCCTCTTCGATATAAAACGGATGTGAAAAATGTGAAGTTCAAATGAGAGAATTAATCGGTCAAAAACAGGAATTAAGAGGAAATTCCAAATGAAGAAATTATGTAGCCTGAGCATAAAATACTAAATGAAGTTTAGCAGACTTAGTACCTTGCTATTTTGGCACTGGAACCTTTACATTTTAATACTAATGTCTCAGCGAATCAAAAACAATTTCAATTTGAAGTAAGACTTTGTAAGTTCGAGAAAAGTAATTTCTTGGTGAAATATTCTTACATGGAAGGAGTGACTGAGAATTTTTCCTTGCTTAACTGCACATGAGAAATGTGTCTCATGATTCAGACATCACTTGATTTCATGACATCTGGTCTCCAAAACACTGTGAAATGGAAGTAAATGTAAACCATGTGCTTTTGAGAACATGAGTCCTTGATACACTGGAGCATGGCCCAAAATCAAGACTAGAAATCACTGGAATAATCAATAAGAATTCTATTAGGTCCCAAACTGTCCATTTCAAGCTTAAAGAATAGTCACTAGTTGATACATGAAAACCAAGAGTCCTTCTGTTTGCTTATTTTAAGCTAAAATCTGTCCCAGACTGCTATTTCACCAAGCAACATTAATTGTTATAACTCCGTTCTGAAGGTAAGAAACGTGGTCCTAACTCACCTCTCTGGCTTGATGCCCAGCCTCTCACCCCGGTCCATGTTGAGCGTGCCAGCGCCCTGGCCATAACCATAGCCTTTGGGCCCATACTTCTTTCCATAGCAGGATTTGCAGTAGATCTCTTCATCGTGAATTGCCACTGTGGTGCTATCTAAATTCTTCCTGCAAACCACTGAGGAGGAACGAGTGAGACCTTTAGAAACATGCTAGAGATGCCATTTCCCTAAGAGCAGTGGTGGCCCTGACACATGGTCTACAAATGGGAAAGGCGCAGGCTCTCTCACGTTCCTATTTCCCCTGTGGTTTCCCAAAAGCCATGGGACAGCATCTGGACTGGGTCGGCTACAGCTGAGGACGATTTGCCTTTCTCCATGGATAGGAAGGGTGTTGTTTCAGAAATGTATCAGAATTTTAACATCCTGAAGCCTCAGACTTTTCAATTGGCTTGGCCTCTCTGGCAGGACGGAGGGGTTTCAGAGAATTACACGGCTAGAATTACATGAACAAAAGGAACAAAACTAACGCTTGCTCCAACCCTCAGCACAGTCTTCCACCTCTTCACCCTAGTGGTGCCAAAGCACAACCTAACAAAGAGCAAAAGAGTGGCTGAGTGCCCTGTGGGGGCTGGCTCTGCAGCCCTCCCCTGAAGAGCACCCCCCCGGCATAAAAACGGCTTTAACTCCAGAATTCCAGTTTTCCTCATGAGTCCGGAAGGGATAACCTATTATTCTTTCATCTCGCCACCGGCTTCTCCAGCAGTGATGAGTAGGTCTGAAAATCGCAAAGTGGTTTCAAGTCTGCATTTGTGTTTCCCTTCTGTCCCAAAGGAGAATGCATTCTTTCTTGATGGTTTTCTCGCCACAAGACATTTCCACGGATCCCACTTCATAAAACTGCCAAATGTCATCATGTTTTACCCAGACATTATTTCACTTTCTAAAACTTCAGTTAAGCTTGGAAAACACACACACACAAAACTGTGAGGGAACTTGCTGGGCAGCTGGAAATCCGAAGTTAGTAGAAAGGGGGATTTTTCCTCCCTCCTACTTAAAAGGGTAGGGGGAAGGGAAATAAAAGGAGGAAGAAAAGAAGGACATCAGGGAACGGCGACTGGCTGGTGTAAAACAGTTACAATTAGGAAGCTTCTATTAGACTAACACTTTCTCTGGCGGAACAGAATGACGTCATCTGCTCTGGAACCTTGCTGTTGAGGCTCAAGAACTGAAATGTGTTTGCTGAAAGACACAGGTAACCTAAAACCACACATTATAGGAGAATAAACAACCTTAATAGAAAAAATCAAAATACAAAAACTGTTTCAAAGACCACAGAGTTATTAAAGCAATTTTATGAAAATTTTATTGTATGACCATCCTTCCCTTCGTCCTCATTCTCTATTCTCTACAGTAAAATTCTAAGTTTGCAAACTGTTCTGAATTATATTCTTAAAAGACCTTAGTCAGCAGAGACAGACACTAGGAAGTAACAGTAAAATTGCCAGTAAAGAAGTTGACATTGGGGAAACAGTGAGTTTATTATGGTGGAGAGACTATCCTGGCTTAACCTAGATGAAACTAATGTTTCATGAAACTAAGAACAATGTCTAAAGTATCTGTATTTCCCCTTTTGTTCATGTACTCTTGGTTTCAAACCTGCTGGAAAACAGATTCCTTAAAAAAAAAAAAAAAAGTAACTTCTAAGAGAAGAAATGGTGAAACCAGTTCCAAGAAATGGTAGCTATTATGGGGGCATACACAGTAAACATATGTTAGATTTTTATTCTTTAACTGCGACTTTCTGCTGTTTCTCGTTGCCTGCAAAGCAGTTAGACCATAAAAAGGTCCCAACATGTTGAATGCTGGTGCCTAGAGAGAAAAGGGCAACTAAAATTTGAGAGAGGTTTTTCTGGACATTATTTCTTAACGTAACCCAACATATTTAATATACGCAGTTTCTAGCAATAATTGTCACTATATGGTACTATAGATACAGCAAGTATCTGCATGTACGGGGGGGGTGCTCATGTAACAAATCCTTCATCAAAGAAAATTTGTCCTTTGAATCAGAAGATGATGATTAACAAAGAGCTTTCAGAAGTGGCTTCTCTCTTGCTTGAAACTGAACACTTAGTTATCACTACAGTCTGCAGGGGGAGGGGCCCTGTGTCCGGTTCTGTTTCTCTTACTGTCCACTATGTACAGTCTTTCGAGCACAGACGTGTGTTTTATGTCCTTTTTCTTGTCTATATCAGACACTGATAATCTTCCATCTTTAAACAGTAATAATTCTCAACTTGCCTTGATGGCATTTTCACATCCTAAGCTCCTTTCCCTCCATTAGGATATCAATAACCCAGAAATAACTGAATTTTCATGACCAGAGAAGATGGAAATGTAGCTTCTAGACATTTGATTTCAACCAGTAGTATGCCAAGAAACAAGCAAATAGGTTTCAAAGAGAAAGGCCCCTGCCAAAGAGAAAGCTGGGGTGGATGAGGAGGAGCAAACCGTTCATTCAGAAATGAGAGCCCAGCCCTTACAACACACCAGAAACTGTGCCCAGTGCCAGACTATAAACAGCACTGAGCTCTCAGTGAAGCAGGGGAATGGACGTGAGGACAAGTACAGTACAGTAAAGGCCCAGTGGAGGCTAAAAGCCGTGGGGACATAGTACGGCCACATGCCACAGGTCAACCCTGCCGTCCTTGCTGCTAGGCTGAGCGTTCACGATGTCCAGGACAGATAGGCAGAAACCACCTAAGCTTCTAAAATCATCTCTGTGGGGCGCCTGGGTGACTCAGTCAGTTGAGCATCCAACTCTTGATTTCAGCTCAGGCCATGATCTCACACTGCATTGGATCGAGCCCCGCCGACAGCATGGAGACTGCTTGGGATTCTCTCCTTCTCTCTCTCAGCACCACCCCCTGGCCCCACTCATGCTCTCTCTCAAAATAAATAAGTAAACATTAAAAAATATATATTTGTTAACAAAACTACAATGTTTTTCCTTAAATAGGTAAACTGAAGCTTTTACATTCATTACAACCCATTCATTGTCGAAGATCGAGCCCTGGAAGATACTTACTGCACAGAAAGCAGCAGCGGTGGAAGCTTCTCCCATCACACTGCACCTCTTCTGCGTGGTACACGGTCCTCCCACACGCCCCGCACTTGTTTCCACCTCCCCACACGGGCATTCTGCAGGAATAAAGGACTCATTAGAATGTCCCCACACGAGACGAGATGCCTGCCAAGCTCCCGGGAGGGCTGTTTAAACCCCAGGGCCAGCTGCAGATTTTGTCTAAGAACTGCTCTAACCACGTCTTTAAAGCCCTGCGTTCCTCCAAAATCGCCTCGTCTCATCTTCCAAATTGCAGCTCTTTCCTTAGCAAACTCTGACTTGTCACGCGCAAGTTTTTTTCCCCTACAGGACAGAGGACCTGCATTCAGTAAAACAGTACAGGTCGCCAGGCACAAAACAAAACTATGCCACCAGAAGCATGATGAGGGTTGAGAAAGAAGTGTGGGAGTGGAAAGGCAAACACTGTCCGCCCCTGACACCCCCACCTTAAGGATGGGTTCTGAAAACTCAGCTGAAGAACATGCACCCGGGTGGAGGTCTTTATCATGTGTTCACTTCGTTGTAACACCGCCGATTTTTTTTTTTTTTAATGTTTATTTTTGACCGAGAGACAGAGCATGAGCAGGGGAGGGGCAGAGAGAGAGGGAGACACAGAATCCGAAGCAGGCTCCAGGCTCTGAGCTGTCAGCACAGAGCCCGACGCGGGGCTCGAACTCACAGACTGCGAGATCATGACCTGAGGTGAAGTCAGACGTTCAACCGACTGAGCCACCCAGGCGCCCCTAACAACGCCGAATTCTTAACACAATCTACAAGAGCTCTGCCACTTTCGAGGGATGAACAGAGTGTTGTATTGCCTCGCGAGAACTAGTCTTATCTGTGTCTGCTGAAGTTATGCAAGATGACGGTGTAAATAGTTGTGTCTGTGACTGGAAGAACTGTGTGCATGGAGCCCCGGCTGTAACCACAACAAACATCCATCGGGATGGCTACGATTTAGGTTTCTGTGCTTCACTAACCCCCAGCTCCTCTAGCCCAGCCGGCAGTAGTTTTTCCCCTCTTCGATAGGTCAGTCCATAGAGAATATACTACCAAGTTCCCTTCCTGGCGAAGTGAATTGTCTTTTGAGCACATCTGCAGTTGGCCTGACTCTGGGGTAGTGCTCCAAGCTTAAATCCTGCTGTGATGTGGGGCCAACATGTTCTAACCTCTCTTCTCAATGAACTGGCCTACCTGGCCACGGTATCAAATGCCTACTTCTGAATGGCCAACGTACTCAGGTGCCTTAGCAGTACAGAAAGTTGTCCTTCAAGGATGGTGCCCTGCCCTGCCCTAAGTGGTGTCTAAAAACACAGTGAGAATTTCTTTCTCCTCCAGCCTCATTCTCACACTTCTCTTCTGTGAGTGGTATTTGTAGCCCTTGGTTGTTCAGTCTCCTTAGATGAGATGCACACCTCTCTAGGAAATAGCTGGATGAGAAAGTGGAGACCCCCTTGCTAACTCAGACTTGGCTAGCCTCATAAGGGAAAAGGAGGGCTGCTAAGCAAATAGACGGAAGAATCTTCAATCCTTAAAATAAAAAGGAAGGCGGTCAATTCCCATCCTCCTGCCCAGCCTATAGCATTAAACGATCCAGAACCCAGTGACTTCCTTGACACTGAGATGAGGTCTTTCTAAAAGCAAGTTTTACAGAATCAATCACTGTGTTGGCACATTTCTGGGATACAGCATTCTCTTGACCCTCTTGTAACACTTTCCCCCAGATGTTCTCCAGGCAAGTAACCATCTCTTTCTTAGTCCATGTGGGTTAGGAAGTACTTATTAAAATGTAGTCTCCTTGTGATGGTCCACCACATCTGGTACCAATTCAAGATGAAATGCAGGTGAGAGTTCAGAAACTTTATACAATTTTATGTCACAACAATCAAGAGCATGATCAGTGGACTCACCTTACTGAATAGCATAGAAGCAGAGAATCTGTGCTTGGAAATTAAACAAAAATGGTCCTTTACCAGATAGTTTGAGAAGTACTTGTTTAGAGGGTGTTGACCGTACCCTCAACTCCAGGGCTGGGCGTGTGACTCGGTCATGACAATGAGGTCACTGCATCCCCCCACCCCCACCCCCCGCCTGCCTCCATCACAGTGTCTGGCAGTTCAGTGAAAGTTAAACCCAGGGCTATGTGGATGTAGGGGTGGAGCTGCTAGCAGCTGCCTAGCCACTGGAAGAAAGGAACTTAAGAATGAAGCTGGCCCAGAAGAAGAGAGATGGAGAGACTAGGTTTAGACACTTTTCAGCTGTGTCTTGTCTTATCCTATAGACATTACATGAGCCAGTACATTGCCTTTTCAAAGTCATTCTGAGATGGAGATCCTGTTCCTTGAAAAACACACAGACCTGACTAATATGACTAGTTATCACCAAACTGTTGGTCTCAACTTGCAAAAAGCCTACTTCCTTATTCAGACAGGACCAAGGTGATTCTGAGGGTCCATGAAGGCAACAGGCTACTGTGAAGGCATCCACAGAGGATCAACGGCTAGCAGCAACGGGATAAATCTGCAAGCTTTCCTATAGTAGTTGCATAAATCTTTTATTCCCTTCCCTGGAGACAGGTGCTCCAATGTTTAAATCCACAGTGAAATTTGAGCCTGACTGTAAAACCTCAGACACAAAGCCTTGGCTCCAACAGCCTACACTGGCTTGGGTCTAAAGTGCAATTAGTGATACTGACTTTGCCCCCCGGCTCCAAAGTTACCAGAGTTCTGGAATGTTCATGGATGCCACAGACATCTGCTGGAAGTACCCTTATGATTCTGGAGGAAACCTAAAACCCAACCCTGGCTTGTAGGTAATGACCTTACAATTAATTACTACCTAAAATTGGATCCCAGCATCAACAGCCCAGCTGGCTTCTAACCTATTCTGTTATTGTCAAGGCATTTCTCATCCTATTAGAAACTATACTATTTAATATCAACCTAGTAGCTTATATTTTCCCACCTATTTACTTTGGAGCTATCACCAATAAGGAACCAGATTTCTATGAAGACTAATGCCATCTTGGGTTATCTCTGAATACCATTTAAAAATACTTTTTTCAAAAACTAATCACTTTGTTATTCCCTATTAAAGAGCAGCTTGGACTTTTAAACAGGGAAGGTCTTTCCTTTCTTTATGTAATTCACAGTTACTTAAATTCACTTATTGTAAGTCAAGTCTGATTTCTGCTGCACAGGCCACACCAGCCAAATGTGTCATCTTTTCAGGAAATACCCATCAAAGTACTACA
This sequence comes from Felis catus, assembly GCF_018350175.1. Classification (NCBI taxonomy): domain Eukaryota; kingdom Metazoa; phylum Chordata; class Mammalia; order Carnivora; family Felidae; genus Felis; species Felis catus. Next base: position 100,378,056 of record NC_058374.1, read on the forward strand.
ACATTCAGCTTACTATGTTAAAAGCTTTTTCCCCTCTGGGGTGGGGACCACATTTCTGTATTCCCCATACCATGTACCAGAGTGCTTGGCACCTATCAAAATAATGTCTGTTGTTTTAAAGAATTCTTCCTTTTTTAAATTGTACAATTCCCAATTCGATTTTATGTTTACCAAGACAAAGGTAGCACTGGTCTACTTCCCTTTGTCACATTTTTTGATTCTACATAAAATTTCCAAGTCATTAACTTTTCAAAATTTCCATTCGGTTTCAAGGCTTTCCTAAGGATTTCTGAATAACCCTCTCTGTGGTCCAAGCACATGGTGTAATAAAAAGAGCATCCTCATAAAGCTTCAGCTGGAGTAATCTTTATTTTTTTATGTTGGATACTGGGTAGTTGGGCATTCCTTATATTATTCTCTACTTTGTATGTCTGAAATATTTCATAATGGAAAGAAGGGGGAAGGTTGGTTTGGATGGATCTATTATTTAAGATGTTACTTAAGATGGTTGTGCAACCTTGGGCTTAGTTTTCTCATCTGTAAAATAGGGAAAGGCAGCCCTCTCTAACCAGTGGAGATACTGTGAAGATAAAAGGGGGTAAACAAATGTATTGGCAGCTGTCCAGTTAACTGTTTGCTTGAAAATGGAGGGGCATCTCCTAACTGTCCATCCTGCCAGGAGTACTCCAGTAGGAAAACCCACTGGCTGGCGCCTACAGAAGAACAGAGCTCAGAGCAAAAAACAGGGTAGAGAAAAAACTTAGCTGGTTAGTCACTCATAAACCTTCTTCTGGGATGTTAATACGCACTGCAGACAATGATAGTTCCATTTATGGTGACTAAGAAATGAAGTTCAAATTTACACTTTTGAGGTGAACCCCTGTGGACGTTCCCTGAATTTGGCAGGAGGAAGTGTGATGATCTTCCATTTCTGTCACTCTTGGCATTGCTTTGCACAGAAAAAAATTCTAAAGCTTCATGTTCCCTACAGGCCTTTGGCCGTACTACTCCACAACAGCTGACATTAATCACAGCAGACTGGATTTGCACTCCGCAGTCTGGGCTACGTGCCTCTCCCCAATCCTATGCATTAATTTACAGAATGGTGAGAGGAGAAAAGAAATCCCACTTTACACATATCTCGCCAAAGAGGCCAAACAGGCTTATTCTCGGTTTCTCAGTCCACTCTTTGTTTTTCAATGTCTGAAAGAGTTCTAATACTGGGGCACTGTGTTAGATTAAAAGGCTTGGTTTACATCTGAACACCTGTATGCGATTTCTCTTTGCTCCTTCTCCCCAGGCAAAGACACCACCCAGAATTTCATAAGACTTACCCCTAGGAGAAAATTACTGTCGTCTAAATCTGAGTCACTTGTGGTCAAGTTACCTCATTCTCCAGATAACCGGCAAGAACCGCAAAGTGGCTACACAGATCATTCTCACACTACCTGTTCTGCATTTACCATCTTCTTTTAGATTCTGAATGTCTTGAATCCATGAATCGAGACTCTACGTGTCGCCACTCACAGTTTCAGTCACTCGCTCTGATAGCAAAGGTTTGGAATGAATCCGTCTATAAACCCGAATTCTAAATACTTCCAGAAGCTTTGACATTTTATTATTACATACAGGGTTTTCTTAGGACACTGGAATCTGGCTAGAATCCAATTTCCAGAAAGGAAGAATTCATTATAAACCAGTTTCATCTTGAGACACATGGAGAGGGGTCGCTAGTTAAAAAATATGTAAATTATAGCACTGTCCCGAATTACAATGATTTTTTAACACAGCCAGAGTTTGAGAGTAGTAGTTAATTGGAAATTGAGCTCCACTCCGTGCCCATTCTAAAAATTTTTCCTTCTGCTTACCAAACAATCTGGTTAGTCTACTTCCCTTATCTAAGTGAATACCACTGAGCCAAGCACAGACTTTACATGTTAGTGATGAGCTACATGTGCCATTTGGCTCCTTCTACCAAAGTCACGACTTCAAGACAGCTCGGCCTAAGAGTCCATTAAAAGAATGGCTTTCAGTCCGACTTCAGCCAGGTCACGATCTCGCGGTCTGTGAGTTCGAGCCCCGCGTCAGGCTCTGGGCTGATGGCTCAGAGCCTGGAGCCTGCTTTCGATTCTGTGTCTCCCTCTCTCTCTGCCCCTCCCCCGTTCATGCTCTCTCTCTCTCTCTCTCTCTCTCTCTCTCTGTCCCAAAAATAAATAAAAGTTGAAAAAAAAATTTTTTTTAAAAAAAAGCATGGCTTTCGGAGTCAACACAGTCTCATTTCCCTCATACGTAAAAGGAGGATAATGTGCCTTTGTTACAGAGTTAAGAGAATAGGTTGAAGAAATGCGTATCGGAGGCAGTCTGTGTAGAATGATATACTCAACATACTCAAGAGATGATGTTTTGTTATCAGTCCTCATCTACACATCTCAGATAGCCATTCCTTCATTATACCCCTAATCCCCCTGCCTCTCCCCATCAGGCAACTGACTTCCTGCCCTCCCTCATCCAGCTAAATCCGAATTCCTTTCCTGTATCTCAAGTAATTCTTCTAGGGTAAGGGCAGCTAATAACCACTGTACAATGCTTTACTGCATGGAGATTTCGTCTAAATGTATTAATTCTGCACTCTGTAAGCCACATCCTGGGTTAGGAACTGAGGCTAAAATAGCTGGTCCTAAGGAAGGGTGCCTGTTCCTCAGGAGGTCCTGCTTTGGTGCTAGCATGACATGAACAAAAGGCAATACGGTAGAAGCCATGACACAGAAGCAGGTAGAAAGGGATTCGGGAAGTCCGCAAGGTCTCAGGGATGGCAAAAACAGTTTCATCTCATAGATTTACTCACAGTGGGCTCCTGGAACTACGTTCAAGATTCCGCATTAAAGACGACTGTGATTAATAACGTCTGCCATGGGAAATGCATTGCATGTGCCACCTCTAACATGTTCCTAGTATAAGAGAAAGAGCGTGGAGATAGAAGGCTGAAAGTCTGTTACTGGCTCTGTGATCTTGGCCAAGTTCTTTAACTTCGACATCCTCAGCTGCACCTTGGAAATGGATGAGAACGCTCGTCGGGTGGTTGGAGGATTTCACGAGATACCGTTTGTGAAGTACCTGGCAAAGAGCCTGTGCTGCACAGACGCCGGCTTCCTCTTCCTTCAGCAGCGCTGCTGGGCCTGAATATGGCTACCAGAAGGTCGGCCATTAGGTGACTTGCTGAGGTCAATGACCTCCAAACACCCAAAGCCCGGCTCAACCCACTCCTGTCCAACTCCAGAACCACAATCTCTTCCCCAAACTCCCATATCTGATTGAAGGGTTGAGACCATTCAGATCACCTGAGAACTATCAGTCCTTTGGTTACCAAATTACTTGTGCACAGGAACGCCTTCCTCTCTGACCAATCTTCAACCCCCCAGCTACCAGTTAGTGAATGTCCTCTCTGTGCCTGGCTCACCCCCAAACTGCTACTTTCGACCAGAAAGCTCTCTGTCACTCCTCTCTGCTGCCCTAAGTCTATCCTCGCTACAGAGAAATCGGCCCTTCTCTCCAGTAAGTTGTCCTGTGTTCACCTCAGCACCACCATTAATTACTAATTCTATATCCTGTTTCCATTCATGTCTTCAACGTGCAGTACAGCAAAATCCTTGACACAGATTTCAGTACTACCTGCCAAATCACATACTGTAATTAGAATGCAACTAGGCTATAGATTTGGTCACCGACCCCCAGCATCTGCCATCTCAATCCACAATCTGTGCGATCCACAAGATATTTAATTATTCAAATAATTTAATGTTGGTGTGATTTTTACATGGAGTCAGACCGAGATTTATATGCCAAAACTACTACTTATATGCCAAGTGATCTTCGGTTGGTTATTTGATCTGCTGGTTTTCTCATTTTAAAAAATGGAGATAATGCTTATTTATATCATAAACTAGTTCTGAGATTAAAGAGTATATGGAAAGCATTTAGAATAGCGCTTGCCACGTGAAAGGTAACAATAATCACAAATACGCATGTAATACAAGCTCTTTGCCTGTATTACAGGCACAATGTTTATTTCACAAACATTACCATTAAATCCCCCGACGCTTACTACATGTGCTACTTATATTAAGTAGTTTACTTATGTTAACTTACTTAATCCTCCTAACAGCTAAGGTAGACATTATCATTATACCCATTTTATGGCTGGAGATGCTGAGGTATAGAGATCAAGTGACTCATAACTGTGAAACCAAAGCAAAATTACCATTTCAATTGAAAACTGAACACCAATAAAATTCAAATGAACTACAGAGTTTGTTTCACTGATGTTTTGCTAAAACTAAACCACTGTTAGCAACACAAATATAGTAGTGACTTCTAGGCTCTGGCACAGGTTCTTTTCAAATTGGGCATTTCCTGTACTATGTGAAGACTGAATTCTCTCTTCACTCTTCTCTTTTAGAAGTACTATGAAGCCACCATGAAACCTTCTTTCCTGTAGTGAACTGAGAAGGTATTTGGCCCTAATGTATTATATGGTATCTGTCCTCTTTTCATTAGTGAAGGACAATTAGTAGTTACTGTTGGCACAATGAGATAATAAAAAAGGGCAAGGAGAACTGATACCCTTTGCAAATGATTCACAATGTACTTGTTCCCCTGACTTGGTTCTTCCCTTGACTTACACAAAAACTTAAATTTTTTTTAATTTTTAATTTTTACTTTATTTTGAGAGAGAGGGCAAGCACGCATGTGAGCACGGGGGAGGTGCAGAGAGAGGGAGGGAGAGAGAGGATCCATAAGCAGGCTCCACACTCAGCATGGAGCCCAACTCAGGATCTCACAACCCTGAGATCATGACCCGAGCTGAAAGAGTTGGACGCTTAACTGACTAAGCCACCCAGGCACCCCCAAAACTTAAAATTTTTAACTATCAGAACTTGTGCCGGGTTCTTCCACAATCCAGTTTGAGAAAACTCCAAGTCAGGGTACTTAAACTGGGACCACAGATTCCTTGAAATAGCAGGGACTGATGAACTTGGTACCACGTACTTTATTTTATGCACTTAAAAACATTTTGAAAAGGAGTTCGGAAGCTTCACCAGACGCCAGAAGGGTCCACCACACAAAAACAGTTAAGTATCACAATTGTGGGTAATCAAGGCCCCAAGGGAGTCTAGAGATCCCCACCCAATAGAAACCCAAGGATGCCATGCAAATACCAGCCCAGGAAATAATATGGTACCTTGAGGAAACCAATGAATATCAGCAAAGGGAAGAAACCTGTCCTCATGGCAAGGCCTAATAGATACTGGTAAGTCTGCATCAGTGCCCTCCTGGAAGAGGCTTTCACTGATGACCATTTCCCTATATATTCAATAAAATTTACAATAGTGTCCAATTACAAGGAACCTCTCCCTGGCTGAGCCGGGCTTTGTACAAGGATCACAATCAACGTGCCTTATGACAACCCTGTTGTAGGTGCTGTTACATCCATTTTATTAGATGAAGTAACTAAGACCAGACAGTAAAGATGCCCAAGGTCATCAAACCAATGGGTGCTAGTACTGGCATGTGACTTGGGGCATGGCTGGCTTTAGTCCTGTCGTTTTCACTAGGCCAGGACTCCTTCTCCATAGGAGGTTTGCTCTCCTCAGCTCTCCTGATTTACCTTATTTCTGGCAGAGAAGAACAATTAGACGTCCACATCTCCATGGCCATTTAGTGGCAATGTTGAGGCTGGACTGAGGCTTCTAAAGCTCATTTACTGCCACCGCCTCTATTCTATGCCAACATTCTTGCTGTTTTGGTATAAAATGCAATTTTGCTAAAATCCAAGTTATTGCCAGTTTCATCAGATCTCCAATGAGTATTGCTTTCATCATAGTATTTAGCATATTGGTATTTGTATCAATCAGTATTTGAATACATTTGGAGCAACCGTTAAAAATTTACAATCGAAACCTTAAGTCAAATTCGCTAATATTACCTACTGCCTGAGTTCAATTAAATATTTGTCCCCCACAATTGCAATCTTACTCCTTCCTTTCTTCATTCAATTAACCAATAGTGGCTCTGGTCCAACTGTGTTCAAGGCACGCAAGCAAGTACTGTGAGTCTCAAAGACTCGTGAGATGCAGATCTTGTCTCTTGTAATTTTCACTCTAAAAGAGCAAACTAGACACCAGAGTAGAAAGAACATTGAGAAATATTGATCAAGTACCAGCTGCAATCAACCTGAGACAGCAATGACCAAGGATAGTGAGGGCAGACCAGGGTGGCCTTCATAAAATCACTTATGGTTTGGTACACAGTTTTGAAGTTATGTGATTCATTTAATCCATCGCCCATCTCTTTCCTGAAAAACCTGAGTCAAATTAGAGACAAATTTGTGATTGTCCTATTTGAATTCTTGTCATTCCGTAAGTAGAGCTTTAAAACAGGTTAATTAGAAAAGAACCAATGACACCATTTTTACTGCCTGAGTTAAAAAAAAAAATTACGACCCCAAATTAAAATATTACCCATATTGAAAGCATATTAAAGGTGAAAATGTGCTTAATCTGCTGATGGCAAATAAAACAGGGACCACATTTTGGGTAACCATTAAACAAATATCCTTCAACAAACGTCCGGACCTGGGAGTGGGGGAGGAAGGTGAGTGTCTCCCGACTTAGAAACCCCCTCCCCCAGGGACTGCCTACGTGGAGCTTTGGAACTCAGGATGTGATTTCAGGACCTGTTGCAGAATTTCACAACCAAGCATTCTTGCTTTCCCGTTTATACCTGAATCGTAGAAAGTTCCGGAAAAAGCTCGACCTGATGTTTCACTGCTGTTCTTTCAACATTTAAGGTTCAGTGCTTAGTGGGCAGAGACCACTAAACAATGGGGATGCCAGAAATCTGCACCGCAGCAGGGGAAGGATCCTGGGCTCGGCGGACTGTGGAAGCCCCCACCTCACTCCCAGGACTCCCAACCAGCCCCTGGTAAGGTCGCCCTCAGCGCAGCGAGGCAGAGGAGACCTCCTCCGGGCAGAGGAGACCCCGAGACTCGGAACCCACCCCACCCTCTTCTTGGAAAGAAAACCGGCTGCTGGAGGAGGGGGCCCAATGCTACCAAAAGGCGGAATAGCAGCAACGCGAAACTCTCGGCCCCGCCTCTCTCCCAAAGAAACCGGTGTGAAGCAACTGGTAGGGAGGTCACGCACGATTATTTATCTGCCCGAAGGGCCCGGGATCCAAGGACAGGGCCGCGGCTACGGGGAGCGGGGCAGGTGTGTGTGAAAGGGGGCTGGGGGAACCGGGGGGGCAGGGGTGAGGAGAATGGCAAGTGGGGATCGAGATGGGGATATCGGAGATGGGGGGGGGGGGGCACCGGCAGGACGTCCCGAGGAGCCCGGGAGGCTGTGGGAACCTTCCTCCCCCGGGGAGGGCGGAGGCGCCCCCACTGCAGTTACTCACTCGAGTCGGAGGCAGGACCACGCACCACCCGCGGCAAGGCCAGATCCCTGGGAAAGCTCCGCGAGTCCGCGAACAGCGGCGAACCCAGAGCCCTCACCTTTTAAAGACTCCGTGATGGGCGTGGCCCTACGCGCCCCGCCCCGCCCCGCCCCGCCGCACCCGGCCGATTCCCGGACCCGCTCTGGACGGCCGGGGGAGTCTAGCGCGGGGGCTGCTTGCCGAGCGGCTTCAGGCAGGGGGCCGCGAGACAAAGGGCAGAATCCCGCCTCTTCCTGCTGTTTCCCGCCCGCCTGGCATCTTCCCACGTCCCGGGACCCTTCCGCCGGCCTTACCCCTCTCCCTCCTAACGGGATCCGGCAGTTTCCAGAAGTGATTAGCAGCTGGGAAAGGAGACTTTCTTACCCTTACAGAGGAAACGGGCCGCGAGACTGTCCCGTCGGGAAACAGCCCCCTCCACCCTGTGAGGTACCCTTCCCACGGGGGGCACCAGGTCTCCTTCAGGAGGCCACAGTCCAAGGCCGCAAGTAGAAAATCCGCCAGATCGGGGGTTTCCACCACCCGCTCCCTTGCCTTATCCTTATAAGTAAACTCAACGTGATTAACTTCCCCAGTGGACAAATAGTCTCTGGTCCGATTTCCAACCTCTGGGAATCTTCAACCTTCCTGTTCTTAAAGAGCAAAATATCTCATCTAGACCAAATAAATGACGTTACGAAAACGCCTCATTCCCCAAGTGTTTTTTGCATTTCCCACCACAAGGGCGCGGTTGCGCACACACAGGGGGGAAGAAACATAAACCCAGCCAGAAACCAGGGCACCTAAGGGCCCAAAGATGCCAGTGACAACGCAGGGGACCTCATACTTGAGCTGCAGGATGGTTTATTGTTTTAGATGAAAAGAAAAATAATGTCGGTTCTGTGCGGTTCACATCCTAGGCCTGCTGATGACCTCTGTGCCAGAAGCCATGATCCCTGAGAACTGTTATCTGGGACAGGGACCTCAAAAAAGGCTGTTACTGAAACTATCCCTCAAACCACAAATGCAAGAGCTTGCTCTGGTCCAGAACTTCTCAACCTGAACACTTGACATTTGGGGCTGGCTGATTCTTTGCTCTGGGGCCTGTGCTGTGCGTTGTAGGGCACTTCCACCCGCTAGACGCCAATATCACCCTTCCCTCCACTTTGTAAGAGTCAAAAACACAATTTGACTTTGCCAAATGCCCTGTGGGGAAAGAGCAGAGGGCATTGGTTGAGAACCACCACCCTGGTATATATATGATATTACTATTGTTTTATTTCATATGCTGGGGCTAACCCAGGGTAAACTCATTATAATAGCAGCTTTATAGTCTCTGTCCACCAAGTACTGTGCAGAAACCTAGTGATGACTGACATCTCCTGATACTGTGGCCGGAGTCTGGAAGTATTCCTGCCTGCTGTGAGCTTTTCTAAATATGGTCAATCTGTGTTTTCATGGCATCAGCTAATGTAAAAGTGACATGACTCCTAGGGCAGACATGAAAATCCTGTCCTTGAGATTCTACACTCACTGTAGCTCTGTTGCTTACAATACTTACTTTGTCTTGCATAGATAGGTTTCTGTAAGTGTTTCTACTGAATGAAACGCTATGAACTTTTCTGCTGCACTGGTTTTCAGCAAACCATTGCTTTTTCTCCCCTACTCTTGGGTTCTTGATGCCTCCGGGACCTGGCCTGTTTGCTTTCTGACAGGCTCATGTGGTCCCTAAATTTCACAGCCTCATCCTATCATTTGAAGTTGGGCTTACTTCTAACCTAAAAGTATTTCCACTATCTGTTCTTTTGTGTATTTGTCTCAGTGTATTTTACAGCGAGTTTGGGGATAATGTATAACATTTGATTTTAGATAAGTCTGTGTTTGTATTTAATTATCAACATTTTTTAAAAAGTATTTAATTTGCCTTTAAACATTTCTTTAAACTGTTGACGCTTTTTTGTTGTAAATGTTAAGGCAGTCTTTCAGATATTAGAGAGAATGGTGCAAAAAGAGAGTATGGGCTTTGGAACCAAACAGATGTGGTTTCAACATAGAGTTCTGCCACCTAGTAGCTCTGTGAGCTTGGCCTAATACTTGATTTCTTCACACCTTTTCTTTATCTGTAAAATGATGATACTGCGCAGTGTGTAGGATTGTTAGGAGGATTACATCAGATTATGTACGTAAAATGCCCGGCAGAGCACCTGGCTCATGGTAAATTCTCAATAAATGATGGTTGTTATGTTGAGCAAGGCTATCTTGGTGTCCTTTTCTGCCTTGAGAAAGAAATAGAAACTGTGTTTTGGTGAGCATTCATCTTATGTTGCCTAATGAAAGGTTTGGTAGTGAGAAGGTATTATGTGTTTTCTAATACAATCAGGAGCCTTCTACTAGAAGGAAATTGTGTGTCTGGGGAAGAGCTAGTGGGAGAAATTTGCCCTCGTGGAGAAGAATAAGCCCTTCTTAATTCCATATGGTCCTAGTCGGTTTGATCCCCTCAATCTTATAAAAGACAAAATTGAAGGTTAAAAGTGTCTAGCAGGATGTTTCTTTTTCCGAAGAAATGCACGTTATACTTGTAACAGTTCCTTCACTCTCTGGAATCCATTAAACAATTTCCAATGAAAGTTCTTTGTCAAGGTCACTGGCCTGAGGCAAGTTGAACCAAGGTTGCCTTTCTTCATGACCTTGTGCTCAAGTTCAGATTTTTCAAATATTTTTATTATTTTTATTTCATGCTACTTTTTCTTAACAAAACTCTGAACCAGATGAGTGTGAATATAAACATAGGGCCTCTTTGTTTTATTTTAGGGCAAGGATTCCTTCCCAGAAGCCAGCTAGGCTATGGTGAAGAGGAATTTTTTAGTATATGTTAAAAAAAGGAAAAAATAAATTCTCACTCTGCTAATCTACATGTTTAATAAAAAAAATAAGAAGAAGAAGAAGTAGCAGCTGTTCCATCGTATTTCTTAGCCAAGATTTAACAGCAGTGGTAGGAATTAAAAATTACGCATACTCAATCCTAATAGACTGTGATGCATTTTCTGGCAGAGAAAAGAGTCATACAAGTCGTATATGCTTAAATTTTGAAAGGTAGATTAAAGTTCCTTATTCTTGATGTTTGCCATAGTTGCTTTTTTCTAAACTGACTTGTAACTCCCACTTCTCATAACTGGCATTATTTCTTACCTTTCTTTCTCCAATGAATACTATTTCTTTCAGTGCTATCACTTCTGTTACAAAATTATTGATGTTTTTTTGTTTTTCTATCAGAGTTTTCTGGCTTTTCTAGCTATGCTTATGTTTTCTTATTACAGCAGATTTTTCTAGCCCAACAAGCATATAAAATATTGTTAACCTTAATCTCCAAGACAGTCTATTCCACCCATCTTAACCTAACCGCATAAATGCCCAATTACACTTTTCTCACTCATGTTTAGTTAGTCACCTCCCCTCCTTCATTCGCGTTCATAACCAGAGCCAACATCCGGTCAGCCCACTTCCTCTAACTGGCGATGTTTTCTCCCTTATTTACACTTGCTGTCCCCTATGTCAGAAGGAGAGGTGGTTCTCTGACCCCTTACCTAGAATATCCACTGTGCTGGTGCCTTTGATCCAATTTTTCAGCATTCTTAGTTGTTATATTCTCTTGCTCTTCAATTTCTCAGTCTCTACAGCTTTCTTTGCCTTCATATTACAAAAATGCCGTGTACTCCGTGTTTTCAAAAAAGCTGGCAAAACTTCCGTGACTTTCCTAGGAGGCATTCATGATTGCCTCTCCGGCATCTATTCCTTGTTCCCCGAGGCCCAGGTTTCTGTTTGATGTCTGTGTGGTTTGGGGGATGTGCCTCCGTAAGCCTTGGTTCGGGGATAGGGTACTGGAGTCACTTAAGGCCTTCAGACCCTGGTTTGGATGGGGTGGGGGTCATGTGACCTAAACCCATCCTATCAGAGTGTATCTCTGAACTCTGGGGAATGCTAAGACAGAGCCATGTTTACCTGTTCTGGAAAGTTCTGTGTGCATACATGAGGCCCAGAGGTGCTGCAGTCATTTTTGCTGGTAGGAAACCTGCCTGGGGATAATTCAACACAGAGAGGTTAGAGAAATGGAGCCAGAGCTCTGAACAAAGTGCTCTCGAAGTTCATCTACCTGTAGGATCTTTGAACTCCCATTGTTGTTTATTCGATTTTGAGATAGATTTTCTGTTACTTGCAATCAGGACTTCCGTTTGTGGTGTTTTAAAACTATGTCCACAAATTCTATGTCCATATTTCTCTGTTCATCAAGTGGAATTTAATTCCTCTCCCCTTGAGCATGTGCTAGATTTAGTGTCTTGCTTCCAGAAAATAGAATGAAGTGTACAATTCTAAGATTAAGTAAAAAAAGATATTGTGACTGCCTTCTCATTCATCCCTCTAGTGCCCTTCTATCTCTGTCTCTGTCTCTCTCTGTCTCATTACTTGCTGTGGGGAAGCCAGCTGCCATGTCAGGAAGACACTCGAGTGGCCTTGAAGGGCCTACATGATGAAGAACAGAGGCCTCCGGCCAACAGCCCCAGAAAGTTGAAGCCATCTGCCAACAAAAATATAAGTGAGATCAAAAGGTGAGTCTACAGTCTTATTAAGCCTTGAAATGAAAGTGCTGACACTTTGCACCCTTGTGAGAGACCCTGAGCAACTCACTGTGGTCATCAGAAAGTCCCTAGCTACCAAACCCATGACCATTTTTCAGTTCTTACCCTACTTAACCTCTTGGTTATGGGACAACACTGAATAAGTATATGATCGTGTATATATGCACAGAATGGAATTTTCTAAGAAAGGTCACACTTCGGGGTGCTTGAGTGGCTTTGTCGGTTGGGCATCTGACTTTGGCTCAGGTTATGATCTCACCGTTTGTGGGTTCAAACCCCATGTTGGGCTCTGTGCTGACAGCTCGGAGCCTGGAGCCTGCTTCGGATTCTGTCTCCCTCTCTCTCTGCCCCTCCCCTGCTCGCACTCTGTCTCTCTCTCTCTTTCGCTTTCAAAAATAAATAAACATTAAAAAAAATTTTTTAATAAAAAAATTAAAAAAAAGAAAGGTCACACTTCTGAGGTTTCACACACATGTTAACTTCGGTCTTATGATAGTATTCTGATGAGAAATGGGAATAAGTTCTCAAAGTCACAATCACTAGGAAACTTATTTCTTCCCTCCAAAAATTGTACTGTGAGGAATAGAGCATACTGGAGGACGTATTGAATAGTTTATTATCTCACTTGTCACAAGAAGCACCAGACACTTCCAGGAAAATAAAATATAAATTTCCTAACTTTTAACAGATTTTTTTGGGCTACAGATTACATAAAAATAAATGTATATTTTATCCGCTAAATTTCAAGGAAAATTTTTAGAATTTGCAGTAGGGCTTATCAAAGAATTTTTATTCCCCTCCCCCCGTTCAGAAAAAGTCTAAGTAAATTAGTCTAATTTAGGATTTAAAAATTAGCATTTGTATATAATTTATTTCAAATGTAGTTAAATAAGATTTCCATGTGTATTTTGATCACTGAACAGAGAAAGTCTCATAAAAATTTCCATTTAAAACATCATTCAAATATATACATATATGTATACATATACATACATTTATGTGTATACATGTGTGTATACATATACATGTATAAATATACATGTGTCTATTTATATATACACATATGTAATGCTCTGAAGGAAGTGATGTAAGGAAGGTTAACAGGGTTTGGAAACAATGCACAGTTGCTATAATTGATAGGCATTTGATTATTTAAGCAAATGCCTGCCAGGATTTTTGTGCAATGCTCACATATGGGATTAAAAGTCATTTGTAAAATGAAACTTCTCTTGTAAAAGAAAAGAAAAACTGTCATGTTTCTGCATCTCTCACCTCATAAGAAAAGTGTTGAGCTATAGACAAAAGGTTAATACTTAAAAAAAAAGCTCCTATAAATTCTGTATATGTTTATAAGGAATGCTGACTTAGATTTTATTTTAAACATTATTGACCTACCCTGTTCCAAAAAGGATAGTGGGAATACCTAATTCCCATTCCTAATTCTTAAATAATGCCATGTGTTAAAAGACTCAAGTTTTGGATTTATTTGTCCCTGTGTTCACATCAACAGAAGACTTGAGGTGCTGAGCAGAACCAAACTCTATTGGCCTGGGAATGGCTGGGTATGAGCTCAAATATGCATGTTTACATGGACTTGCAAAACCATTGGAGTCCTCTGTGAAAGGGCATTGGGCTACCCTGGAGCGATCTTCGCCTCCTGTCCGAATTCAGCTGCAAAACCATAAATGGGGAACAGCCACAGTACGCACCATTGGCTGTTGTTCACGCTGACTGCATATGTTGCACCCCAATAACAATAACCATTTACCTAATGTCCCTTGCATGTCAAACGTAATAGGAATATTTCTTCTGGGCCGAACACCAGCCTTTGAAGGTCATCATCTTTCTTTCCGTTTTACAGATAAGTGAGGCTCATGGAAAGTGAATAACTTGTCCCACAGCCACATAGTAAGTGGCAGAGCTGGGGCTCAAATCCATCCTGTATCCAAACCTCTTTCTCTTTCCATTACCAAATGGTGCTTTCAACAATGATTCTTCCCTGTCACACAAGAAGAGCAAAAATGTAATTTTGCCTGACAGCACCAAGGACTGCTAGCTCCTTGGGAGCAAGTCTTCAGCCAGGCAAAGCAAGAGCAAACCTTTGCAGTCTGCGGACACGCTCCACGCCATGGCTGACTGGTGTGAAGGCTACGACAAGAAGTGGCTCCAGGAATAAGCCTAGTTGGTCTCAACCAGGGGAGGTAGGTCTGGGGATGGGGCCTGTGCTGGTCTGGGAGGGGTAGAAACGGTGGTGGATGTAAGAGGAAGGAAATGCATTAAAAAGCCATACACTCTGGGACACCTGGGTTGCTCAGTTGGTTAAGCATCTGGCTCAGGTTATGATCTCATGGTTCGTAGGTTGGAGCCCGCATTGGACTGTGTGCTAATGATGCAGAGCCTGCTTGGAATTCTCTCTCTCTCTCCCTCTCTGCCCCTTTCCTGCGTGCTCTCTCAATCAAAAATAATAAATAAATAAAAGGGCATCGTAGTCTGACATGAGTGGTTTGGGCTAAAGCCTGCCAAATGATGGATGAGCATACTAGGCAACTCAGAAACACCAAAGTTTAATTGGGGCACAGCCATTTTTGTCCCATCCCCTTTTTGGGACACAAGGATGGAATGAATTCCTTACACAGAGTGGGAGCCAGGCATGTGGCCTTCCCTCCACCTCTATCCATCTGAGGAAGCGGTGAGTTCTTTAACTTTTTAGAGCTTCATTTTCCTCTAAGTCTAGCTGATCACTATGGACCCTTTAGCTCTAAAATTCTATGATTCTACTAGCAGCAACGAAATGATATCATGGTCCTATATTTTTTGACATGGAAAGGTGTTCACATTAGTTAGGCTACAGATATTGGCAGATAACAGAATTTCCAGGAGAAGTAGGAAAGCGAACGATATGATAGAACTGGCATCAGTGCCCGACCCCAGCCCGGTGCAGTTTTCAGGGGACCCCTCTGCTGCCCAGGCCTGTCTCTCAATGTATATTACGCCAGAGCCTGAGAGTGTGCTTTCTACTTCAGGTACCGAAGGTCTGCTGTCCTTGACCATGGCCAGCACCTCATGTTACTCACTTGCTTTCCAGGTACACACTCGGGGTATGTATCAACCGTTAGGACTCGGTGAGAATTTGGTTACATGTGGAACCCAAGCTGCAAGGGTGTTTGGAAATGTTTAGCTTTCCAGCCTCTGGGTACAGGAAGCCATGTCAGAAGTATGAGTGGGTGTTATGGTGTCTGCCACTTTGTGTTATGTTATTGGGTGAGGAAAGGGGGCCTCTTACAGATGTCTATTAAAATACTACACAAAATGTTGCAAGGGTATTCGCTAAAATGTTAGTAACCTTGGGGCACCTGCGTGGCTCATTCAATTAAGCATCTGACTCTTAGGCTCAGGTCATGATCTTATGGTTTGTGAGTTCAAGCCCCGAACGGGGCTCTGCACTGGAGCATGGAACCTGCTCGGGATTCTCTCTCTCCCTCTCTCTCTGCCCTGCCCCCACTTGCACACACACTCTCTCTTTCTCTCTCTCTGAAAATAAATACATATTATTTTTAAAATGTTAGTAATGTTTTGCTTTGATCAAAAGTATAACTACTCACTTCTGACTGGTATTTCTACCATGAATGAGTATTACTTGTATTATTTCTTGAAAGAATGATCTTGTTGTTTATGTTCCTGTGATTCAATACGAAATAGAGATGCTGTCACTGCCTCTTTGTGTTTTATAGATAATCTGTCTTCAAGATACAGGCTCACAGAATTAGACCATGGAAATAGGTTGAAGGTCATGATATCATTATCCCAATTCAGATAGTGTTACCAAATCTCTGGATACTTGAATCACTTTCTTTTTTTTTTCTTTTCTTTTCTTTTCTTTTCTTTTCTTTTCTTTTCTTTTCTTTTCTTTTTTTTTTTTAGTTTATTTATCTATTTTGAGAGAGAGAGAAAGCACAAGCCAGAGAGAGGCAAAGAGAGATGGAGAAGAGAGAATCCTAAGCAGGCTCCACACAATGAGGGGCTTGAACCCACCAACCATGAGATATGACCTGAGCTGAAGTCAGATGCTCAACCTACTGAGCCACCCAGGCACCCCTTGAGTCAGTTTCTTAATGAAGACTCATAGACAATATAGTAATGACAGGGAAGCAAAGTGGGATCTGAGAAAGCATTATTATCTGGGGGAGTTGGTTTTTTTCTAATAGCATGTATCTGATTGCCCATTTTAAAATAATGATAAACTTTCTTATGAAGTGAGATCTGCCATATTATGAAGTTTTCACAAAGATAAACCTGAAACAGATCACTGCACACACAGAAATACAGCTGGCTGGGAAGGGAGGTGAGAGCTAGATACACTGTTTATTTGGATCTTTGAGTGCTAGGTTAAGAAATAAAACCTGATTCAAATCTTATCTCCTCTAACTCCTTCAATGAGTGCTGAATTTTGTTTCAACCAGAAAATATTAAAATATATTTAATCTATTGCTTAAACTTGAAGATCCATTTTGAACTTGGAACAGCTTATGAGATTTCTAAATCAATGTGATTCATAAAAATTTGCTTAAATCATGTGATTTATATAGTGCCAGAGAAAATATAGTGCCAGAACTATTTAGGTGTTAGATTGCTATAGTGCCTTTCTTATAAAAATCCTTGATGTGATTAATGTAGTTACTTAATCTAGTATTTTTAAAGCACCTGCTATATGCAAGGTACTTTGTTAGGCTTTAGGGGATACAGCATTTAAAGAAAATTTCTCTTCTCAAAGAGTTTAAGGTTTAGTTACGAGAGTCTAGACATCTATAAAACCCTGCAATAAAGAACATAACGTGAGACATATTACAACATGGGAACACCGGAGCCCAGATGGGGAGCAGACCCTGACACAAGGATGCAAGAACAGGGACTTTTTTTTGAAGGTATGAGAAGGAAGGTGAGTGGGGAAATGAGGCAGATAAGAGAAAGTCATGGACGTAAAATGCATTATCAAGCCAGTCACCACTCTGGGCAAAGGGAGCTTCAAACCCTGAGGAACCCAGGGAATGATATGGACAGAACCTCAGAGTTATAACACCCAAGGAGCAAAGGAGATGAGGTGCTTATTCACCAGGTTGAAGTCTTAAGCCCCAATGTGATGGTATTGGGAGATAGGGCCTTTGGGAGGTGATTTGGTTTAGATGAGGTCACAACAGGATTAGTGCCCTTACAGGAAGAGACACCAGAGAGCTTGCCCTCTCTCTCTCTTCCTCATGTAAGAACACAGCAAGAGTCTACTGTCTCAAACCAAGAAGAGAGCCTCACCAGGAACCAAAGCAGCTGTCATCTTGATTTTGGACTTCCCAGCCTCCAGAACTAGGAGAAATGAATTTCTGCGCTTAAGCCACCTAGTCCATGATATTTCATTATGGCAGGC
Organism: Felis catus; assembly: GCF_018350175.1. Classification (NCBI taxonomy): domain Eukaryota; kingdom Metazoa; phylum Chordata; class Mammalia; order Carnivora; family Felidae; genus Felis; species Felis catus. The sequence continues at coordinate 100,395,576 of NC_058374.1, forward strand.
TGAGCACACTAAAACAGCCAACTTCCATCAGTCTTGGAGCAGGGGATTTCCAGCGGAAGTTACTCCTTTTGCACTTCCAGACTGCCAAGCACGGGCAGAACAGCCTTCTCCAGGTTTGCGGGAGGTTCTAAACCAAAGACGTGCTGCCCCTGCGGTGGGAAGCCCACCCGTGAGCGCTGAAGGTAAAGCTAGAGGCATATGGGTGAGAAATAACAGCATCTTCTAGGAGGTTAATTCTGATAGAGGGATGCAGAAGTCTTGATACTTCAGGGAGGATGTAGTGTTTCAACCGAGCCTCAGATGTCAACAGAGGCAGGGAAAAGCCATTCCAAGCACAGGGAGTGTCTAGAGCCTAAACCTGGGAAAGGCAAAGTTTGGGATACTTTAGCTGGTTGATACAATTGCTTTAACTCCATTTAACTTGTTTTTCTCCTTGACATGATTTAATTCGTGGGTTTTATGTCTAAAAAAATTGCATGCACCTCAATTTAAAAATTGTTTATCGCTAACAAATGCTAACCATCGTCTGAGCTTGCAGCGAGTTAGAATCACGGATCCCAGATCACCATGACAAATACGATAATAATGAAAAAGTTTCAAATATTGTGAGAATTACCAAAATGTGACACCGAGACATGAAGTGAGCAAAGGCTGTTGGAAAATTGGTGCTGATAGAATTGCTGAAAGCAGGGTTGCCACAAAACCCCCAATTTCTAAAAACTGTAATATCTACAAAGCTCGATAATGCAAAGTGCAACGAAATGAGGTGTGCCTGAATCTAGATTGTTTTCAAGCTTCATTCTAAGGAATATTCATTTAATCAGTAGGTATGTATTCTACGATATGAAGATGAGCAAGAGCTGCTCTTATGAAGCTGACAATTTAGTAGGGGACGCTGTTGAAACACATTTACAGAAGATCAGTCTACAATAGTTCACAAGGCCTCCACCCTTGGGAGAGCAGGCAGGGACCTCCGGTGACTGTTATGAGGTCCTGGCATTCGGGGCACTGCTTCTTTACATTTAAAACCTCTGTAACCTTCATTCCATCTGGCCCTTAGTTGATACTGGGTAACGTTGGTCAAATTATGGGAGAATATGCCTAAACATGGTGTGAACAGAGTAATAGGAGAATTGAGTTTAGGTTTTATAAAAGAATCATTGTGATTAGCCGCACTTTTCTCCTCTACAATTTTCTGCATGTCCTGAGACATGAAATTTATTTCCCAGATATTTTCTTCTGTGGGGTCTTCTGTGGGGTCTTAACTTCGGATGAAATGCATTTCACTTCCTTGGAATGTGGTCGGTGAAAGCCACACCTCCCTTTTTTTAAGTCATAATATGGAAAGACAAACTTCTCTTTAAATTCTAGAAGCAAACTTAATTTACCATGTTAAGTGTCTTCAACTCAGATGGCTTCACAGAAACGCCTGCCCGGGTTTCTGACTTTCTCTCAAGTTACATTTTGGTCAGCAGTTGCATGTGTAGTATTTTATCTTGTTAAGTTTTGTCTCTCATTAAAACAGTTCATGAATCACTTTTTATGGTTTCCATATAGGTTACAGAATGAGCTCATTTACATAGAGATCCAAGTCCCTGCCAAATTTAGGAGCCCACCTTTAAAATGTAAACTTCTATTTACCACCTTTAAAACTTCTATTTTCTCGCTAAGACCCCCTTTCTAATATCACGTCCATCTCTACCTCCTTTTTTTCTTTTCATACTAATTTCTTTCCATCACCAAAACCATCAGTTGACATTTTTCTCAGGGCCATTTTCACAAGTCAAACAGATTGTTATTACTATGAAAGCTACTGCCTAAAGAGCAGAAAACTAGAAAGCCACATTGGGGTATGTGCTGTGGGCTATGGGCTGAGCTCATTCATTAGCTGGGCGACTCACTCCCCAGCCTCCATCTTGTCCCAGCAGAATCCCAGATTACTACAGCAATGGAATGTCTTCTGCCAAATAGCTAACTCTGAAAATGGTAATCTTACAAATGCCAAGAGTTTGCTCCAGTATTTCCGAAACTGGCTTCCAAGGAGCGTTATAGTTCAAGTTGCTAATGGATGTTTTACAAAATAATACAGTTTTGTGGTCAAATAAGTTTGGGAAACTCTTCATGTTCTATATTTCTCTTGGATAATCCATAAAATACATTAACATATTACAGGTTCCTAACCCTATTTGACCATAGAAACCTTTCACAAAGAACCTAATAACAAGTCACAGATTATTAATTTCCTAAGGAATATTGTTTGAGAAAGATTGGTCCATGTGGTTTCTATGGAGTTTGTTTCCTGGATTTCTCAGAAAAGAGAACATGAACAGTTGTTTTAGTTCTTGATATATGTGCCTCCGAATGGATTCAAACAACAGTATATTTACTGATGATTGTGTTTCTATGACTGACAAGCTTTGCCTTGATTATCAAAGTGGTTCACACTGTGTTATTTATTCATAGGTGATATGCTGATACTTGATATGTTCTTAGCTGAATAGCTTAACAAAGTAGTTCTCAAAGTGTGGTCTTTAGACCAGAAGCTTCAGCATCATTTAAGAACTTGTTAGAAATGCAAATTTTCAGGTCCCACATCTACTTACTTAGAAACTCTGAGGGAAGTCTAGCAATCTGTGTCTTAAGCTTTCCAGTTAATTCTGATAGCCCACTGAAGTTGGAGAAACATCAGTTTAATACCGTTTAAGACTTCTGCTTTTATCCTCTTATCTGAAAGAACTGAAAAACTGAACAAAAGATAGGAAATAATGGTTCTCAGACATTGGACATCAGGCAGCTCAGGATAGTCATCCTTGAGAAATGGAAAAAAAAGTGAAATGATCCCTATCACTGCTCTGGCTTACTACCTAGACAGAGTTTCCAGACTGAAGTCAGGGAGAGGGTTTTCAGGCAAGGCCTGGCCATCTCTGTGAGTTAAGGAGATGGAGCTGGGTGGCTAGATTTTTCAGGGCAGAATAGCAGATAAGAGAAAGCTACATAGAAAAAAAGACCTAGAAAGCTGCAGAGCCCCCCCCCCCCAAGTCTTTGGCTGATTGCTGATCAAAACACGAGTCTGAGGAAACCACCTGAGGGAAAGATCTGCCCAAATGGAGCAGAGGAAATAATCCCTACAGCTCACACAGGGCTGGGGATAGGTTGTGTTCCCACCATCTGGAGGCAGAACCTTCTAATTCACAGAGCACTGGTAGAATACCCAGAGGGTATTGCCTTAGTAGTGGGGCAAAGTTGGCCCTCAACTAAAGGCCGTTCTGGTCCTGGCTAATAAGACTTAAAAGTCTTGAAAGGATCAAACTATTTCCAAATAACATAACTGCATCCTAGAACAAAGCTTTAGGATATTGATAGGAAAACTTACAATGACTGGTATCTAATACAATCAACAATGAAGAGGAAAAAAACAAATTAATAGGAACAGATCAAAAAGTGACACAGACAATAAAATCCATTAAAAAGGACATTAAAATGGTTATAACTGCATTCATATGATCAGGTAGAGAAATGCTTGAGCATGTTAAATGGAGACATGGAAAATATCAAAAAAGCCTAAGTTGAATTTCTAGAGACAAAAGGTACAATGTGTAAGACGAAAACTGCTATTAGATGCAACAGAATAAAAAATTAAATAACTTAAAGACACAGCAGCAAAAACTACCCAAAATGAAACTCAGGGGAAAAAAGACTGAAAAAAAAGTGAGTAGAGCATCAGTGAACTGTGGAACAACTTCACATGACCTGATACATGTGCTTAGAGTTCCTGAAACAGAGAATATTTGAGAAAATGATGACCAGACATATTCCAAATTTCATGAAAACAAGTCTAAGTCCAAGAAATTCAGCAAAGCCTAGGAACAAGAAATATGAAAACTATACCAAGGCGTATTATGATTGAATTGCTTAAAATCAGCGATAATGAGATAATATTAAAAGTTGTCAGAGGGTAAAATGCCACAGAATATGTGGAGTGGGGGCTGGCTGGTGGGGGTTAGGGGGAGGGGTGAATAAAAAGGTAAGAATTACAGCAGATTTCTTGCGGGAAACAATGTAAGCCACAGGACAGTGGAACAATATCGAAAAATCTTTCAAAAATGAAGGTTAAATAAAATTTCTTTCAGGCATATAGAAGCTAAAAGAATTCATCACAGCAACAGACTGAAACAAAACACATTTTTAAAAGAAGGCAGAAATTTTTAAATTTGCAGGCAGAAGGAAAATGATATTAGAACGAAATCTAGAGCTACTTAAGGAATGAAGAACACTGGAAACAGTACATAGATAAGTAAGTATAAAACACTCCCCCACCCTACCTTTTTAAAAAAATCTGCTTAATAGATAATTGTATGTTTAACAGAAAAAAAAATACAACATATACAATGTACTGTAGGGTTCATAATGTGGAACTCAAATGTGAAATGTATGACACTGAGAGCACAAAGGCCTGGAGGTGGGAAAAGGAAGTGTGCCATTGTGAGGTTTTTATACTGTATATGAAGTGGTATATTATCACTTGAAAGTTGGCGGTAATAGAATAAGGACGTACACCATAAACTCTAAAGTAACCACTAAAACAAAATAGTTACAGTCAACAAACCACCAAAGGAAAGAAAATGGAATCATAAAAATATTCCAAAAGAGAGCAAAGAGATAAAAAAAAAAAAAAAGAGAGAGAATAACAGATGGGCCAAATAAAAATCAAATTGCAAGATGATGGATTTAGAAACCCACCATATCAGTAAATACTTGGACACATAAACAAGATTTTTTTTTTTTTTTGCCTATAAGTCTTAGGCAAATAAACAAGTTTTATCTCCCATCAGCATTAAATTTCTCTCAAAAAGTTGTGCCGTGAAAGATTAGAAAGTTGAACTAATCGTGGTTATAATAGCAAAATGATCTTGGCAGTGATTCCTTTCTGAACTTAAGCATATCACAGAAAGATGTCTAACAAGTTCAGCCAAGAGACACTGCTGAAGGCACTTTTCATTTCTTACTTCACAGAGATTTATGTAACTCAGATTGCTATAGGGTAACGATCCAGGCATGGAGGGCTTGAAAGGGATTTATTGCTCACAAGGCTGGGGCTTAGGAACGCTATTAAAAGGACTTTCCTTTGTTCCCCTGAGACTCAAGGAAACTCTGCAGGCTTTTGGAGCCAACTCTCTTGTTTGGTCAGTGGGGTCTGCTCTTTTGCAGTCCACTGCTTGAGGAGTCCCTGGGCCTCTCCTCTGCCTCATCTGTGTCCTGCTTCCCTCCCTCTGATTACACCTGCTGCTTTTTAGTTCCTGCCTCCCTCCAGGCTCGGGCCTTGTCCAATCGAGGCACAGGAAATGAGGGAAGGACAGCAGGGATGTGAAGTGGGGCTGGGAAGAGTTTTGTTGGAGACTGGTTAATAGTCTGGGCAGAGAGGTACTGGGACGTCGTGGGGTGTGCGAGAGATTGAGAATGAAAGAAGGAAAACAGAATATCAAGATGTGTGTCTGTGGCTATGAATTGAATCCCCTTGACAATCATTGAGAGGCACCGTTAAGGAGAGAAATTGCTTTCAGTGGAATTTTGCCTGCTATATTTGACTCCAGGAATAGGAGGGCACAGACAGACTAGACCACATGGGGCATATTAGTGGACAGTGGCTAGTGCTCTTTGGCTGCCATTGTCCACCCCTCTCCTTTTGGTAAGGCACCCCCAATTTCTTCTGAGCACCAACTCTCTTCCCCGGTCTCAATTCATGGGCTTCTTCTGGAATTGGCTCCACCTCCAAGCCCAAGGATGAGCATGTGACTTAGGCCTGGCTAATCAGAGCACCACATTCCCCTGGCCAGGATGGATTTAGGGAGTATGCATAAGTTCTCTTTTGAACAGGGAGAGCCATGCCCAGGATATTTGCTGAGCAAAGAGAAATACTTCCTTTACTACTGGGTTTTAACATAGGAATGAAGCTGAAATGTAGGTGAACAGGGCTGACGTAAGGAGACGGGAGGTCCTGGTAACATTGTTTTAGCTCCTACACCAACCCATGCCTCAGCTAGCCCTCAGCTTTTTAACTACATAAACCAATAAATACTTTTTTTTTTTTTTTTGATTATGGTAGTGCGAGTTGAGTTTTTGGCCACTTGGAACTATAAAAGTCTAAATTACACAGCATTCAACTTATATCTGTGTTAATTTGTTTTTTTGTTTTTTTTCTTTTTTTGTTTTTTTTATACTTCTTTTTTTTTTTATATGAAATTTATTGACAAATTGGTTTCCATACAACACCCAGTGCTCATCCCAAAAGGTGCCCTCCTCAATACCCATCACCCACCCTCTCCTCCCTCCCACCCCCCATCAACCCTCAGTTTGTTCTCAGTTTTTAAGAGTCTCTTATGCTTTGGCTCTCTCCCACTCTAACCTGTTTGTTTGTTTTTTTTTTTCCTTCCCCTCCCCCATGGGTTCCTGTTAAGTTTCTCAGGATCCACATAAGAGTGAAACCATATGGTATCTGTCTTTCTCTGTATGGCTTATTTCACTTAGCATCACACTCTCCAGTTCCATCCACGTTGCTACAAAAGGCCATATTTCATTTTTTCTCATTGCCACGTAGTATTCCATTGTGTATATAAACCACAATTTCTTTATCCATTCATCAGTTGATGGACATTTAGGCTCTTTCCGTAATTTGGCTATTGTTGAGAGCGCTGCTATGAACATTGGGGTACAAGTGGCCCTATGCATCACTTGCATACAGGATACAATTTATCCTGTATCCCTTGGATAAATTCCTAGCAGTGCTATTGCTGGGTCATAGGGTAGGTCTATTTTTAATTTTCTGAGGAACCTCCACACTGCTTTCCAGAGCGGCTGCACCAATTTCCATTCCCACCAACAGTGCAAGAGGGTTCCCGTTTCTCCACATCCTCTCCAGCATCTATAGTCTCCTGATTTGTTCATTTTGGCCACTCTGACTGGCGTGAGGTGATACCTGAGTGTGGTTTTGATTTGTATTTCCCTGATAAGGAGCGACGCTGAACATCTTTTCATGTGCCTGTTGGCCATCCGGATGTCTTCTTTAGAGAAGTGTCTATTCATGTTTTCTGCCCATTTCTTCACTGGGTTATTTGTTTTTCGGGTGTGGAGTTTGGTGAGCTCTTTATAGATTTTTGTGTTAATTTGTTTAAGGCCTGTCTCCATGACTGTACTTCATAAGGGCAGGGTCTGTGTCTTTTTTGTTCTCTACTGTATCCCTATCACCTTGTACAGTGTCTGGAGTATTCATTGGGTAAATAATTAGGGGCATCTTTGTGACTGGTTATTGTCTGTTTTCCTGCTAGACTTTAAGCTATCTGAGGGCTTTTGTATATATAATATGATATATATAACGTATATATATATATATTTTTTGTCTCGTTTATCTTAGGCTTTCAGCCTAATGCACAAGCCTTGGCATCTATAAGGTACTTCACAAATGTTGGTAGAATGAATGAACAAATACAGGAAAAAAGATATAAACCCAAAGCACAACAAGGGATTAAGTGCCCATCATGAAAAGGCCAATTAACTCTTTGTAACTTGATTTCCCAGATATGCAATGCCTATGAAGTGAAAGCTTGTTTTTTTTTTATTTTTTACATATTTTTTAATTTTTTAGTGTTAAGTTTATTCACTTATTTTTGAGAGAGAATGCACATGAGTAGGGGAGGGGCAGAGAGGGGGAGAGAGAGAGAATCCCAAGTAGGCTCCATGCTGTCAATACAGAGCCCAATGCAGGGCTTGAACTCACAGACTGTGAGATCATGACCTGAGCTGAAATCAAGAGTCAGATACTTAACTGATTGAGCCACACAGGCACCTCCTTGTTTTGTTTTTTTTTTAAATGTTTATGTATGTATGTATGTATGTATTTGTCTATTGAGAGAGAGAGAGAGAGAGAGAGAGAGAGAGAGTTGAAACAGGGGAGGGACAGAGGGAGAGGGAGACAGAGTCCCAAGCACTGGCAGTGCAGAGCCTGATGCAGGGCTCAAACCCAGGAACCATGAGATCATGACCTGAGTCAAAACCAAAAGTCAGACACTTAATCGACTGAGCCACCTAGGTACCCCAAAACCTTGGTTTTTATGACAGATTTAGAAGACTGGGAATGAATCAGGTAATCATCACTACTATATTTTCCTCTCTTCTACTTATCAAAAGTGATCATATCTTTTTACTTCATGCTTGCTTCTCTGACCTAAGAAGGCCTAAGCTTGTGTATAAGACTTAGAGTAGTGGTTAACATATCATTATCATATAGTTTATGAATTTGCAATATCTAGAGAAAAAGACGTAGGGCTCTATAGTAGTTACAGTATCAAAAGGTAGGGCAGAAGTTCAAGTTACATAAGCTATATTTCTAGGTTATTTAAAATTGTCACTTATAAACGACAAAGAAATGAATATCTGGTAAAGATCCTAAAAAGCCCACAAGTGATTCTAATCCCTACTCATGGACCCATGCAAGCAATGAGTCTATTCCAAGACCAGGAAGAAAAGTTTTCATCATTTCCTCTCCCTGCTTAAGTATTGTATATGATTCAACAAAGAAAGCAGAGTTTTCTGAAAAAGACTTGAATGCTATGAGTTGTCTAAACCATCTTCAGTGGTAGGAAGGAAAGGCTGTGATTCCAGAAAAATGTGGTTTTGCCTGGGCCATCTTTTTTGTCAGGACAGTGCTGGTAAACAGGCTTCTGGAATGAGCAGAAGCATTCCTTTTCTCCGGCAAGAACAAACCCAAGCCACGCCCAGTCCTGAGAAACAAAAGGCAAATAGGGAGCAAAACAAGACTTCCTTTGCTAGTTTCTGACAGTCTTCTCTCATTTGTTCCTCTTCCCCTGCCCCTCCTCAGGTGAAATGACCCATTAAGTTCAGAGTTGAGCATTGTCATGCAGAGGAATCTCAGATTTCTTGGGTTGATTTTATCAATTAACCAATGCATGATGTTGTTGGAAATTGTGGGCGTTGGCTTGCAGTATAATGAGCTCTAGAGAATATAAAAAATTTCAAAACATTAACTTTCTGTCAATGAACTCATGGTTAGAAAACAGGTCTGAAAGATTGAACTCAGAAACAGGGAAATGTTTCCTTCTTCATGTTAAAGTCTGGAGCAAGGATTTGAGAATTTATACAACATAGGAAGAAGTGAGGTGCTTCTTTGACACTGGGACAAAAGAAATGTGTGCCCTTAGCTACTATCCAACTTGACTCCCCCCTCTAAGGAAACAATTATGAAACTATAAAGTAACTCTTTTTTAATAGAGAGACATGAAAAACTATTTGTCAAACAACAGGAAGAGAGTGTTGTGGTCAGATCAATAGCACACTGACATTGTGGGTATTCTGCTATGACATTTATAGATCAGCACTGTAGTCTTTCTTGATAATGGTGTTTATTATAATAGGATTTGATGTGTGCTATTAAAGTGATAGTGTCGATCATCTAAATATTACTTATATCCTAAATATGTAAGTCCTAATGTATATCCTTAGTAGCTAGTGTACTATGAGTACATAGCATTTGTTTGTACCGGATATATCATAGGTGCTCATTGAGTGTTGAAATAAAAGGATAAAATGTTGATTTGTTTTAGCGAGCATTTATTTTAAAGTTTCTCTAAGTTCTTATCTGGAGTTTTTGGTAAGAGTAACCTGATATGACTCAATGTGTTTATACTTTCCCAATGATGTACACAGAGATCCCACAGATGTCTGGAAATCATTTAATAGCTTCTTATTATTACAGTTAAGCACTCCTTAGCTCATATGATAATTTTAATAGCCTTGGATGCCCAAATTAGTGGTTCTTCCCATGCTTCATACATAGGAAAGATTGTTTCTCTATGTGTCACATTCTCAAGGCAAGGTTTGCAAATTGAAGAGGAAAAAATCTGATCAAGTTTTTTTTCTCATCAACTAATACTATAAATGTGAATCTATGTCGGGGGTGCCTGGGTGGGTCAGTCGGTTAAGCGTCCAACTTCGGCTCAGGGCATGATCTCACCATTCCTGAGTTCGAGCCCAGCATCAGGCTCTGTGCCGACAGCTCAGAGCCTGGAGGCTGTTTCGGATTCTGTGTCTCCCTCTCTGTCTCTGCCCCTACCCTGCTCATGCTCTGTCTCTGTCTCAAAAATAAATTTAAAAATTTTTTAAAAATGTGAATCTATGTGATATGTATAGGGGAAATTAGAAGAGCTGGTTATTCAGGAGCACCTGGGTGGCTTTGGCTCAGGTCATGATCTCGCAGTCTGTGAGTTTGAGCCCTGGGTCAGGCTCTGCGCTGACAGCTCAGAATGAGGAGCCTGCTTCGGATTCTGTCTCTCTCTCTCTCTCTCTCTCTCTCTCTGCTCCTCTCCCACTGTCTCTCTCTTTCAAAAATAAATAACCATTAAAAAAAAAGAATAGCTGGTTATTCAATTATCAGTTCTTTTTTGCTAATATGTGTGTGTATATAAATACATTTTATATATATATATGTATATATATATTTAATGTTTATTCATTTATTTGGCTGGGGGGGGCATGCCTGGGTGGCTCAGTCAGTTAAGAGACTGAATTCAGCTCAGGTCATGATCTCACAGTTCGTGAGTTTGAGCCCAACATAGGGCTCTGCACTGACAGCTCAGAGCCTGGAGCCTGCTTCTGATTCTGTGTCTCCCTCTCTTTCTCTCTTTCTGGACTTCCCCCACTTGTGCGCTCTCTCTCTCTCTCTCTCTCTCTCTCTCTCTCTCAAAGATAAATAAATAAACATTAAAAAGAAAAAGAAAAAAAAAAGAAATTCCCAAACTTCAAAAAAAGAGAGTGTGTGTGAACAGTGGAGGGGTAGAGAGAGAAAGGGGGAGAGAGAATCCCAAGCAAGCTCTGAGTTGTCAGCACAGAGCCCAACACAGGGCTCGATCCCATGAACCATGAGATCACAACTTGAGCTGAAACCAAGAGTTGGACACTTAACTGAGCCATTCAGGTGCCCCTAAAATGTATCTTCGAGATATATATTTTTTAATGTTTATTTATTTTTGAGAGAGAGAGAGAGAGAGAGAGAGAGAGAGAGAGAGAGATACACAGAGTGCAAGCAGGAAGGGGCAGAGAGGGAGACATAGAATCTGAAGCAGGCTCCAGGCTCTGAACTGTCAGCACAGAGCCTGAGGTGGGGCTCGAACTCACAAACCATGAGATTGTGACCTGAGCCAAAGCTGGATGCCTAACCGACTGAGCCACCCCGGAGACCCAAGATGTGTTTTTTTGAGAAAGTTTGGATAGTGCTAGAACTGTTCTCTTAACCTTACAGTTCCTCTGGATGTTTGCTGTCCCTGATTTTAACCATACAAATTAATCGTGTAAGGATTTGAGATACAAGGCAGAATGTATTTTCCAAAGATGGTCACCACAGTATATCCCACCCCTTACAATGTGATGTTGATACTGCTTCTATTCAGAGGTGGCATCTGTCTTTCCTCCCCTTGAATCTGATGGGCCTGTGACTATGATAGAAATGACTCTGATTTTTTTTTTTATGTTTATGTTTATTTATTTTGAGAAAGAGAGAGGACGAGCGGGGGAGGGGCATGAGAGAGAGAGGGAGAGAAAAAGAGAATCCATGCTGTCAGCACAGAGCTCGATGCAGGGCTCAATCCCATGAATCTGGGAGATCATGATCTGAGCAGAAATCAAGAGTTGGATGCTTAACCGACTGAACCACCCAGACGCCGTGACTCTATGTGATTTCTAGGCAAGATAGCTTCTGCCTAGTGCTTCTGGGTCACTTGATCTTGAATCCCAGTAGGCATGTGTGAAGAAGCCCAGGCCATAGGCAGAGGCTGTGTATGGGTGTTTGGACTACAACCTTGACTGACTTTCCTGCCAATAGCAGAATCCACGGGCTATGAGAATGAAGAAACCTTCAAGATGACTTCAGTACGAAAAACTGTCAGACTGCATAAGAAAAAAAACCCCAAGAAAGAATTGCCCCCTATAGCCAAGTAAACCTTCACAGTTGTGAGCGTCAAATAATAATAAAATGTTGTTTTTTTAAGGCACTAAGTTCTAGGGGCATACATTATGCAACAATAAATAATTGGAACAAATAGAATGAGGTTCTCTTCAATTCCCTATGTGGTCTTTTGTGGTAGAAGAATTCACAGCGTTCTCTGTTTTCTGGAAGTTTTCCTTCTGATCACCTAGCATCAACCTATGGAAAGAGAAGTCAGACTGGACTGCCAGTCATGTAGCAATCTCTGATCATCTTATCTTTTGGTGTAGTCAAGACTACTGGGAAAACTACAAAAGCCTGACAATATGAAAGTATAGTATCATTTTGGTTTGGGTTTTTTTGTTGGTTTTGTTGATTTTTGTTTTTTTCTTGGTGCATAACTGAGCTCATTGAGGGCATAGATTTTGTCTGTTTTCTTTCTTCATGCTGTACCCTCAAAGCCTAGAATAGTGCCTAGCAGAGAGGCTCCCTAAAAATATGTTGGATGAATGAATGTAAATGCATTGAACAGAGTGAGCATCAAAATTTATTTCTGGCAGATAGAATTATGTATGATTTTCTTCTTTGTTTTTCCTAAATTCTCTACTATGATCATGGATTACTTGTATCATGTACTTGTAAACGTTCATGGCATTCTATTTAGAATAATAAGAGCTTTCAAATAAATAGAAACATATATTCAAATCTTCTTATAAGCAAAATATCTTCTTGGAAAAAAAAGGATGCATTATAGTAAGTCTCAAGAGAAAGCTTTGTGTTGTATAGGCAGGGGCAGTAATAAAGGCAGATTCTCTTAGTTCCTGTATGGATTCTCTACAAGGTATCATAGAAGACAGATTTCTGTCAAGTTTTGAATTAGTTGGCTTATTTTACTGTCTTGTTATAATTTCTTTATTTAGCTCAGCTGGGACTAATTTTATCCATCAATTTAAAAATAGCGGATTATCACCTTGTGCCAAAAAGGCCCTGAGAGAAAGTCCTTTGCCTTTACAATTGTTCAGATTTAGGATGGAAAACAGATACCCAATTCTGATCGACTGTGCTGGAGATGACCCAGTACACCCTGCAGAAAAGGTAATGATGATGCCTAGTTGATTAGCAATGTCTGCCATGGATCAGGTGGAGTAGAGGGCAGGTGTGATGGCCCGTGAGTGCAGGCCTTTGTCAATGACTATCTTAATCTGTCTTGTACCAGGCCCTACTTGTTTACAAACTCTAGGGCGAGTTTAAAATGTGATAGGCAGAATAACAACTCTGAAAGATGTCCACATTCTCATCCCTGGAATCGGGATCACAGTTTTGACTGAACTGAGAGATAAAATGATCACTGATTGCAACATAATTGGCAGTCCAGTTAGACTTCTCTTTCCATAGCTTGTCTTTGTGAATATGTTATGTCCCATGGCAAAGGGGAATTAGGGAACAGGTGGAATAAATTACCAGCCGGCTAACCTAAAATAGGGAGAGTACCCTGGCTTACCCAGATGGTTGCATTTTAGTCATAAGGGTCTTTAAAAGTGGAAGAGGAAAAAAAAAGTGGAAGACAGAGGCAGAAGAGTCAGGGTTGGAGGACGATGTGACTGTGGAGAAGAGAACTGGAGAGGTGGTTGCATGAAGGACTCTGCTTCTGGTTGGTTGCTGGCTTTGAAGATGGAGAAGGGCGCTGGGAGTGAAGGATGGCAGACTCTAGAAGCTGGAAAAGGCAAGGTAAAGGGTTCTATTCTTGAGCCCCCAGAAAGCAGGGTACCCTACCAGTACCTTGCTCTTGGCCCAGTGGGATCCACGTCATATTTCTAACTGTAGGGAGGAAAAATAATATTCCCTTTACCTTTCCGAGTTCATGGATGAGCCCTTCTGTACTAAAGGATTAACAAGAAGTAAAAAAAAAAACACAGTTTATTAACATGTATACTTTATGTATATATGCTAGATGTTAATTGGGGATTAAAAACCATCTTAATAGGGAAAGAAAGGGTAGATATATACCTCCTAAATGACTTTTGTGAAAGAAGAATGTTCCACACCCCCCTCCCCAACTGCTGACCCATTGGTTTTTTAGATCTCACTTTAAAATTCACGGCCAGTTTCTTCTAACAACTTGAGTGTCAGGTCTCTCAACTTAATAGGTGATATTGTGTGTGAAGCGAGCAAGTTTTAACATTGCTGATAAATGGTCTAATTTCCCTTTCTTGCAAATGATTTTTGTCTAGAAGAATAGATGGGAGGTAAGATAGTCTGAGGCAAAGTCTGTATGGGTGTGGTGTCTACCTCTGGCCTCAGCAGTGATAAGAGTCGGCTTCCTTGGTTAATGAAACGCCAAAGAAGAGGTTTTATAACAATTGAGCTCCTTTTGGAGGAAGGGGAGATAAGGGAAGTTCAGAGAGGGCCTCTCTGTGCATCTGCTCTTTTTCAATTGCCTACAGATCAAAATAACCAGTATGCCAAAGCCGCACATTTTGGGGCAGTATAGTTCATTACCTCTCGTAAACTAAAGACTTGTAAGATGATAAGTTTGTGTTGTTAAGTTAGTGGTAATTTGTCACAGCTGCAGTGGCAAAGCAAGACAATATGGGCTATTCTACCTTTAAAAAAGAAACTGCTGTTCCACAACCCCCTCCCCAGCTGCTGACCCATTGGTTTTTTAGATCTCACTTTAAAATTCATGGCCAGTTTCTTCTAACAACTTGAGAGTCAGGTCTCTCAACTTAATAGGTGATATTGTGTGAGAAGCGAGCAAGTTTTAACATTGCTGATAAATGGTCTAATTTCCCTTTCTTGCAAATGATTTTTGTCTATCCAGCAAGACCACATTCATCGAACAATTAGAGAACAGTACAAAATAAAGCATTCGAAATTGGATTGCTGTAAGGAAGGGGAGAGATTAATGTTAGCTAGAAATATTGACTATGGCTTTGAGGAAAAACTGTAATCACTGAATACTGGATTTAAAAAAAACTACCACTTAGGAAGAACCAACTATTGCTTCATATACATCATCTTATTTCACCTTTAGAACAACTTTCAAAGGGAGAGATTGTTGCCTCCTTTTACAAATGAGGATATCAAGGCTCAGTCCAGGAATTAACTAGTTCAAGTCCAGGACAGCGTAGAGGGTCCCTTGATGGATCAGGTAACATTTTCCTTTGTGATAAGATTTGCCCGGTGGCCTCCTATTGTCTCAAATCCTTAGTTTGATGACCTGATACACCCTTTTGGAAGGGTTACCTGCAGACCCTCTCCTTCCAGCTATGGGGAAAAGCAGATGATTTGCTTTCCTCTTAAGAGGTATGATTGGCTTTAAGAAACAATAGTCCTACAGGGCACCTGGGTGGCTCAGTGGGTTAAGCGTCCAACTTCATCTCAGGTCATCATCTTGCGTGGTTCGTGAGTTTGAGCCCCGCGTTGGGCTCTGTGCTGACAGCTCGGAGCCTGGAGCCTGCTTCAGATTCTGTCTCCCTCTCTCTCTGCCCCTCCCCCCACTCGCACTCTGTCTCTGTCTCTCAAAAAGTGAATAAATGTTAAAAAAAAAAAAAGGACAACAATAGTCTTAATATGTAAGTATAGCTGACGTAATGTCTACAGCAGTGCTTCTAAAGTTGTGTCATATGTTAAAGCACCTGGGGAACTTTAAAAAAAATCTCTGTACAGGCCACACTGCACACCAATTACATCCTAAACTCTTGGAGTGGATTTAGACAGTGATACTTTTGTTTAAAGCTTCTAAGGCGATTCCAAATTTAGGAACTCTTTTATTTATTTATTTTTAATATTTTTAAGTTTATTTGTTTATTTAGAGACAGAGACAGCATGGGGGGGGGGAGGGGCAGAGAGAGAGGGAGAAGAGGGAGAATCCCAAGCAGGCTCCTCACCATAAGCACAGATCCCAACATGGCGCATGAACCCACAGAGCTGCTAGATCATGACCTGAGCCGAAACTGAGAGTCGGATGCTTAACTCACTGAGCCACCCAGGTGCCCCCCAGGTTTAGGAACTTTTGATCTGCAAACTAGAACCTCACCGTGGTTGTTACAGCCCCAGCATTGACTGGTTTATGGTATGTAACAGTTAAACGAGCACACGAGTTTTTAAATGAGTATTTTGAGAGGATCGCCATAAACTTGGTTCCTCAAAGGTAGAAGCTTAATGAGATTCAGGTTGTTTTAAACCACAGATTCATTTAATAGACTTTGGGTGTCTGAGCATATTGATGAAATTTCCTTTTTTCTAACTTTGCATATATTTTTTCTATTCACAATTCTTCTAATGCCTTCATTTTCTGTAGCTTCTCTATTTATACCACTATACATATGTAGAGAGTGTCTACCTTTCCAGCCTTTGACTACTAAGGTGGTCATACTGTATTGACTTTAAGACAAAAACTCAGAAGCAGGAAAACCTTTTAAAATGTAATGTAAATAAAGGAAATCCAAACAAAGACACTACCAGTCTTGTGATGTGTGGTAGAAAACTCCTGTCCCAATGGGGCCAGGCAGGAAATCTAAATAAACAAAATGGACTAGTGTTGTTACAGAGAATGGGAGGCATGGAGAGGGGGAGAACAGAGGGAGTACACAGTATTTTCCTCTTTTTAAAGAGAAGCCAAATCAGGTCTTTTTAAGTGCCTATATATTTCTTAATGTCTGCTCAAACAATTTTGGAACACTGTGTTATTCAGACAAAACGTGTGTGCTTGGGACTCAGCCACACCGGCCTCTGATACTTTGAAGCACGGACTATGGTGGATTTATGGGGACACGTGTCCTCCAGTGAGTCTCCTTGGGATCCAGCCTTGACTAGAATGATAGCAAATGGTGCAATCCTGATTTTTTTTTTTTTACCCTAGAGATAAGATCATTGGCCATTGATTGGACTGTTAGTCATCATTAGTTATTATTGGACATTGAGATAAAAATGATCACAAAATTGAACAGTTCTGTATTAGTTAATAGCATTGTCTGGAATACTATTTTTTGTGTACTCTGCACAGCTAATATGTATTCTTTAATAATAACATCTATCAGTAAAGAATTAAGACTAATCCATGGCTGTGGAAGAGATCATGGAATGGTGGTAAAAGTGGCTTTTGAGATAGAAAAAGCGTTGAAGGACAGGGTGTAAGATGAAGAAAGATGAGAACCCAGGGAAACTGCATTTGTATCTCTTTGTGGGAAACTGGTAGAATTATTTACTTAAAAGAGGTTTTGATGAGGATGGAAGAATTACAGAAATCCATTTTTATAAAGACTTTGATCTCTTGCTTTGTTCTAGTTATTAGCAAACTCAAAGCAGAGATTTCTTTTTGCTTTGTTGCTTATTATTTGCAAAGCATGTATAGGCCAAATTCACTGTATCTGACCTTCTTCCTCTATGTCCTTTCAGCTTTCATTTCCTTTGTGTCAGATGCTTTGAATTACATATAGTAATAGAGACTGGCTACAGTTGATTAGTTCTGGAGAGTGGTAAGATTAGTCACCTGCAATCCACAGTGGCTGGAAGCATACAAAATCTTTTAATTTGCTTAGCTTCTGACTTACACATATGCAATTTCTGGATAAACCTGCTACTTTCCTTTCAACCCCACCCTCTGTTCAGTTTCCTGAGGTTTGTTAATGGAAAAATTCGTAATCCCATATAATAAAAGAAATAATCAAAAAGGCCAGTTGATGTTCGCCCCTTTTGTTGTAAACAGCTGCAGCTACCAAAGGTGAAAAGGAGGTGGTGGTGATAATTCTGTATTTTTTTTAACATCACAGAATTTGATATGTGGCAAGGATTAAAACCTATTGGGGTGCCTGGGTGGCTCAGTCGGTTAAGGGTCCGACTTCAGCTCAGGTCATGATCTTGCACTCCATGAGTTTGAGCCCCACGTCCGGCTCTGTGCTGACAGCTCAGAGCCTGGAGCCTGCTTCAGATTCTGTGTCTCCCTCTCTCTCTGCCCCTCCTCTGCTCATGCTCTCTCTCTGCTCTCAATAATAAATAAATGTTAAAAAAAAAAAAAAAAACCTATCTGGGCATGCCCTTGTCTTTACAGTGTGGGTTAGTGACTTGGCCAATGTCACACAGCTAGCCAGTGGAGGCACTAGACCCTAAGCCATATGTTTTGACTTTGATCTCACTATAAAGCTCATAATTTCTAAGACCTTCTCCTATTTGGTCCTTATAACAGCACCATGCAAGAGCAGGGTAGGCATTCCCATTTCATTTTACAAATGATTAAACTGGGTCTCCAAAGTATAGAATTATCTTCAAGGTCAAATAACTAGAAGCCAGAGTTCTCCATCATATTCAGGACCTTTCAGAGGTTTGAGATTGTCTAAGCTAGTTCCATTTCTTGAAACTCCCATTGTCTTTAAAAATTCCCAAACAAGATCACCTTTATTTTGAAGGTTTACATTTAACAAATCATTTCTTCTAACAACCCCCCCACCTCCAAAGATTACTGTTAAGTCAAAGTTCATCTGGAGAAAATATCTAAAGTCTACATTTCAGACTTCAGTGAATATGAGGGCAAGGCTAATTTGTCCTTTTGAATGACCCCCTGACCTTGGTGGAGAAAGGAAAGGGAGACAGGCACAGAGATGTGGTGAGACCATAGCACCTGCCTGAAATCAGTTAAAACTTCGAGTTTTTTAGGCAACCCCATAATTTCTATACAGAAAGGCAGCAATTCCTGGAATCTCTGGTTTGAAGCTGCATGTGCGTAATACTTTAAGAACATTTATCAAAGAACAGAGATCTCAGAAGAGGTAGGAACTAGCAGATATTATTGGTTGTGGAGGGAGGGGCCAGGTGGGAAAGATTGGCCAAATTATCCTTGGCTTTCTGCACCTATTATTTGATGCAGTATATGAATCATCAGTGGACTTCTCTCACAGAGAAGTGAATAAAATTTCCATCTACATTCTCCATCCGTCTCTTGATTCTTCGTTTCTAACAAAGAGGGTTCTGTCCTTTTATTATGGATTGTGGCCTTAAATAAAGAATTCTTTAGATTCCCTCGTGCTCACCACCTCTGGCTCTTTCCAGACCAACTTCTGAAACCAACGACCATAGTGAAAACTGAAATGTAACTGAAAAGAATCTGTCTCATTGTAAAGACACTCATAGTTTTGAAGACCTTTTCACATTTGATCCTTTTAAAGCACCAGGCAATAGGCAGGGTAGAAATTATTACCCTATTTTACAAATGCTTAAGCTGAATCTTAGAAGGTATAGAAATATGTTCAAAGTTACATAACTGTGACCCAGAAACAGTTTCCACAGTTCCATTTCAATTTTTTAAAAGTATATTTATTTTGAGGGGGCTGCAGAGAGAGAGAGGAAGAGAGAGAGCATCCCAAGCAGGCTCCACACTGTCAGCACAGAGCCTAATGCGAGGCTCAAACTCACAGGGAGATCATGACCTGAGCTGAAACCAAGAATTGGACGCTTAACCTACTGAGCCACCCAGGCAACCCCACAGTTCCATTTCAATTCTATAGATTCTCTAAAAGAATATTTTGCTAATGACTTAGAACTTGGGGAAAGTTCATGTCTGATTTTAAAATTCAGGATATTTTTGTCTTGTTTATCACAGTATACCCAAAAGCTTCAAGAGTTTTGTGTGTTTGTATTTTAGTGTTTACGAAATCCTGCAACTATTTTTAAACAATTCGGTATTTATTTTGGACTCTAATCCAGATTTCATTCACTCCTAAGGTTTCCCAGTGGTCAGCTACTTCTATGTTGTTAGCTGTTTATCTTGACCGCAATCAGTTTGGGAGAAATTTGAGGGGGACAACTCGATAATTATTGGTGTTTTTGCGATTCAGCATTTGGTAGATGGCTTTTGAGAAATACTTGAGATCATACTTACTATTAACCGACTGACGAACACTCCACTAAAATTAGTCTTTTCTAAAATCATGGGAAACTGTTCTTGTTTGACATAAAACAGCTCTTATAAGCACTGGAATGTATAATTTAAGGCTCTGAATACTACTTTTCATTTTTGCAAAGCACTTTCACATATCTGATCTCTATAAAATCTAGGGGTGGGAAGATTATGTACCATTCTGTCAGTTTTCACAGTAGGAAAAAGAAAGGCTAAATTTGCCCAGTGTTGTGTAGATAATTAGTGGTAGACCATGAACCCTAACCAACTCCCAGTGGCCTTCTGACCTTGCTTTTTATGTGTTGACATAACGGGGGAGCAATGATTTTGGCCAACCAGCTGGCATTTAAATATTTGAGGAAAATAACAGTTTGTATCCCCTCCTTCTGTGCTAGTTACCAGTTCCTTTCTATCTTTGGCCACATAAAAGAATCCTTGGATCTTAGAGGAACCCCTTTTTTGATTTGAAATATCGGCTACTCTTTTGTCAACATCCTCATTATCTGTGATATGTATTCTGCCACTTGGTTTATAGTCAATGTAGCTCTCTAGTGTGCCATTTTTCTTTTTTTAAAGTTTTATGTGTTTAACCCTAGTCTTGCCGATATAACAAGTTTATTTTTAGGTAGAGACTGACACTTTTCTAGGTGTGTGTGTGTGTGTGTGTGTGTGTGTGTGTGTGTGTGTTTTTCCATTTATTTATTTTGAGAGAGAGTGTGTGAGGAGGGGAGCAGAGAGAGAGAGAGAAAGAATCCCAAGCAGGGCTTCGCCCTGTCAGCGCAGAGCCTGATGCAGGGCCTGACCTCCCGAACTGAAAAATCATGACCTGAGCTGAAATCAGGAGTCAGATGCTTAACCGACTGAGCCACCCAGGGACCCCTCCAGGTGCATTCTTGAATTCAACTGCCTATTTTGTTTTTTCCTCAAGGTATCTTGAGTTTGGCTTCACAAGATGTATATTAAAATATTTTTTCCCCTCCTCTTCTTATTAGTTATCCTCTCCTACTGGAAAGATAAACAGAAAGGACCACTGCCAAATGCTTGTTTCTTCTTACATGCCACACTTTCAATTTTCTTCCTAGTGAAAAGATCTCCTTTTGTTTCAAATTAATGTCCAGATTAAAATGGTGAAGCTTCAAATGACAATCAGGGCCAGTTGCATAAATTGTAGGGTCCAGTGCAAAGTGAAAATGTGGGTCCTTTTTTTTCAAAAAGAGAGAAAAGTGCCATTGAAAGCATTGAAATGTTAAGTTTTCTTTAAAACTATTTTATTATAAAACTTAATAGGAGTAATCGTGTTACGTAGGTAATTTTATAAGTTACAAAAAATATTTTCGGTGTCCTAATCTTATATATTAAAATCATACTTTATTGATGTGATATCTTGATTGATCATATAATTTTCTGGCTTAATTTTCTGCAATTCTAATAAATTTGTTTATTAGATCATCGGAATTTATACTTTTACATCAATGGATTTAAAAGGGTTGTTAGTCACTCGGCAAAAAATAATTTTTGATACATATTTGTGATTTTGAGAAGACATTTCTGCTGCTGGCCTTGTTATGGGAGCTGTTAAGAGTATTTCACAGAATGTAACAACATTGGGATAAATTTCTGATAAATTGGTTTGGTATAAATTTCAGTATCTCTAGAATGGAGGATTCTTGGAACAATTTTTCTAAAACTTCATACAAATCAGCTTTGTGTAAGTCTGAATTTAGTTTAAATTTGTTTTTAATGTTTGTTTATTTTTGAGAGAGAGAGAAAGACAGAGTGCAGGAGGGGGAGGGGCAGAGAGAGAGGGAGACACAGAATCTGAAGCAAGTTCCAGGCTCTGAGCTGTCAGCACAGATCCCGACACGGGGCTCTAACCCACAAACTGTGAGATCATGACCTGAGCTGAAGTTGGATGCTTAACCTGCTGAGACACCCAGGAACACCCTGAATTTAGTTTTAAATGTAAATTTATACAATGGCATTTGAATTTTTCCACTGGAATTTACTGTGATTTTGGGGAAGGGGGTCATACAAGAAACTGAAAGACTTTAAGGTCTGTATTTTGTTAAATATCATTCTATCCTTTATCTTTAATTACAAGAACAAAAATAATTGAGGGGTGCCTGGGTGGCTCAGTCACTAGAGCATGTGACTCTTGATCTAGGGATCCTGAGTTCAAGTCCCATGTTGGGTGTAGAGATGACTTAAATAAATTAAAGAAAAAAAAACTTAAACATAATAAAGAACAAAAATAGTTTGAAAATTGTTTTCTTTGTTAATATTTGGTTCAGCCAAAGGTTCATATAAAAATAGTGGTCTTTTTCACTGAATGTGGTAATTTTAAAATTATTTCCATTTTTAATTATGTAGCTATCTGCTTTATAGTATTGCAGCAGTTTTCAAAACCAGTTTTCAAAACTCTTTGAATAATTCTAATAATTCCCTGACATGCTTTATTTCCATGTCAATGTATGTATATTGAGTTTTGTAATATCTTGCCGACCAAGTTTACCACCTGAGTGTGGGCAATTATAATGACATCAGTTCAGCCAGAGGGAGAGTTAATATTTGTGCAGATAGGGTAGCGACAGGCCCTGGGGATGGATGAGCAAGCTGGCCTTACCCAAGTCCCTTCACTTTCCTGTGGCTGCTGCTGCTGCTGCTGCTACTGTTGCCATTGCCCATCTAGGCCCAGCTCCTAGCCTGGCCGCCCCTCAGCTCTGTAGCCCCCAGGCTGGCTGAGGCAGCCGTGCCCACGGACCTGAACCCCCGTGTGCATGGACCACAACCACTTGCACGCATGGCTGCCTGTGTTTCTCTGCTGATTCCCCTGCTCCACTGTCCCATTAGACTTCGCTGTAAAACACAAGTTCAAGAATAAAATAGCAATTTTAACACGGCAGAACAGAACATTAAGCCAAGTATGACCGTATGCAAAGGCACGGATTGTATGCCCATGAAGCCCACCTTGACAAGTAGGCCTTTCTGAGCGATTTCTCCAGCCCCCCAATCAGAGATTAGTTAACAAAATTAGAACTCTGTATCTACCGCCCTGCCTGGCTTTGTGACATTGTTTGACATCAACCCCACCCAACAGGTCTCTTCAGACCTGTCCCAACAAGGTTTATTGGCCTTACTCTTAGATACCACTTATCCCTGCATCTCTGCTAATACTGCCTGCTTTGAGAGTATTGTATTGACCCCCTTTATCAGTTAGTCCTGTGTATTGACTTTCCTCCCTTATTATCTCAGTAACTCTTATTTCACTTCTCTGTCCTTCAGTCCTGATGCCTGGCATGCGAGCCTTTGCCTCAGCCTCTGCTTTCAAGAGACCCCAAGTCCTAACAATTAGTACAGTGCTTGGAGATGTGCTTTGAGGGGCTAATTTTCCTCAGTGATTAACTAGACCTCTAACCATGCTGGCAATCCCATTTCAGATGACAACATTCATTCATTCAACAAGTATTCATTGAGTGCTTACTCTGTGCTGGGCAAAGAATAATAGGAAACCAAACACAAAAATTCCCGCCTTCATGGTGCTCACATGAGAAATGTTTGAGCGAGAGAGAAAGCAGGGGAAGAGGTTGTGGGAAGAGGTTTGCAATTTTAAAGAAAATGCAATTTTAAAGAAAGTGCAATTTTAAAGAATGGCCTCACTTGCACAGACTCGAAGAATAGAGGGAACTGTGTAGAGGCCTGAGAGAAGAGAGTTCAAATTAGAGACAAGGACAAATGCAAAGGTGAGGTGAGGTGATAGAGTGCCTGATTGTGGTCTGGTAGTAACATGGAGCCAATCTGGCTGGAGGGCAGTGGTCAAGGGCATAATTGTAGCAGATGAGATAGAGAAACAAGGCCAAATCTAGTAGTAGGACACCATCCGGACATTGCTGTTTACGAGGGAAACACAGACTTCCTGCAAAAGAGTGACTTTATCTGCTTCCAGATGCAACAGAGCCTTACATATGGAAAGCCATTCCAACTGGGTGCTGCAGACTCAACCAGTTTTCCCAGTTCTTTGTCCTGGCTTTCAGACAATTTAAAGCAGATCTTTCTAAAATTTTTTATTTGATAAGATGTTCGAACTTTCCTCCTAACAGGGGTAAGACACTTTGATTTCTTGATTAAAAATGCTTCGAAACCTATTTATATTTATGCAGCAAGACATGGAAATTACATACTCTATTGTCTTTATTCAGAAGAGACCTTTTGTTTACTGGTAGAAATACTTTACTTCAATCACTGCCTACATTCTTTGAAGAGGAGCTTAAGATGTTGTATACATAATTATTCTCATTGTTTAAAAATGCATAGTTTCCACCCATTTGAATTTGCATTTTGATTTTGTTTCCTTTGTTTGGCAATCAAATATCATTTTCTTGTTAGCCAAGTATGTAAGTGAAATCTAGACCGAACTGTTTTAGCTAAGAGGTAGGATGTGATTATATCATTCCATTTTATATGGAATCAATTACTCTCTGCCATAATTAAGTCACGATGGCATAAAATTAGTTTTCTGGGTCTTTAGTCAATAGTGTTTTTGTTCAAAGTTTTGAAGATCACTTGAAGTAAAGTCCAATGAATCATTGAGAGGAGGCATCTTTCCCAGAACTCTAACTAAATGCTGACAGCACGCAAGGGACCAATATTCATACACCAGAAGGCACAATTCAACTTGTATCACCTACATTTTTCCCCCACCCACTCTTCCCTAAGTTTCTGTTTCTCTTTTTATGCTTCTGGTCTTTTTTATACTCTGCTCCCTTCCTCCAAATCATCTACATTTAAAGTCCACCACATTGCAGTGCGGAGGGGAATGGGGGGCCTAGATGGCAGGCGGGGCAAATTGTTCCAGCTCCACTTGTTCTTCTACCAAAAGCCCAGTCTCCATGCTAGTGACTTGCTCCCAGTGCCCAGAGAATATTTCCACAAGAACAAAATGTTCTCCTCACTTGACCAGATTAATGACCTATGAAATCTGCAGTGCAAGATGCTTAAAAGGGGTGTAAAAATAACTCCCACACTTGAACAATTCTACTTCAGTGTAGCAGTTGAAAATTTTTTCTTCTCTTAGGCTCATGACTGTCCATTCCCTGAGGGCAGGGGTCAGGGTTTTTGTGGATTGCTCTTGTTTCCCTAGTAGTAAAGGAAATGCCTAGAACATAGCACTTACCTATTTCTGGACAAAGAACAAACTTTATACAGAACATTATAGTATTTGGTTTATGAAAGACCTAGCTGAAATGAGCAACATGATTTAGGAATTGATGTTGAGAAGTTGTTGAATCTGTTGGTTAACCTCCGTCAAGAAGAACAAATCCCTATTAAATTTGCCCAACCTCAAATAATCACTTCTGGCAAATGGCCTGTAACATTCAGGTGGATGGGGTAGGACTGAATCTTTCCATGTAACAAATCAAGTTTATTTTGTTATGTACAGGGACATTTGGCAATTAACTCAGCTTGGTGAGCTCATGGCATTGAGGTCCTATTTAAAATGAAACCTGTTTCTGAAGTCTGTCGTGTAGTACACATGTTCTTTTATGCCCTAGAGCACTCATTCACCAGTTGTCTTTACCTGAATCTTAATGTGGTTAATGTGCTACCAGTGGTGTTGCCTGCTCAAAGCAGAGATAGGGGATTCAAGCCCAGCCAACCAGAGCATCCCATTCCCTGGGACACAGTTATTGGATTAGGGATGGGCCCATGGGCCAATCAGAACCAATAAAATGCAATAATACATCTACTATGACACTGGAAGGAGATCCTTTCCCTTTTGCTCCAGAGCGTAGTTAGGGAGATACCGACTTTAGGAGTGCTCTCTGGGAGGGGCGAGTCTGTTTGACAGTAATGAAACTAACATGGAGGGGAATTGAGAGAAGAGAAATAGGGTCAAATCTGGGTCACAGTAATATAATTTAAACCCTTGATGAGTCTATACCTAAAGCCATGCCTATCTCTGGACTTTTCTCTAATATGAGCTGAAAATTTCAATATTTATTTAAGTTAGTTTATGCTGGGTTTTTGATCCTTTATGATGAAAAGAATTAAAAGTAATAATACCTATGATTAAAAGAAAAAGCCTACTGAATCCTTATTTTAAAATCCTAATATATTTGTGCCCCCCCCCTTTTTTTTTTTTTGGTCCCCTGATCAAACTTGCCAGGAATTTGTTTGTTTTTTCAGCTTTTCAAAATTACCAGCTTTTGTTTCTTGTGATTCTTTGGTATTTTTGTTTCCAATCCTAACAAGTTACATTCTTATCTTTATTATTTCTTTTTCTGTACATCCTTTGGCTCTATTCTTTGTGCTTTCTTTCGCTTCCTATGTGAAATTTTTTTCCTATTTAATTTTTTGTCCTTTGTCTTTTCTAATAAGTGCATTTAACAGTTTAGATAGCTAAGTACTACTTTAATTGTATCCAACAGGTTTTAATATATAATGTTTTCATGTTACTCAGTTTTAAAAGGTTTTCCTACTTCCATTTTGATTTAATTTTTGATCCATAGACTCTTTACAGTTGCATTTAAAAATTTTCAAATGTGGATATTTTGCGAAGTTATATTTTTCTTAATATGTTCTAGTTTTAATAACTTATGAGGAGATAATGTAGTCAGTATCATGCTGATTTTTTGGGTAGAATTGATATTTGCTTGATGACTGTATAAAGTCAGATTTTATAAATATTTCATGTATTTGGAAAATTGTTTTCAGGATTCATATGCAAATTTCCATTAGACCAAGCTTCATAATTAGTTTAAATCCTTAATATTTTTACTAATTCAGGTTTGTTCTATCTATAAATTGCTGAGAAGGATGTTAAAATCATCTATTATAACTGTGGATTTGCAAATTTCTTATGATTGTGTCAATATTTTAGCACATATTGTAGTCATGTTAGTTAACTATATGCTCAGGATTATTCTATCTTTAGGTAAATTGTGTCTTTGTCATGTAATATTTTTGTCTTAAAATCACATTAATAGGATATTAAAAT
Source organism: Felis catus (assembly GCF_018350175.1). Lineage (NCBI taxonomy): Eukaryota > Metazoa > Chordata > Mammalia > Carnivora > Felidae > Felis > Felis catus. Next base: position 100,422,453 of record NC_058374.1, read on the forward strand.
AGTTTCACCAGTTTTCTTCTGTATCTGTTAAATCTTTTCCAGTTCTTTTTCTCTGAGTTTTTGTTTGTTTAAATATTTTTGTCAACATATGTTTTAAAACAATTACAAATTTTATCTAACAGGTTAATCATTAAAAGAGATAATGCATAACTAAAAAGCTAGAAGAGGAGAAAAATGGAATAATAAAACTACTAGATTAATCCAAAAGAAGAAAAGAACTAAGGAATAAAGGAAGAAAGAACAGGACGAAGACAAAATAAAAAGTATGATAGGAGATTTGAACCCAATGATATCGATAATTTTAATTATAATTCACATTCCAACTAAAAGATGGAGATTGTCGGAGTGGATTAAAGAATCCCGACTGTATTCTCTGGATTCTTTCTTCTTATCAAGTTTGGACTATCTTACTTTAGTTTATAAAATACTTGCTTTCGCCTGAGCTATATGTTACGCTGTCTGCTTGTCATGTTGGTTGATGTAAGAAATGGCCATATAAGGAAATTTTCTGTTTTATCTGCAGACCCCTCGTTAAAGACCTGACGTACTGTGTGGCTCAGTGTTTCGTGTAAGGTTTCACACAATGAATCCCTCCTAGAGTTAGTGCTAGGAAAATGTTTGGTTTCCTGACAACTGAAAGCTTTCTCTCATTAGTTACATAAAATGACATTTTCCTTTCCTGTCTTATGTGCAATAAGTTTAGGAGGAAATCTTGTGATTATTTTTAGTGATTGTCTCAGTCTCCGTTTTTGCTAGAACCATTTCTTCAGTTAGCCACCACAAAGTGATTGAACACTAAGTCTATGTGGAGAAAAAGGAAACAAAAAGATACAAGGATTTAAAAAAAATGGTAAAGACATATAAACAAATAATTACATTATAGTTAGGGAGTGCTGTGATGGAGGTATACACAAAGGGCTATGGGGATGTAGGTGGAAATGGCTAATTTTACCTGGATTGGAAGAGCTAGGAAGGCTTCACAGAAGAGGTGACAACATCTGAAGTCAAATTTTTTTTTTTTAATGTTTATTTATTTTTGAGAGTGAAGGCACATGCACCAACTGCAGAGAGACAGAAGGTGAGAGAGAATCCCAAGCAGGCTCTGCACCATTAATGAAGAACCCCACATGGGGCTTAAACTCATGAACCCCAAGATCATGACCTAAGCCAAAATCAAGAGTCAGACACTTAACCAAGTGAGCCACTCAGGTGCCCCTGAAGGAGGCCCTCTTAATCAAGAGGAGAAACTATGAAGAAAAAGATGGAATTATTTGTATGTATATATATGTATATATATAATATATGTATATATAATATATATATAATATATATATACATATATATATAATATATATATATGTGTGTGTGTATATGTAAAAGATAAATATTATTGACATATACATATATATGAGTTCTGAACAGCCAAAGTCATTATGGACAATATAAAAGGAAAATTACAGACTAAGATATATATTTGTAAAATACACAATAAGCGATTAATATATTCTATATTCAAAGAGCTACTAAAGTTAATAAGAAAGTTTTTTTTTTAAATGGGCAAAGGATATAAATATGCATTTCATAGAAGAGGGAATGCAAATAACCAGGAAATAAATGAAAAAAAAAAAAAAAACAAAACTGGTCAACCTCACTTTTTGTCAGAGAAATTCGAAGCCAAAAATGAGTATAATTTTTATCAGATCAGCAATTTTTTTCTTACTATTTTTCTTTTCTTGAGAAATGATGAAATCCATACAGTAAGAGTTAGTCAAATGCTACCAAAAGGTATATAACAAAGCAAGCCTGCCTCTTTTTGCAAATCCCTAGTCCGCCATACTCTACCTTGAGGGGCAGCCACTGTGAAACTGACTTTTGTGTTTTCCCAGAAATGCTCTCTGTATATCAAGTACACAGCGGAAAAAAATACATAATAAATTACAGACAGGAACATGCCATACCCATTATTCTGGACTTTGGGTGGTTTTTTTTTGTTTTTTGGTTTTTTTTTGTATCTGTCTACTTGATCATGTTTTAGAGCCGTAAAGCATTCTGTCCTTCGGATGCACCATAATTAAATTTTTAAGCTGTTTCTAATCTGTTGCTGTAATAAACAATACTATAGGGACTATCCTGTGTGTTCAAGTACACCTGCAAGACAAATTCTGAGAGGTAGAATTGCTGAGTTAGAGTTTGTGCATTTCAGATTTTACAGATATTACCAAACTGCCCTCCAAAGTGGTCCCACCGGTGTCACTTCCAGGAACTGTAGGTGTTGAAGGACATGTATCAGTCTGTTAACACAAGTGACCTCAGGGGTTGGAATGAGTGAGAGGGAGACTTGAAGTTTTTCTTTGTCTTTTTTAAAAATTTATTTGTATTTATTTTGAGAGAGAGATAGAGAGCAAGTAGGGGAGAGATAGAGAAAGAGGGAGACAGAATCCCAAGCAGGCTCTGTGCCATCAGCACAGAACCTGATATGGGGCTCAACCTCACAAACCATGAGATCATGACCTGAGCCGAAATCAAGAGTCAGATGCTTAACCAACTGAGTCACCCAGGTGTCCCAAGTTTTTCTTTATACACCTGTGATTTATTTTACTTGTTAGAGGACCCATGAATTACTTTGTAGTTATTTTTTAAAAATAAAATGAATAGCAATCTGACATATATGGGGAGAAGGCAAAATTAAGCAGACACATGGGATAGTGAAAAAGCCCTGTTTAAACGAGCTTTTTTTATTGTAAGCCTTTTTGGAAGTAGGAACCCTACAAATGAATGTAAGTATGAAATACATCAATGCCTGGCTAAAATGGAAATTATAGACTTCTCTTGGTGTAGATGAGCCCCTAAGGAGGTGAAGGCCCATTATCTCCACCATTTACCTACCTAATTTCTCTTTTTATGCATACCATTAAAAGGCCGGAGAATGTTAGTGCCTCTTCCAAAGTGCTACATGAACTCCTCTGATTTATTCAGGCCATTAACAAGAGTGCACCCCTGACTCTTACTCATTAAGTACAAATGACATTTTAAAGATCTTTTTTACATATTTACCTCCATTAAAAAAAATACCCCCCCCTTTTTTTTCCCATTTCCTGCTGGTAGCCCCTTATAGTAGCCTATAGGAGTCCTCTAGGCTCCTGGAGGGCTAAGGCCCTAGAAGGTGCAGGACAGAACAAGGTTCATCAGCAATTCTGTGAGCCGGTATCTTCTGTGCATTCCTGTCCCTTCTGGCAAGTACTGTGTACTAGGGCCAACCAAGGAAGGCCCTGCAGCTGCGGATGGATGAGACGCTAAGGGGGAACTGGGAGGTTCCTGTAAATTTCTTGGGAAGGGATGAAAAGGCGGTACCTGGAGGCTTTCAAGAGAAGATGGGAGGAACTAACAGGGAGATTGGACAGGGCTATGCGGAAAAGAAGTAAAGGCTGGGCTGCCAGAGGAGTTCAGAAGAGTTGCATCATAGATTCTTCCTTTAAGAAGGGATAGTGTTAAATTATTAAAGACTGTAAAAGCCAGTCTATCTGCATTTGAGACTAATTTTTTTTTTCCTTATTGGAAGTTTTTATGTGTACATCATCCCATTTGGAAAGAGAGAGGTGGGGTGGGGGAGACGGGAAGGAGGGATGGGAGGGAGAGAAAGAAAGAACAATTTCCTTTTCCCTACGGGAATATCTTCGGTGAAAGCCAATAATTATCAAGCATAGAAGATATTAAAAATGAAAATGCTTTTTCCTCAAAGTTCATTGTTGAAGAGAGAATTAAAGCAAATGATTATGATCTGCACGATTCTGTAACGGGAGACGGCATAGACGTAGTGCCAGAGGGGTGGTTCGCTCTATGTGGGGTCAGGACAGATTCCTTGAGGTGGTGACCTCCCAGGGTTGTTTTGAAAGAGGAGTAGGAGGCAGACCATGGGAAAGGCTGGAAGGTCACTCCAGGCACATGTGCACCACAGCTCCATGGCTCTGGGCAGCAACAGGGCAATGTACTCTTCTGGGAGGATAAAAGTAGAAGGGAGGGGTAGGAGATGAGGTTCCTTCATTCACCCATAAGACTCTTCCCCTCTTCCTCTGGTAAACCCCTAACTGTCCTTCAAGATGCTGCTCAAATGCTGCCTCTTCTTTCAATTCTTCACTGCTGAGTGCCGTGTATACTCTCGATTAATGTTAATTACACGTTATAATTACTTATGTGGCAAGGTCTCCCACCTGAGATGGGGTTGCTTGTACTTTGGGAGTCAGACATGTCTCATAATGTGGGACGGGCAGGTCTTCTGGAAATGTTTGTAAAAGGGACTGAGGACCAGTCTGGGAGAAAACTTGAGCGAGGAAAAGCCAAGAATAACAAGTTGTGCTATTACAAAGCAGGGCAATTTGAGGACCACTTTATGTCCGTGTGAAGACTGTTGGGCTCTTGTTCCTCACTTCCAAATCTGTGTTCTGTACTCTCTGTGGCCCCTCGTGCTGGGACTCTGCTCTGCCGAGAGCAAGCCCTAGTGGGAGATGGGAATTCAGAAGAGGAGAAAAGGGGCTTGCTTCTCTCTGTTTGCACTCTGTTTTGTGCCTAAGTAATTGCACTGCACCTGAGTACAACGGCTGGTTACCAATCCCCCCTCAGAGGTGCAGTGGCAGCTGGGGGAACCCCTTCTCAAGGTCAAATTTTAGCTTTGGAGGTCTCCTCCTCCAACCTAGGTTGTAAAAATCCCAACTTTTCCTCTTCATTCCTCAGGCTACAGACAATGGTTGCTTCCTGCTGTTATTATCACTATATTACCTGGGTGTTCCTTTGTGCATTTTTGGTCCTCAATACCTGTTTAAACAATTCTCTATTATAGATTGTCTCTGTTAGGATCACTAATGTGGCTGCTATATTCCTGTTTGATCCTAACTGATGCTCATTTTCACTGGGTTCTCCATTGACATATATATGAATCCTATGAGATGTGAATGAAAAACTGAAAGAAAATTTTCTGTAAAAATGGTACTGTTTTTTTTTACCCCTCCTAGAGAGCATGGCACAAAAATTAGCATGTTCTATTTGGCCACAATCTTTCTAGATTCTCCTGCTGAAAAATTCTCTTGTAGGACTCAGTGGAATCCCTCAGAGTTTTAGGGTTTAATATAGCACTAACGAGTTGAGAAGTTCAGGGGTAGAGGAGAGGAAAATTCAGCTGATGGTCAGGCAAATAATATAAATGAGTAATGTAGGTTAAGCCAGTGAAACAAGAGAGGTAGGTCATTGGTAAACTGGAGACTGACTCCCTGGTCAATATGGACAACTACTCAGTTCCAGCCTATTACTGCCATGCGGGAATGTGGAGCCAGTATTGTCTACATTTTCAAGAAAGCTTAAAATTGAGGGGCACCTGGGTGGCTCAGCTGGTTGAGTGTCCAACTTCAGCATAGGTCATGATCTCGTTCCCGAGTTCGAGCCCCACATCGGGCTCTGTGTTGACAGCTCAGAGCCTGGAACCTGTTTCAGATTCTCTCTTTCTCTCTCTCTCTCTCTGCCCCTCCCCCACTCATGCCCTGTCTCTTTCTCTCAAAAATAAATAAAAACATTTAAAATTTTTTTTTAAAAATCGATATTTTTAGGGAAAAGTAGTTAGCAATGAATTCAAATTAAAAATATACAGCTCAAAGTCATTCAAGTCAAACAGTACCTTTTCATTTTTTAATGTTCATTATATTTGAGAGAATCAGTGAGTGGAGGAGGGGCAGAGAGAGAGAGGGATACAGGATCCCGAAGCAGGCAGAGGATCTCATACCAACGCAGAGTCTGATGTGGGGCTCAAACTTGCGAACCGTGAAACTATGACCTCAGCTGCAGTCAGACACTTAACCAACTGAGCCACCCAGGCACCCCTCAAACAGTACGTTTTATCACTGTAGACTATTGGTCAGTATTTATCAAATCTGCAGGAGCTGATAAGACATATTTGCAAGACTTGGGAGAGTCTTAGAAATACTTGATAATCTTGGGGGATAATCTCTGCAAGGAAATTTGTTGCTATAATTGTGGATGTAAGGTCAAAACCAATGACATAGTTTATTCACACTTCTTCCTTATTAGATGGTAAGTTCCCTGAGGGACAAGGGTGATGGGGCAAGGATTTATGTCTAATCTGTCCTTCTATCTCTAGCCCCTGGAATAATTCTTGGAATATAACAGTTTTAACGAATGGCTGAATGGATGAGTGTATTAGTTAAGAAAAATAACGTGGGTAACACAGCTTGGAAATTAGACTTGGGTTCTACTCCTGGATTTATTACAACCCGTGTGGCTGTGGGAAACCACTTATCTGATATTTTCTTATCAGTAAAGTGGAAACACTAATACCTATCTTTCGAGGATTTCTGTTTTTACTCTTTATTAAAAAGCTTTATTGCAAGGTTTTTTATTTACTCTCAACTTATTAAGATAATGTGAAAGTATCTTGTGAAGGGATTTGCTAAGAATGGGGGGTTGGAGAGGGATTCAAATGTTTGTTCCTTCTTTTTTTTTTTTAATTTTTTTTTCAACGTTTATTTATTTTTGGGACAGAGAGAGACAGAGCATGAACGGGGGAGGGGCAGAGAGAGAGAGGGAGACACAGAATCAGAAACAGGCTCCAGGCTCCGAGCCATCAGCCCAGAGCCCGACGCGGGGCTCGAACTCCCGGTCCGCGTGATCGTGACCTGGCTGAAGTCAGAGGCTTAACCGACTGCGCCACCCAGGCGCCCCTGTTTGCTCCTTCTTCAGTAGCTTGCTGCAGCTCTATGGCACAACTAGAACTAAAACCATGCTGTAAAGTGTCCTAGTCCAGTGATACTTGACCTGTATGTGCCGACAGCCAATAACGTACTTGGAGAGAATTCTATTTTGTTGTTAACATTGAATGGTATTTCTACCAGACTGACTCTGCTATGTTGAACACTGACCCACTATTCTTGAGGAAAACCTTCCACATTACCCACATTCGTGCAGCTCCAATCTTTTAAAGTGTTTGTAAAAGGATGTGTCTTTGATTAATTTTCCTTTTCTGGAATATCTAAGGTTATGATGTGAGAAAAATCGCCCTCTTATGAAATGTCCTTTTTGGATTTCTTCCCAGAAGTCACTTTCTTTTCCTTTTCTCCTATTATTTGAAGAAACGAAACTAGTGCTTTCATGTAGGGCCAGTACTTAATGTGCTTGAGGTGTTTACGTGATGAAGTGGGATCTGGATGCCACTGGATAGAAAGTTCCTTCCTCCTCCTTCCTTCACTGTTCACTTGCCGTCGCCTCCATGCAACGCCACGTAGCATCTCCATTAAATAGCATAACCCTGAGGTCCCTCTCTGTTTCTCCCTTATGCCTCTACTTGGCTGTTAGTCTTGGGCCAAATGTGAGTTTGGTCAGATGATAAGGGAGCAAAGACTAATTTACCTCAGTGTGCACAGATCCTGGAAAAACAAACTTCACAGAGTTAGACTGATTATATATACCTATGGTTGTCAACCAATTAATTCACTTTGACCTGACTGACTTGGTATAGCCATTAGGTTTTTCAAGATCCTTTCTATCTTACTTTCTACCCTATAGATTTTGAATTTCTCAAGCTCCCACAATTGGGGGAATCAAGTCCTTAAAATAAATTGTGTCTATATATCCACATATCTCCCTATACACATACAGATCTATGTATAAATCTAGATATGTAGATAGGGATATAGGTATATAGATATAGAAAATACAGAACCAACAAAATGTATGTGTATATGGATATATAGGACCAACAGGACACATCTTGTTGGTTCTATATATTTATCTGCACACACACATCCTGATGATTATGTATGTCTATCCATATCTATATCTCTCTACACACACACATCCTGTTCTATTTACCTGGAGAACCCTAGTATAAAATCATAAAAGTATATCAACTTAATCAAAATAAAAAAAATGTTTTGCTCTGAAAAAGCATGAAGAAAAGACAGGCAGATATTTTATACATATATCTATATCTACCTATATACATATGAAAAACGACTTGTATTCAGAATATGTGAAGAATCTTACCGCTTAATAATAAGAAAGCAATAATAAATGACCAAGATCTTAATAGGCACTTCACATAAAAAAGTATGTGAATGGCCAATAAGCATATAAAAAGATACTCAATGTTATTTGTGTCAAAATAAACAAAGCCAGACACTAGTTAAAGTGGTGAGGACAGATTTTATTTGGTAATCCTATTGCAATAGGGAAAAGAGTCCAGTGTGAATCAAAGTCAACATTGATTGGTGCTGTAGTGAGTGAGTGTTTCAAAGGGAGAGTGAGGTAATGGGGAGGGGAGAGCCACAAGGTCTTGAGTAGAAATTATAAAAAGGAGGAAGGGGGTGTTAGTTAATGTGACCAGGCCATCTGGGTTTGTTCATCAGTGCTTATCTGGAAGAGAAAGAAACTACTTGTATCTTTGTAGCAGAAGACAGTAATGTAATTAGAACAAGGAGCCCCGTGAAGCTGGGCCCTTAACTTCCCATGGGACAGATTGTATGCATTTCAAAGAAATGGCTCTCAGGTCCTTGAGAAAACAGTTTTGGATGGTAGATTTATATCTCAAAGGGCAGAGAAAAGATTTATAATTGCAAGGTTTCTAAGGTAACTGCTCTCAGAGGAGATTCAGGGGCCTGTCTATTACCATTTTAAGGGAGGCTGGGGTCACCCTATGGATGAGCCTTGAGATGTTAGAAATTATGCTAGTGTTGAGTCACATCTCTTAGGGTGGGGCGGACAAAATTATTTGTGCTGAGAGTCTGCAGTTTTTGTAGGTCAAGGTTGAGGCCCAGTGAAGAAGGGCTCAGAGAAGCCTGGCTAGAGTTTGATCAAAGATAGTCTTTATCATTAGTCACTAGGAAAATGCAAATTAGCACTACAATGAGATAACACCATCCCAAATTCCTAAACAAAATAAAACAAATGATAGCAAGTGTTAAGGGTGGGGGCAGAGTTTGCGGTAGGGAATGTAAAATGGTCCAAATACTTTAGAAAACTGTTCTGCATTTTCTTGTAAGGTTAAGCACGTAGTTAGCTAGCATATTACTGAGAAGTTTTGCGTCTATACATTTACCTGAGAAAGGGGTCCATCAAAAAGTGAACGAATAAACAAACTCTGGTATATCCATAGAGCGGAATCCTACTCAGCAATAAAATGAAACAAGCCACAGATACACGAATAGATGAATCTCGAAATCATGCTGAGTGAAAGAAGCCAAATGAAAATGTTTATGTGCTAGGATTTTATTTATATATAGTTCTACAAAATGCAAATTAACCTATAATAACAGAGAGCAGACCAATAGTTGTCTGAGGGAAGGGGTGGAGGGAGGGTGGATTTCAAGGAAGCAAGAAGAAACCTGTGGAGGGGATAGAAATGTTTTATATCCTGATTAAGATGATAGTCTCATTGAAAAACGCCTGTATCGTATGTGTACTTTAAATATGTGCAGTTTCCCGCATGTGAAGTAAACCCCAGTAAAGTTTTAAAAATTAAGCTTTCAAATATCTATTAATGCAAACATTTATTTAGCACTTTCATTAAATCGATGAAACAACTTTGCCTGTAATTGTGACTATCTAGATGATAGGTTACAAACCTTTTCTATTAAGAGCCAGGTAGTATATATTTTAGACAAGCCACATGCAGTTTCTGCAGCATTTTTTTTCTCTTTCATTTTAGAAATGTGAAGACCATTCATAGCTTGTGGGCCATGCAAATCAGGCTGTGCAGCAGATTAATTTTGATCCAAGAGGGCCAATACTGCCATCTTGTATTCATAATCAGTTCTATTTTAATATTGATTTTTCAAAATGGACTCCCCTTCATGATCTCGTTTGATGAGTGACAGTCCAGTGTGTCAGCATGGGAGAGCCAGTGGTTTTCCTCTTAAGCCCGCGGTTGAAACTGACTACGAGGGGGCTTAAGTGGATTTCTGCATGGTCAATCAGCACCACCAAATTTTAACTGGCAAATTCCACTCTAAGGAGGATAAAATAATTTGGGGAGGAAATTAAACACCTATCCTGACAACTAATGTTTACTTTAGCACCTGTGAAAAGGGTAGGTCACATTAATGATGATCTTAGTCCTCCCAAGAATCCTGTAAATTTTCTCGGGCAGAAAATAATCAACATTTAGAGACTTTATAACTGGCACAACAAATTCACTTGTTCTATGTAATTTTATCTTCACAGTGAACCTTAGCCTTGGGATGCCTAAAATTTAACTGCTACCTCAGAACCTTATTATTCATACTTCTTCATAATCTAAGCTTTTCTTCTTCTCTATGATAGGCACTTTTAATTATGCATGGAATGGGTACACCAGCAAAATTTATAGATATTTTTCCCAGTAAATCCTGATGATATTTGATCTGTTAGGAAGCATGTCTATAGCACTGTTTTGTACTATCTCTGTCACCAGAACAATTTTTTCAATATGAAATTCTATAGCACATGAGTAGTGTGGGCAAAGTACTTCATTAGGGTGGTATAAAAACTTTTTTTTTTTTTAACTAGGTTTCATATCCAGCATGAAGCCCAATGTGAGGCTTGAACTCACAACCCTGAGATCAAGACCTGAGCTGAGATCAAGAGTCAGATGCTTGGGGCGCCTGGGTGGCACAGTCGGTTAAGCGTCCGACTTCAGCCAGGTCACGATCTTGCGGTCCGTGAGTTCGAGCCCCGCGTCAGGCTCTGGGCTGATGGCTCAGAGACTGGAGCCTGTTTCTGATTCTGTGTCTCCCTCTCTCTCTGCCCCTCCCCTGTTCATGCTCTGTCTCTCTCTGTCCCAAAAATAAATAAAAACGTTGAGAAAAAAAAATTAAAAAAAAAAAAAAAGAGTCAGATGCTTAACCAACTGAGCCACCCAGGTATTCCTAAAAGTTTTTTTGTTGTTGGTTTTTTTTTTTTTTTTTTGCTGAAAGAAGAAAACCATCATTCAAAATATCTTTAATTTTCCCTATAAAAATTTATACATCATTTTAAATGTTTTAAAACAATTCTTTAAAATTAGTAAATGGAATCAGACTTAATTTTCTTAGTTAGAAAATTTAAAAAAACAAAAATGTTTGAATAAAAGGTTATGTTTTTCATCCTGGAAAATTTTATTGACAGATAAATGGAGATAATTTTTAGAAACTTACACAAGAAACTACAAACCCTCAACAGAATAATTAGATGTATTTGCATGAAAAACTAGTAATTTTTAAAAGACTTCTTGTTTATCATCTCCTTTAAAATATGAAAGTTACAGGGGCGCCTGGGTGGCGCAGTCGGTTAAGCGTCCGACTTCAGCCAGGTCACGATCTCGCGGTCCGTGAGTTCGAGCCCCGCGTCAGGCTCTGGGCTGATGGCTCCGAGCCTGGAGCCTGTTTCCGATTCTGTGTCTCCCTCTCTCTCTGCCCCTCCCCCGTTCATGCTCTGTCTCTCTCTGTCCCAAAAATAAATAAACGTTGAAAAAAAAATTTAAAATATGGAAGTTACATGTTGAAAGTGATGAGTTACATTACTTTCTTTGCTGCTCTCGTGGTGTAATTTATTGGGGCATGTATGTACATAACCTAGGGATAATTTATCTAGTTTATATGGAATAACAATTTCCCATGTAATTTTACCCAATTTCTATAGGAGTTCAATTTGGGCTAACTTCAGTGGTTAATAAATCATGAGAATTTACTTTGTGATAGGTATAATTAATAATCAAGACTTCCAGACTCATTCTTCAAAACCTTTTATATTAACCAAATTACTCACATTTCCAAAGGCAGCAATAGGTACCATATATATTTTTGCAGAGAATATAAATTGTATTAAGGATAAATACCTTGGAAGCATAATGTCTTTTCAAATGGTTTTGCACTTCTCTTTGATGGGTAGGGTAATTTGCTATAGAAATTGACTTAAAATGTGGATTTCTTTGAGGTGATTTAATTCTGAAGAGAATAGGAAAAATGGCGAGAAGTTTGAGTTTCACTCTCACTGGGAAAGGACAAAAAGGAAAATGTATTGCGAGATATTAGTTGGGGCATGCTTTGAAGAATCTTAGGGTTTTATAAGTTTGCCTTTTGAGACCTATGTTTTAGAGCCTCCTGGGAGAGCCTTTCCTCCAACATGCATTGATAGATCCATCCTACTGTATGGAAAATTAGTGTAGAGTGGCAAGGGGTCCCTTTTTTTTTTAATTTTTTTTCAACGTTTTTATTTTATTTTTGGGACAGAGAGAGACAGAGCATGAACGGGGGAGCGGCAGAGAGAGAGGGAGACACAGAACCGGAAACAGGCTCCAGGCTCCGAGGCATCAGCCCAGAGCCGACGCGGGGCTCGAACTCACGGACCGCGAGATCGTGACCTGGCTGAAGTCGGAGGCTTAACCGACTGCGCCACCCAGGCGCCCCAAGGGGTCCCTTTCTTGATAGGGGTTGATTCCCATCTCTCCCAGACCTTGGTTAGTCTTAGGAAATTTTATTAACAAAGACATTCTGGTGATAATTCTGTCTCCTGTATGTTGGGCTGCAGATCATAGAGCTGCTAGTAAAGTCACAGTTGTAAATGTACAAAGCACATTGAATAAATGTACACATATGTAAATGTGTAATCCTAGCATGTAAAAAACCACTTCAGATGTCCGTTCTCATCCTCCAGGGTCTGGATGGTCTGAGACCCACCTCTGGTTTCTTGGGCTAGTGCTGCTGGCAGTAAGCCAAATGTCAGGTTGTGCAGTGAGGTGTATTTTGTGGATGGTCTGTGCTGCTGAGTTTGCTTCTTGACGAAAAGCCACCAAGTCTGTGGAGACAGTCCCTGGTGTACAAGGAGACTCTATGTTCCTGTTAGCTGAGTCTTACTCACTGTGGTCTGGTGTCTCTGGGAAATAGGAGGTTCATCAGACAGCTAGTGTCACGGTTTTGTTTTTGTTTTTGTTTTGTTTTGTTTTGTTTTGTTTTCAAGATATTTGGATGTTAAGGTATCTTCACAGAGTGCACACACACTCATTATACTTACACACAAATTCAAGAAAAATGTTTCCCATGGCCTCATAATGACAAACTTCATGGAGCTAAACAAATAATAGATTATGGAGACAAACGCGATTATTCACCATAGTTTTAATTACACAGAAGAAATAGCTGTTGATTCAAGTTTTGATGCAAGCATTATGTCCACAGTTCAGACAAAAATGGCAAAGAACACTGAACCAAACGTCACCAGCTCAGATTACAAGTGAAGAAACTGATAAGCTAATTTTGGCAGGAGCACGGGTAACTCAGGATCATAAATTGGCATACAGATGTCTGCATCACAAATCTCTCCTGCAGGACGGAATGCTGCAGACAACTGACACTAAGAACCATCCAAGGGAAGCTTCCTTGGTTACAAGACCATCAGACTGGTTAGAAGGAAGCGTGGCACTAACATATTTTTCTGATATGTTGGACTCCAATATCTTGGCTTTTTTTATTTGCAATTTAAAATATGCCGTGGTGGGGGCTCCTGGGTGGCTCCGGTGGTGAAGCGTCTCTTGATTTTGGCTCAGGTCATGACCTCATGGTTCAAGAGTTCAAGCCCTGTGTCGGGATCTGTGTGGGCAGTGTGTGGAGTCTGCTTGGGATTCTCTCTCTGTTTCTCTCTGCCACTTCCCATGCTCATGTACATGTGCTATCTCAAAATAAATACATAAACTTAAAAAAAATACACACACACTGTGGTATTTCTCCTACATATAAACATCAGGGCTTCTGAGTTTTTTTAAGTAGCCTCCATGCCCAGTGCAGAGCCCAACTTGGGGCTTGAATTCTTGACCTGAGGTCATGACCTGAGCTGAAATCAAGAGTCAAACACTCAGCCTATTGAGCTACCTAGGCACCATGAATGTTTTTAAATAATGCTCCAAGCAGGGTCTCCTGGTGGCCCAATTGGTTGGGTATCAGGCTTCAGCTCAGGTCATGATCTCGGAGTCTCTGGGTTCAAGCCCCATGTTGGGCTCTGTGCTGACAGTTCAAAGCCTGGAGCCTGCTTTGTGTTCTGTGTCACCCTCTCTCTCTGCCCCTCCCCTGCTTGCGCTCTGTCTCTCGCTCTCTCAAAAATAAACATTAAAAACATTTAAATAATGCTTCAAAGGAAATAATAACGATATGAAACAAATTGTAAGGTGACCTTGAGAAAGTCTAGGAACAAATTCCCCGTAGTACATACTTTTCAATATCTGACTAGTGATTTTTTGTGTTTGTTTTAATAACACTGGGAACGATAGAGGCATTGACAAATATGGCAAATATCTTGAAAGGCTGCTGTAGTGCTGTAGGGTCATCATGCCATCCCCTGGAGATGTCAAGTTCAAAATCGCTGCCACCTGAGTAAAAGTTTGTGTGAGTGAGTGTGTGTGTGTGTGTGTGTGTGTGTGTGTGTGTGTGTGTTCCATCTTGACCTTCCCTCTGCCTCTTAAAAATCAGGGATATTTCCTTGTATTCACCCATTCATTCAGTTCAAAGTACAACTGAATTTTGCTGTAAAGATAGTTAGTGCTTATAATTATATACAACTAAACTAAGTTCCATTATACTATAAAATCCAGAATATCAAAACTTCTAATTGCTTCCTATTGTATGTAGAATAAATTTAAAAAGAAAACATCAACTCCAGAGCATGGCCCACAAGGGCCTCCATGAGTCTCCATGTTCACCTCTCCCACCTCCATTCATCTCCTTCCCCATACTGTATCAACAGTGGCTTTCTTCCCGTCTGTGGAACACGCAAGTCTTGTTCTCCCCTCGGGCTTTTTGTTCTTCCAGTGTTCGCTTTCCCCTGAACTCTGCGTGACTGGCTGCTTTTCAATGTTTTGTTTTTGGCTCAGAAGTGACTCCCCAGAGAGTTTAGTTGGTAGAATTGTGTGGGTTGAAACTTGCTTTGTTCAGTGGGCTTGGCCAATTTTAAAGCATTAAATGGTTTAATTAAACATGTTCAGAGATACCACTCTGTCAGTCTACACAGCCTTTCTCTAGGCCATGAGCCATTTGTAGTAGCGTGTGTTAGGGTAACACTACCAGCTGTAAGAAACTCCATATTCTCAGTGGCTTATGGTCCTACAAGTTTATTTCTTGTTCATGTCACAGTGCAGTGTGTATTTCTGATTGGTTGGCTTCTGTGTGCTCATTTAGGGACCTAGGCTTGTCCCATCTGTGGCTCTCCCTACCTCTAGAAATTTGGTTCTCCTAACCATATCATCTTCTCTCTCATCCATTCCATCCAGTCTCATTCCATTGGCTAAATTAAATCACCCAGACTACATGTTACTGCCAGAGAGCTGGGAGGGGAAGTAGTCCAGCTGTGAGCCAGGAGAGAAGGAAACGGGATTTGGGAAGACCGTTGAATGAATCAAACAAGGAGGCCATTAGACTGAGGTGGCTGTAATGCCATGATGGTCTACATCAGCAAACCAAAAGTCCAAGCCTGTAGTTTCCTCAAGGTTATGAAATCAAAACACTAAGGATGATCAATCACAGACAGCTGCTATAGCCAATCAAATAATTTCCTTCCACCTTTTCTCTGTATGCCTTCCTCCTGGTTCCTGTTGGAAGAATGCTCCTAATCATTTCCTGTTAGGTGCTGCCCCCATTGGAACGGATTTTTGCTCACATAAACTCTTAATAATTTTAATACCTCAGTCTATCTTTCAACAACACACAGCATAACCCTTCAGGAAAGACTGTCCTCTTTCCCCCACCTCCAGCAGTGCCCCAAAGGCCTGTTAAGGAATCAGAACTTTTGTTTAGGAGTCTCTTCTGATTCCGTTAGCTCTGTTTCTCTGAAATTTTCCTCCTAGCCCGAGGAAAACCCTGTTTTGATTCATTTTTATTTAAGCCAGGCAGTGTTCTTAATGTCCTTATCAAGTGGTACTTTTATTGTTCCCGAGCCTCTGATATTGATTCCCTTAGTCTTGGTCCATTTCCCGTTGCTCATAGTCATGTGACAGATTATGTCTTTGATGTGTATTTCCTCATTCTGGACTCGTGCTACCCATGTCTGCATAGTTTCGCACAGTCCTCTCACCTCTCTAATTCTCTGCACCAGGTCATCTGCATTCGGTTCATTCTATCCTTTGTGCAGTATCTCCTTTGGGGGATTTTCCATACACTTCTTCACATTAGCTGCATCGCCATTTTCCCTAGGAAATCTGGACAATACCTTAACACTCTTTTTTACATTGACAATTGTCCATCACGTTGTGGAGAGTTTCCCAGAGCCGTTTATTAAAGCATGCTCTTAGAAGAACAGCATGGCAAAATCATGTAGGGGAAGTGGTATGTGATTTTGGATTAAATAGATCTGGATTTAAATCCATATTCTAATTTGTTAACTGACTCATCCCATGGAGATGATGATGATAATATTACACAGATTTATTGTGAGGATAACAGAGTGCTTAGCAAATAGTAGTGTCTCAAACATTAATGGGTAAGCACATTACCCTCATTTATTATTTCTATTCATAGATGGGAACTGGGATGGATAATGAAATATCTAGCAAAATGAAACAAATGACTAATTTGACTTGATAATGGCAGGTAGTGTCTGAATGAAACATTTGCCTTGCACAATGTGGAGTGGAGACTCAGGAGTTAGTTCATGAGGTCTGCATTCAGACAATAGTAGACTAGGGGAAATCTGAGTCACCATCTACAACTGTATGGGCTGTGCACTGCACAATTCAAGTGGGTGCCACTTTCACAGCTAATGATGTAAATGACACTTTTGGGAGCTGTTTAGTGAAACAGTCCTGGGGAATATTGATTGGATTTGGTTGAAATCACTTTCTCGATTTCTTTCATTACAACTTTGAGAAATAAGATTTTCCAGCTGTATGCTTTAAATTAAGCTCCACTTAGTTATCCTTGTTCTGGTTTTAAAAAGATAAAATAGATGACCGTAACAGAGCATCGAAAAGTTAACATATGTGCAAATTATTTTCAACATTATTTAACTAAATTTAATTTTCAAACTCGATAGAAGAGGCTGTCAGTTTAATACAAACTCCTGGTCAAGTGGAAAAGAAAATGAGAGTGTTTTGTTCTTAGTAATTCCTTGATTCTTGATATTCTGTGAAAACAAGACATAGAAAGGTTGATATTCATCATCAGGCTCAACGAACAAAACGCATTTTCCTCCTTTTGCCTGCTCATTCTAATTTACTCCACTTGGGGCTCCCCTATAGCACAGATGTGATCTTCCAGACCTACTTAGACAAGTAACGTGCAGGAATATGTTTTAGATTTACAGATATTAGTGTACTGTAAGTACCATGGAAAAGACAGTTGTTCACTTGAAATTTTAAGTTCTCACCAGAATAACTGGTATGGATTTATATAGTAACTGTGCCTGACACCATGCCATGAATGTTTTATAGATTTTTGATGTAGTCCAAAGAAAACAAATTACAACAAATCCTTTCTGCATTGTCAATTAGGTGAGCAGCTGTAACTGCTAAAAGGCGAGGTCCTTGGAGAGCCATTGCCTGTGTTACCAAAATTGAAATTGGGCTGGATGTTTGGGGCTCCCTGCTCAAATTCTCTAATCACATTTACCAAAGCAAATCATTTTTTGAAAACATGGCTGCTGCTTTATTGGCCAAGATTTGGAAAATCTTATCTAACAGTCCAGTAAGGATGAAGGCAAAATGATTAAATGTCAGTTGCTATGATTTTTGTACTTGAGGTGTCCAGGTTCTTTGGGGGGTGTTCCTATTTTAATTTTCTTGGTCCAACTAAAATGATCTTGCCCCTATTAATGTTGGTTTTGCTTTTTGGCTCACCCTCTGACATTTTTACCATCCCCAGGTGTCTGACTCTATCTTTCAGATTTAATTTCACTGGAGAAGAGATGAAATAACTTGAAAATGGCCTTGTTAGCTTCATACGCTATCAAATTAATGAAAGGTCTTGTGTGCAGCCCTCCCACTCCCCACATTTGTATTAGGAATGAGGTTTTCTTTGTCTGGCTTGGAGTGGTGTGTGTTCTGGCCTTGGCCAAGCTCTTCATTTTCTAAATAGAAACTTAATGCACGTAAAATTAACGACAAATCTGATTATGGTGATTTGCATAAATTAGAAGACATTTTTATTAATTTCCAAGGGCTTATCTCTACAAGAGAGGACATATAAATTTGGATGCCAATTAAGCCAGGATTACCTTTGTTAATGAACACAAGCATGCGTTAAGCTTTCTAATGAAGAGGAGGGTGCACACTTACGGGTGAAGACACCATAGTGTAGGTGCTGGCAGAAATTGCAAAGTTGTGTTGTGGTATCTTGCAGCACGAGGATGGCTCATTTATATTAAGGATAATCCTGTCAGTCTAGTGTCTTTCTTTTTGTTTGTTTTGTTTTGTTTTCAGAACACCACGAAAAAAAAAATCAGAGCCCTCTTTCCTTTGAAGGAAGATGGATTTGAAAGGAAAAGAGTGTCTCCTGTTCCTGGTAAAATATTAACATGAATCACTCATTCTAAGGAGAAATCAGTCTGTATTCTTAACTGACTGCTGAGTACAATGATCATGCTCTTCAACTGGCCAACATTTTGTTTTACATTTTTATTTTTTTAAGTTTATTTATTTATTTTGAGAGCGAGAGAACAATGAGGGGTAGAGAGAGAGGGAGAGAGAGAGAATCCGAAGCAGGCTCCAGGCTATCAGCGCAGAGCCCGCCATGGGGCTCAATCTCACCAACCGTGAGATCCTGACCTGAGCTGAAATCAAGAGTCAGATGCTCAGCTGACTGTGCCACCCAGGTGCCCCTCAATTGGCTCTAATTTTAGGTACACTTCTTTCTGTTTCTTCTGCCACTGTCATGGTTTCTCAGCATTATTGGCCATCAGCATGGTATGGATACTATGGTGAGAGATGTGGAAAACTTGGAGCAGGTCAAAAGCAAAGACATTCAAGAAAATGATAGGACGTAGGAAAGACTGCAGGGACAGTCCTGAAAAGAATTTTGAAGAAGGTAAAATTTACTCCTAGGATTTAATCTTTTCTTTCTTTTCTTTTTCCTTCTTTTGCTTTTCTTACATACCCATGTGTTTCGCCTTCTTTCTACATTTCTTTTACTTTTTCTTTTTTTCTTTTTTTTTTCTTTTTTTTTTACTTCTAAAGTATCATGGCTATCCTCTCTAAATTCTAGGGTCTGCTCACATAGGAGTGACCTATGCTCTGAACCTCTTGTCATCTCTCTCCTTCCATCAAACCCACTTGTTTTGTAGGACGCCTGGGTGGCTCAGTTGGTTAAGTGTTCAACTTCAGCTCAGGTCATGATCTCGTGGTTTGTGAGTTCGAGCCCTGCGTCGGGCTCTGTGCTGATGGCTCAGCGCCTGGAGCCTGCTTCACATTCTGTGTCTTCCTCTCTCTCTCTGCTTCTCCCCTTCTCATGCTCCATCTCTCTCAAAAATAAATAAACATTAAAAAAAAAAAAACCTACTTGTTTTGTAGCCCAGGGTTTGCTAAAGTTAAGTAACTGGTTAATCTGATGAACAGAGTCAGAGCAAATACTGGTGGCTAGAATGAGGTAGAGAGCGTTACTCGCTGAAAGTAGCTGCAAATTGTCACACCATAAACACACAGGCCTACGTCTGCTGTTCAAGTTCTTAACACATTCAAGATACTGTGGCTTTAGACAAGTCATTTAAGTTCTCTCAGCTTCATTTTCTGTATCCATAACATGGGGCTAATGGACAGATTCAAGACCCTATAATAACTAACACTTGAGTGTTTGCTGTATGCTACGCATGTCCTAAGGCTTTTATAACTATTAATGCACCTTCTCACTGATTCTCCAAACCAGACCATTACTTGGCCTGTTTTATAGATGAGGAAGAAAAGAGAGATATTGATTAATAAAACTATTACCTCTCTTGCCTGAATTATTGCAATAGATTTCTGAGCAGTCTCCCTATTTCCATCCTTCGCTGTGTTCAGCCTATTCTGAGTCACAACTGGCAAAATGATCCTGTTGAAACTCGAGTCCGATCTTTCACTCCTCTGCACAAAACGTTCTGGTGGCTTCTCATCTTACCCAGAGTAAAAACCAAACTCTACTGCATATTCTACCAAGTCCTTGTGATGGGCTGGCGTGTCTGACCTCACCGTATTCCAGCCTTTCTCTTGGTGGTTCCACTCAGTTCCACTGGCATCCTGCACCTTCCCTGTTCCCCTCCTCTAGGGCCTTTATGCTGGCTATTTCTTCTTCCTGCAGGCTCTTCCCTCAGTTTTCTCCACGGCTCCTTTCCTCACCTGCTTTTCTCAAAGTCACCTTTAGTAAGCCTTACCTGGTCACCTTATCTGAAATTGCAGCCCCCTGCGACCTCCAAATGCTTCTTCTCTTCCTTCTCTGCTTTTCACTTTTTCACTTCAGCACCTGGGTGTTGCCTAAGCTCTCCCTGGCCTAAGCTGAGAAACTTGGAGGGCTTGATTCCCTGTCTGTTGCCAAAGCCTTGACTAGGGATATAGGACTCACAGAAGGGTAGACCAAGGTTCCCTCCAACCAACGTTTTTCTTTTGTCTCTCTAATATCCAATCACATACAGAATGGTGTGGGTAAAGTCTAGCTCCGGGGTAGACCAGACTCTGACTCACAGATGCTATGAGAAAGTCTACCAGCAATTATAGCTGCCACTCCCCTCCACTTTCTATTCTTGTTCTTTCTCTGCCTTCCTTCCCCTTCTCTTATTTTCCTTTCCAGCCTGTTTTCCCAGTTCTCCATCTGTCCTACAGCCTGAGGGCGGCACTCCTGGTTTTTGCCTCAGCCTCCAAGTGAACAGACTGTTGATCTAATCAACCCTCCCCAAACCCTTCCCAGCTCTGAAATCCTGTATCTGAAGTCTGAAGTACTTCTACATTAATAAACTGCTATGTTCACACTATGTGGGGGTTCAGGTGCCAGACTCAAGACTGAAACCAAGGGAGAGACAGAAAATCGGAAGACCAGACAGTGGTCAGAAATGCAACAGACTAAAGCCTGGATAACAGTGGCTTGTTACTTCTGTCACTGGGTGGTCTGCTCCCCACAGCCTTACCTGGAGCCCAGAGGCACTCAATCACACAGCCTGTTCTTATTTTCAGGGGTCTTTGTATTGCATATTTCACTCACTGAGGATTTCCTCTCAGGCTCGAGTCATCTTATAAGGGCCCTTTGCCCAGCCTGGTATTCATGAAGCTGTGTATGTGCCTTCAACTGTTTACCCTCCTGGGCTCCAGTGCTTGCTTAGTGGACTTTTTGGTCTAGTTATTCAACAGTCTATAAACCATTAACTTACAGCTGTATTAATGTTGTAAGAATTCCTAGGATTCCCCCCCCAAAAAAAGGCTTTATTTACAACAGTTGCAAGTTTAGGCATTAAAAAAATTTTTTTAACACTTATTTTTGTGAGAGAGAGTGAGAGAGAGAGAGACTGAGCACGAGCAGGGAAGGGGCAGAGAGAGAGGGAGACACAGAATCTGAAGCAGGGTCCAGGCTCTGAGCTGTCAGCACAGGGCCCAATGCTGGCCTTGAATCCATGTGAGATCATGACCTGAACCAAAGTCAAACGCTAACCTGACTGAGCCAACCAGGCACCCAAGCAAGTTTAGGCATTTTTAAGGAAAAAGTATCTTAAAAAATTCTTAGGAAATCTGGCTTAGATATTTTTAGGGAAATGTTTCAGGTGTAGCAGTATGCAAAAAAAAAAAAAAAGAAAGAAAAAGAAAAAAAGTTACAGCAAGTCCATATGCTTTTTAAAATATTGAGCATGTTTTGGGGCACCTGGGTGGCTCAATCAGTTGAGAATCCAACCCTTGATCTCAGCTCAGGTCTTGATCTCAGGGCTGTGAGTTCAAGCCCTGTGTTGCATTCTGCACTGGGCGTGAAGCCTACATTAATTTTTTTTTTTTTTTTTTGATCGAGTGTGTCTTAAACATCAAGTAAAGGAGTCAATGATCTGATTTAATCTTTCTTAGAGAGTGGGAGACCCCTTCGTTTGTGACCTTCTGGTGTTGCTTTAAGTCTCTTTGCATGAAAACTTCCCTTCCCACCACAGAAGACTGGCTGCCCTGGCACTGCTGAAGCCTTACTCCATGTAAAAGTGGTGTGAATGTTATTTATTGGCCATGGAATAAAGTCCTGCTGATCTTGGTGATGGTCCAGGATCATTTATGTTTCAGACTGTTCTTCTGATGCATCCTCATAGTAACTCATCTTACAGATGAGATGAGATGATTACAGAGATGAGAAAACAGAGACCATGGTAAGTACCTTCTATAAAGTCACCCAGATAGTTAGAAGTACAGCTACCTTTCACCTAAGTTACAAACAAACAAAATCCTGTATGTTGGTTCGTTTTTGGCCTTACAGTAAAATTTTCTTGTGGCTTCTAGTTATATATTAGGAATTTCAGAAAAATTCCTGTCTAAGGAATTTTTTTTGTCTCAGCCCTCCTTATATCTGGGTCTTTCCTATTTTTCTCCACTTCCCTTTTTTCCGGGCCACATAGTGTAGCAGAAAGAGAAAGGACTTTGGAAGTGGGCAAAGTTGATTCCGTTTTCATTATACAACTTGCTAAAGATAAAAGGTGAGGCAAATACATTAGTCTCTTGAGCCTCAGTTGCTCATGTTTAAAAAAATAATAGCTCTTTCTTAGAGTAGCTGTAATGATTAAATACAATAATGCATGTGAAACTTCATTATTCTAGCCCTTCTTAAATTGCCTAAAGCTTCTACTTTGTATGGTATTTTATTCAATAGAACATATATCTACTTCAAAAATCCTAAGAAATAATATAAATCACTGCTGAAGTGTTTAAAAGAGAAAGGAAAGAAAAGGAAAGGAGTAATCTATTCAACATTTATCAAAACTTCTTAAAGATTCTCTTTTCCCTCAAATTATGATTCACAGTGCAGCTACCCCAACTCTGTCCAAAAATATTAATTCTTCATTATTGTTCTCTCTCCCAAATGTCTACCCCAGGGCCACATTACCTGGTCCTGCAGGATGACAGTTCTGTTGTCTGAGCTTTGATAAGGAGATATTGCCTCAAATTATTTCTAAATCAGTCTTGCTGGGACAAATAAATGCAACAGCAAAAATCTTCACATTTCCCCCCTTCCTCCCCATTGTTTCTTCCATCCATCCCTTGTTCCTTCGTTATTTCCTAAACAAAAGAGACTTTTATTCCTCAAAGCTAATATTTTGTTGAAGCCTGGGTAATGGCATTTTCTTCTTTTTGTCTTCTATTTTACGGTTAACAGTGTCTAATTTAAAAAAAATTTTTTTTCCAATGTTTATTTATTTTTGGGACAGAGGGAGACAGAGCATGAACGGGGGAGGGGCAGAGAGAGAGGGAGACACAGAATCAGAAACAGGCTCCAGGCTCTGAGCCATCAGCCCAGAGCCTGACGCGGGGCTCGAACTCACGGACCGCGAGATCGTGACCTGGCTGAAGTCGGACGCTTAACCCAATACGCCACCCAGGCGCCCCAGTGTCTAATTTTTTAAATGCTTATTTATTTTTTTAGTTTTGAGAGAGCACACGAAGGGAGGGGCCAAGAGAGGGGGGGAACAGAGGATCTGAAGTGAGCTCCGCACTGACAGCACAGAGTCCCATGCAGGGCTCAAACTCACAAACCACGAGATCAGGACCTGAGGCAAAGTCAGATGCCCAACTGACTGAGCCACCCAGGTGTCCCAGAACTGTGTCTAATTTTTCAAATTGTGAGCTCATTGATCTAGTTAGGAATGCTTTTGGCTACAAGTAACAGAAAATTTGACTCAAGGTGCTTAAACAGAGGTTGTTTTCCTTACCCGCGAAATGTCAAGATGAAAGAAACCAGCCTTTGGCATTTGTCCAGCAGCTCACTCTTTGTAGAGCCAAAGCCTCTGCTCTAGTTAAGTCTTTTCATTTCATCAAGAAAGCTTTTCCAGAAATCTGAGCAGTTTTTTGTTTTTGTTTTTCCCTTAAATCTCACTGGTATGGACTCCATCCAAGGCAACCCCAAACTTGAGGGAGGGATGAAAATTGAGATTAGGCCTTCAATTTGCCTTACTCCTTGAAGACAGAATAGGTGTCTTGTTCAGGCTTTCCTCACTGTGCCCAGTGAGGGCCACCACTTCTAGAACATAGATAGTACTCAAGACATCTGTTAAATTGGCAAATGTATGAATAAATAAAGAATGGATTAATGAATGACTTTTCAGTTGCTGAGAGCACGAAAATCCTTAGGCAGTACTCCTTCCAAGACTTATGCAGTCAAAATGTGATACAGAGAATTTTCCATGCTGAAAATGAGGAAAGAGTGATTGAGATAATCCGCTCTTTGATTTTTAGAAACTCTTCAAAGGGCTAGGAAAGATTCAAAGAACCTACTATGCTTTTTGGTAGTTGTACTTGCCGCAGAATTAGGAAAAATGATTCCAAAGAAATCTGGAGGTATCATTGACCAGAAATTAATAAAAGTATGGCTTTCTGTTTTGAGCTGCTTTTAAAGACTTCTTTGTTTTCAACCTAAAAGTTTTAAAGTCCTAGAACAGATGAAAAGGTGGTAGAAAGTTATGACAGAGTGAAGGCCTCAGTACAAATGTCCGCATGAGGTCAATCCCACTTGGCTTTATTCAGTAATGTCCTTGAATCTTAGAAAGATCAGGCAATACCCTCCTGGGTAGTAGACAGGTGTACCTTTTGTGGACTAGCTTCATTCCCATGTTTGTTTTATGTTTTCATAAACATAGGTTCTCTTTCTTTTTTTCTCATTTCTCGTTTTTTGTGTCTTGAGAAACTGTCTTAAATCCATCATGAATAGGCAGCAGTGATCATGTGTGACGATCTTTTCTATGCCCATTTCTGAAATGCTGTAATAACTTTCACTTTTAAATAAGCATGTTCAGCAACAGTCACAAAATTTGAGACAGAACTGAGAGTGTTAAAGATTGCACTTGACACTGTATGGCAACCAACTGGAATTTAAATTAAAACTTAAAAAAAAAAAAGATTGCACTTGAAAACATATCCAGGCTTCTTTGAAGTGTGTGACACATTGTAAGTTCACTGCCAAGCTATGAATTTAAGCACCTCATATGGTGTTCATATTTATGATGGTTGAATCTGTCTTTCACAATTGCCACCCCACCTCCCCCAATACTAACCCTAACATTGCTTGGGCAATTAAAGAATTATGATTATTACCTCATTTGAATTTTTGCCTTCAATTTGCTGTATAAGAAAATAAGAAATCTTTTCATTTTGTAGGACTTTGTTGAGACTTAATAAAACAAATGAGATATAAATGTTGCTTTTCTTTCTTTTTTTTAAATGTTTTTATTTAATCTTGAGAGAGAGAGAGAGAGAGCGCATGAGAGCGAGCATGAGCAGGGGAGGGTCAGAGTGAGAGGGAGACACAGAATACAAAGCTGGATCCAGGCTCGGAGCTGTCAGCACAGAGCCTGACATAGGGCCTGAACTCATGAACCATGAGATCATGACCTGAGCTAAAGTCAGACGTGCAACCGACTCAGCCACCCAGGTGCCCCTAAATGTTGCTTTTCATTACTGCTTATTAGATAAGAAATGAATCTAGCCAAAGCCTTATTTAACAAGAACTAGTCTTGGGAGCAATGCTTCATTTAGTGTAAATTGTGAAGTGAGTAGTACTGAAAACTTAACAGTTGGCTTAGCAATTGATGCACAAAGAAAAATTATTACAACACCTTAATGGCTGGCAGATGCCCTGGGTAGGAAAATAGATGTTTTTTTTGTTTGTTTCACAGTGCCGTCTTTGCTTTTCATGTTGAGTGATTTTTTTTTTTTTTTAATTCTTGACAGGGCTGTGTATACATGAATCCAACTGATTATTTATTTATGACAAGGAGAATGTCAAATAGGGAAGGGGAATCTATGCAATAGAAGGAAGAAAATGAGGGCTGATTGAAATGGAATGAATCGTTTGTTCTAAGAGGGAAACTAAGGAAATGTCTTGAAGAGTGAACACAAAGGAAATGCTATCAGGATTCTAGAAATCTGTTTCATGGTGGAACTCCTTTGGACCCTGCATTTAAATCCCTCTGTTTTCAATTTAGACATCAAAGTTTGGGAGTCACCATCTTACGTGAGACTTACTAGTGTACCGTGACACATTGGAAAGCCCGATTGAGACCAGCTGGTGAAGCTTGTGTGGTCTCCTCGTCCTTACTCTTTTGAGTCTAGCCTGAGTGTTAGAGAATGTATGATAATCTATACTATTCATCCAGCTCCACAGTCAGTAAGAAAGAGGAATTCTCTTTGTGGATTTTGTTATAAACCTCTAGAATACAAATACAAACCCTTAATGAAATAATGAATGTGAGCAAACATCTTCAGTGGTTGCTAACCTCACAGCGGGGGGAGGAGGCAATAAAAAATTAGGTGACTCCTGTTAGAAGTCTACAATACCACCTATAAAATATTTTTGTCAAAAAAATATCAAAGTTTTATCAAATCAGGCTTTAGGTTGAACCTAGTAATTTACAGTGAATATAAGGGAAAGAGGAATATATACAAAGGCAGCATGGGGATTTATTCGTCAAAATTCAGAATGTGAGAAAGTCTATAGGACAAACAATCTGGTTTCCTTGGCACATAAATTGCAGGGGGAAAAGGGGGAGAAACTATAAATGAAAAGAGACAATAAATATCAAACAAAAACCATGTATGCACCTCCTTGTTTGGAGTCTTATTTGAACAAGCAATTGTTTTGTTTTTTTGTTTTTAATGGATACAATTGGGGAAATATGAATGTTGACGGGTTATTTGATGACATTAAAAATTATCAGCAATTTTTATGTTAGTGATGGTATGGAAATAATATTTTAGAAGTCTTTACCTTTTAAAATGCCTGTGATTTGCTTCAAAACAATTTGGCCAATGTTAGATGGGTGGTTTAAATGAAACAAGATTGTCCATGAATTGGTAATTAATGCATTTGGTAATGGGGGTTTATTGTACTCTTCCAATTTTGTTTGAATTTTCCTAAATCAAAAGTAAACAAGCAAATTAAAAAATTCCCACAGTGCAAAAACACAGATCTTTGTAAGAACTCACTTGTATTCTGACAATTTCAAGGTTGGATGCGGAGTGCTGTCTTCCCCTGAACCTTTCCTGATGCCCTTGTGCTGAATTATTTGGCTTTCATTTGCATCAGCCCAGTGCTCTGTGTTTATTGCTCTTGTTTTGACACCATATTGTAATTCCTTAGTCACCTGTGGCGTAGGACAATATTTTCAAAGGAGCTTTTTGTTTCCATATTTATTTTTACCCTTTGGCTAGCTAAGCAATTGATGCCTTGTTGCCCCAGGGAAGGGGATGACTGGAGTGGATACAGAGACAAAGAAGTTGATTGCTGACCTTTGAGTTCCAAAGCCTGGGCATCATGGGAATAAGAAGTACCCACGTAGAGATGAGAGATGTGATAGAAGTGATGAGTTAGACAAGAGGTCACTAGTAGCAGGGATTCACTGAGCTGGAGTGTGGGGGACAGAGGCAAGATGGAGGGCACAACCTAGTGGGAGACAGATCCCTCATGGGATCTAGGATGAGGGACCAGGTCTGGGGAGTGCGCACACACACACACACACACACACACACACACACACACAGCCAGAGTTAGTCTCCAGTGAAAGTGTGCTCACCTTGACCATCTACCTAGAGTGAGTGCTAGTTGGCACCAGTACCAGGGAGCTGTGAAAGCTGAGTTCACAGTCTTAGATAGGCCACTCCAGTTTGGATTGTATATCACCATAGCGATTTCCCTCATTAGTACTGGTGTCTGTTAATGTGGTGAAGAGGTGGAGATGGAGGGACTATGACCTGGTGGGAGACCAAGACAGATGGGATCTGGAGTTGTGGGGTAAACATTAACAAACTCAGAAGTACACCCAAGAAGTAGCAAACAAGGGCCACAATATCACCCTTCTTACTGATAAATCATGGGTTGGAGAGGTAGAATACAGATTACAGAACCCAAGATGAGATAGATATATACCTCCTCTCCCCACAGGCAGTGTTTGGTGAAGGTGGGTTCTCCCTCTGGGAGACGGTGGGATGTCCCATGAGGTTTTTCTGCAGCTCCCAGTACTCCTCCTGGTAAACAGGTTTGCTTCCAAGAGGAAAAGGGGAGATGATATGAGCATGGTCACTTTATTCTCCCAATTTTATCAGATAGGGAAATGACTACACTTACCCATCTGATAAAATTGAGCGGGAAAGCTGACAGAGTTACTTCAGTTGTGGTGCTTTCAATATTAAAGGAAACATCAGGAATATGGAAGAGATCGTCCCTTCAGAACTAGCACGTCACTAATTGATCGTCTGGTGGAGTGATCCCCATCCGCGCAAGACTTTGCTCAGTACCCAGTCAATTGATCCAATGGGTCAACCACCATCTCAAAATCTCAGGACCTTTGGAAGTGCTGCAGTGGAGACTGTGAATGTTAACCCTCAAAAGGGCAGTGGCAGCTGTAGGTAAAACCTTGAACTTTCCCACTTATCCATGAAAGTGGTGGAATACATTTAGATCATTTCTTTCTTTTTTTTCCCCTTCATGACAAATGTGTTTTTGAGGGCAAGGATCAGACTTTATTCAAACTTGTATTAGTGTCTACCAAGAAGTAAGGACTTGATAAAAATTTACTGAATTGAATCATAGTAACATTTCATTAATGAAATTTTTAGCAACCAAATATCTTGACAGCTGAGATCAGGTTCATTTGTCTTATGAATTAATCCCACAGACAAGTATAACTGCACATCTACTCACTTCTAGATAACCATCTATTACTAATTTTATCAGTAAATCTTTTTTTAAAAAAATTTTAAATGTTTATCTTTGAGAGAGTAATTTTATCAGTAAATCTTCAGTTACTGTCTTGAGATGTTAATGACTATTTCTCTTAAGTAATTGAATAGTTAACAGAGGCTATAAATTTATCAATATTTCTTCCATTCATGCCCTGGAGTTATGAAAATTAAGCAATGTAAGCATTTTAGCCATGTTTCTAATTCAGTGTAGTATCAGCCAATAAATCAGTCCTGAAACCATTCATGTTACTCTTAGAATTGATACATAATTTTATCAACTTAGAAAAATATAGTGCTTAACTATCAAATATTTTAGGTTGTGAAAGCTCTCGTGTATGTATTTAATCTTGTAGTAGAGATTTATTGGTGGTTGACCAATCAGTACCAACACCCCTTCCTACTTGCGTCCTGATTGTATTTAGGACACTTATTTCTTTCCATTCTGTACTGTCTCAGTATGCTGGTAAACCCAGGTACTTGGTCTGCCATTATGGACTGAAAAATGATTCCTGGGGGTTCCTTATATCAGATCTTTTTTCTTATCACTCAAGGACCACCAAGAGGTAGGCACATGATATTATTAGGGTCTCCTGCAACTTTGCATAGTCATGTAATTATACAAAGTTGGAATAAAATATTAGAGCTTCTGAATGGCAATGGTACCATCTGAGCAAGGTTGAAAGTAGTTTCTGCTGAAAAGAGTCACCTGGAGTCACCTGGTTCTATTTCAAGACTGGTTTTTCATCTCTTCCTTCCAATTTGTAGGCCTCCTCCCCCCACCAATCCCTTCAACTAATCCTTCCCTTTTTAAAAATTTCTGCCAAGATGATTTCTATTGCCTGCTACCATAGAACCTTAACTAATTCTCAGCTTGAGAGAAAGCATCACGAAGTGGAAGAAACCCTGAGCTAAGAAGGAATATGAATTGTAGTTGTTGTTTTGTAACTAACTTTTGTGGAGACCCAGGAGAAATTTCCTAACCTTTTTGGACTTTAATTTCTTCATTAATGAGGATGATAGGCCAGATAACCTCAGTTTTTTTTTAAGAGTATTTAAAAATTTTTTTTCCAACATTTTTTATTTTTTTGAGTATTAAAAAAATTTTTTTTCCAACATTTATTTTTTTTGAGAAACAGACACAGAGTATGAGCGAGGTAGCGCCAGAGAGAGAGGGAGATGCAGAATCTGAAGCAGGTGCCAGGCTCTGAGCTGTCAGCACTGAGCCCAGCACAGGACTTGAACCCATGACCTGTGAGATCATGACCTGAGCTGAAGTCAGATGCTTAACCAAGTGAGCCACCCAGGCACCCCAAGGCTCAGGTTTTAAAAGCCCAGTTCCATGACTGATGTTGTTATTGGTTAGTAACCGTGATGAAGAAATAACAATGTTCTAATTGAAGAATTTTATAGATGTTTCACTTGATGTTTTAACACACGAGGTGCTGTAAATATTCCAGATATGTTAATCCTTGACTGAGCATTTACTCTGTAGGTCATCTCTTGGGTGGGGTGACCAGATATTGGAACAGATTCCTACAACAGAGAGAGTAAAGGGGCATGTGACTGCCTGTTCGTGGAAACTATTACCTCAGCTCATTGGGGTGTTTATGATACAGCTAGTCTTAATGATGACTGATAGGATTGGCGTTAGATCCAGAGAGAAGAAAATGCTGACACATTACATTAAAGTTAAAATTAAACTTATTCAGCAGATATTTACCGTGGGTGAGGCACACCATCTTTCAGAGGGCTCAAGCCTGTTGTAAATTTGAAATACATACACGCAGTCTCTGGTTTGGGAGTGGTTGTCACTGAATGCTTCCTAACATTCTGAGGTTTTCCTTGTTTCTGGTTTTGATCAAATTTGGACTATTTCAATGTGGATTAGCACTTTAAATGACCCATTGATGATACAAACACCAACAGCCAGTTGCCTCAGATCTAAACTGACCTTGTGGTTATTACCCCTGACCTGTATTTCACAACTCTATAATTCAGTAGATACTATTATAGCAACACAACATCTAAAGGAAGTTTGACAATTATCTAGATATTCTAATGATTCCTACCATCAATTTGGATACTATAAAATACTTGTAAAATCTACTTTGAGCTTACGGCAAATAACCTTTTTGTAGTTGGCTTGACTACCAAGATCAAAGTGTATCTAATTCATTTGGCCTTGTATGAATACCTGGTCCATAGAACTGATGGACCACTTGGCTTAGAGTCTTACCTGACAAATTTAGTTCAGCCAAGCTAATGATTTTCCACTTCTCAAATTCCTGCAGTGGCTTTCCATCTCATTCAGAATAAAAGCCAAAAGTTGTGGAATAGACTATAGGACCCCTTGATCCTATAGTCTGGTCCCCTGTTCCTCTTGATTCCTTTGGTTCACGTCCTTCCAGCTTTCTTTGTTCACTCTAGCCACACTGGCCATCTTGCTATTCATTGAACATACCACTCTTGACTATCTCAGAGACCTTGCTTTCCCTGAGTAAAGTGGTCTCTACTGCCCTCAAAGCTGTATGAAGGAGTTCTTGACTACAACTGGAGTCCACTATCAAGCACTGCTTCTGGCTGCTGTAGGAACCAGAAGGTCTGATGGTGGTCTGTAGACCAGAAGGCTTCCAGAGTTTTTGTTTCTGGAGTCCATGCCAGAGTTGTCTATTATTCATCAAAGCCATCTCCATACCAGTTTGCTGTGCTGAAGCTGAGACACTACTTACACTGGTGCCATATCCATGGAGCAGAGTGCAACACGACCTTTCGTTAAGCATGTACTGTGGGCCCAGAACTTTTTAAATACTCATAATAGCTTTGTGAGATTAGCACTATTATCGTCCACTTTTTATAGACTGTTATAACTGTCTTTGAAAGGGTTAACAATTTTATATGGATAGCAAGTATAGAGGTTGGATTCCAACCAAGGCATTAGGACTCCAGAAGTCATGAACTTATGGCTCCAGAATCAACTCACTGTGTTGGGTCAGTTGGGAAAGAACCCTTTCTTCCACCTTTTTGTCACTTTAAACACAATGTATTAGCTTCGAGAAGAATGATGGTGCAATTTTGATTGGGATTGCATTGAATGTGTAGATGGCTTCGGGTAGTATTGACATTTTAACAATATTTACTCTTCCAATCCATGAGCACGGAATGTTTTTCCATTTCTTTATATCTTCTTCAATTTCCTTCATAAGCTTTCTATAGTTTTCAGCATACAGATCTTTTACATCTTTGGTTAGGTTTATTCCTAGGTATTTTTGATTCTTGGTGCAATTGTGAATGAGATCAATTTCTTTATTTGTCTTTCTGTTGCTTCATTATTAGTGTATAACACAAGCAATCCTAAAATTTGTATGGAACCACAAAAGACCCCAAATAGCCAAAGTAATTTTGAAGAAGAAGACCAAAGCAGGAGGCATCACAATCCCAGACTTTAGCCTCTACTACAAAGCTGTAATCATCAAGACAGCATGGTATTGGCACAAAAACAGACACATAGACCAATGGAATAGAATAGAAACTCCAGAATTAGACCCACAAACGTATGGCCAACTCATCTTTGACAAAGCAGGAAAGAATGTCCAATGGAAAAAAAGACAGTCTCTTTAACAAATGGTGCTGGGAGAACTGGACAGCAACATGCAGAAGAATGAAACTAGACCACTTTCTTACACCATTCACAAAAATAAACTCAAAATGGATAAAGGACCTGAATGTGAGACAGGAAACCATCAAAACCCTAGAGGAAAAAGCAGGGAAAAAAACTCTCTGACCTGAGCCACAGCAATTTCTTACTTGACACATCCCCAAAGACAAGGGAATTACAAGTAAAAATGAACTATTGGGACCTCATGAAGATAAAAAGCTTCTGCACTGCAAAGGAAACAATCAACAAAACTAAAAGGCAACCAACGGAATGGGAAAAGGTATTTGCAAATGACATATCGGACAAAGGGCTAGTATCCAAAATCTATAAAGAACTCACCAAACTCCACACCCGAAAAACAAATAATCCAGTGAAGAAGTGGGCAGAAAACATGAATAGACACTTCTCTAAAGAAGACATCCAGATGGCCAACAGCACATGAAAAGATGCTCAACGTCGCTCCTCATCAGGGAAATACAAATCAAAACCACACTCAGACACCACCTCACGCCAGTCAGAGTGGCCAAAATGAACAAATCAGGAGACTAGATGCTGGAGAGGATGTGGAGAAATGGGAACCCTCTTGCACTGTTGGTGGGAATGCAAACTGGTGCAGCTGCTCTGGAAAACAGTGTGGAGGTTCCTCAAAAAATTAAAAATAGATCTACCCTATGACCCAGCAATAGCACTGCTAGGAATTTATCCAAGGGATACAGGAGTGCTGATGCACAGGGACACTTGTACCCCCATGTTTATAGCAGCACTTTCAACAATAGCCAAACTATGGAAAGAACCTAAATGTCCATCAACTGATGAATGGATAAAGAAATTATGGTTTATATACACAATGGAATACCACGTGGCAATGAGAAAAAATGAAATATGGCCTTTTGTAGCAACGTGGATGGAACTGGAGAGTGTTATGCTAAGTGAAATAAGTCATACAGAGAAAGACAGATACCATATGTTTTCACTCTTATGTGGATCCTGAGAAACTTAACAGAAGACCATGGGGGAGGGGAAGAAAAAAAAACAAGGTTAGAGAGGGAGGGAGCCAAAACATAAGAGACTCTTAAAAACTGAGAACAATCTGAGGGTTGATGGGGGGGGGGGGGGAAGGGGAGGGTGGGTGATGGGTATTGAGGAGGGCACCTTTTGGGATGAGCACTGGGTGTTGTATGGAAACCAATTTGACAATAAATTTAATATTAAAAAACCCCACAATATATTCATGTAGTTTTCATTCAAGACCTATAACTGTAATTTGTTTCACTTTTACTCACTGCACCAAGGCACAAATTTGTTCTGCTCTAGGCTAAAATCAGAATCATAACTAACTTGGACATTGTGATTAGATTTGGCATCACCTGTAGCAAAATGTGGGAAAGCTTGCCTGTATGAACTAAATTGAAATGATGAGGATGATTATTTTTTTAAAGTTTATTTTCAAAGAGAGGGAGACAGAGAATCCCAGGCAGGTTCCATGTTCAGTTTAGACCCTGACACAGGGCTTGGTCCCCTGAACTGAACCGTGAGATCACGACCTGAACCGAAACCAAGAGTCGGGCACTTAATCAACTGAGCTACCCAGGCATCCCAAGGATGGCTATTTTTTTCTTTTTTTTTTTTTTTGAGAGAGAGAGAGAATGGACAAGAGAGGGGCAGAGAGAGAGGGGAGAGGGAGACCCAGAATTCGAAGCAGGCTCCAGACTCCAAGCTGTCAGCCCAGAGCCTGATGTGGGGCTGGAACTCACGAACTGAGATCATGACCCTAGCTGAAGTCAGACACTTAACTGACTGAGCCAGCCAGGCGCCCCAAGGATGACTATTTTAAGAGACAACTCAGAGGGTGGTAACAAGTACCAAATCAGCTACCTAGGGCCTCCCTCTCACTACCATCTTCGAAGTGGAAAGCGCCTCTACATATGTCCTTTTATTTGTTTTACGTTTTGAACATCCTGGCACGGTTTCTTTTGAATGAAGGTTGTGGTGCTTTAACAACAAAAAGATGAAATCCCAAATCCAGAGAACCATTATTAATGTTCCTTCCTTTTTCCTTTTTTGGTCAGGGACCAGTGAGGATATAATTCAGGCTGTAGCCTCATGGGGATTTTGTCATCAAGGATAGTATATTTTGAGAAGGACCAACACGGAGGCCCTCTTCCCTCAGCCCTCTGGACAAAAGTTGGCTTCCTGGCCGGGATGCCTTTGAAATGTTTTCTCCAGGTTTCTCTTTTGAAGTACCGGGATAAACAAAACCCTCCTTTAAATCCTTTCTATTGTCTTTGATGGTTTCTGGTTTCTCCGTGGATAAAAATACAATTAAAAAAAAAATTGTAACTCTTTCCGATATTGGTGGTTTCAAAAGCTCAAGTATCGCCACATAGGGCAGTCACGCAGTTATTGGGGCCGCATGAAATTCTGATTTGCCAAAGGGATTGTGAGTCAGCGTAAAGCTCTGCCAGGGCCTGTGGGTTTAGGGCGGTCGCGGGGAGGGATTTCACTGCCACAGCTTGTGTGCTTTCAAAACTGTGAGAGCAACCTCACCTAATGATTCCCATCATCTTCTTTTCCATTCCCACTTTAGTTTAAAAACTATAGTGAAAGAGGGAGACATTATGTGCAGAGACAAATTAGAATTATTTTGTCACCCGGCTAAGTACTTTTCCAGCTGAGTCCAGAACAATAGGTAGTGATGCAAGTGTATAAATACCTATTCACGTTTTAAAATCACCAGCTCCAACAGGTGTTGGGTGAGTGTGAGTGTTGCATCCAATGTAACATTAGAAAAAAGAAATCTCAGCATATTTCAGAACATAAGAAAGCCAGAGCAAGTTTGCTTACATTTCATCTGTAGTAACAGAAAAATTATCTCATAATAGTGTATTCTGTTCCCACGGTTCGGTCGTCTTGCGTATGATCCTTTTATGGTTCTGAGTTGATATCAGGTAATTACTGGGCCACCAGTGTCTTCGTGTTTTTTTTTTTTTTTTTTTTTTTTTACACTATCATTCTGCTCTGCAGCCTATTTTTTCTCTCAAAGAGGTAGAAAATGAATTTCTCAGTTCCTGGCCCTGCAACAAGCCATAGTAAACTCTGGGAATGTTTGCTGAATAAATAATGAATGTAGGCATTTCACAGTCCGCTGAAAACAATCAGGCTGAAGCACTTATTTAAAGCCCATTATTTCAGAACTTTTGAACTAAAATTCTATTTTCCTGAGTTTGGCAACCTTTTAAAACTCTGGATGCATACATAAATTGTATTCCCGCTGATTCTGTTTAATTTGTGAAGGAGCCAACAGGTTATTTTGGCATGAGCCACAAACAACTTGAATTTTAAACTTAGAGATAAAGCTGAAGTAGGCTAGTGCAAACGTGCAATATGTAGCTTGCTGTATAATTTTTTACGTTTGTCCAATTTAATGTGTGTACTTTGGATTTAGGTTAACCCTTTAGGGCCCTAAGTTGCTTCAGCAGGAGGTAGAATCCTCTCCTCCCCCTTTCTGTAGGAATGACCACTTTGAAATATGAGCCAAGCTGCAGAATTTATTCCTCCCTCCAGATGTCTGTTGCTGGAACACAGCTCTTAAAGAGATTATGTCTCTGGAGGTGACCAGACCGCTGATATTATTTCTGACTTCAAAATATGTTAATGATAAAAATAGCGTTCAACATATGGACTTGAGCTTTGTAGAGCAAGCACACAACACTTACATATAGAGTGATCCATCCACCCAAACCAATATTAAATATAGGTTATGATATATTTACTTAACATTCTGTAAATAATTTGCTCTATCAGATTTAGAACATCAACCTCCGAAGGGATCTCAGAAATCTAGCGGATGCACGAATCTTCTGAATCTATATCCAGCTTCTCCCTCTGTAAACTTTATCGCCTTAGGAGATGCCAAGTCTGTATTTAGGGTAGATCTAAAAGTTGAATAGTTCTTTCTCATAAAAAATTGAAATGTCTTTTCTCTATCTTTGGTTAGATGCTAGTTTGCCTGGACACCTTTTATAGGCATCCAAGGGATGGAGCTAGGACCAGTGGATAGAATTCATACACTAATTTTTAGTATCAAGAAGAACTTTCTACTGGTCGAAATTGTCTTGGCAACGGAGTGGGCTGCTTCATGATGGTGAGGGTAATATATTCCCCATTACTGGAAGAGTCTAATTAGGCTATATGATCAATGGGCAGGAATATTATAGAGGAGATTCAGGCATCTGGTGGATGTTGGGGGATACTAAGAGAATTCATCCTGATCTGAGACATTATGATTCATTTTCTGATACACTTCTTTAGATGTCTCTTCTGGGCTTCATACAGGTATACCCAAGTGCCTACTTGACATCTCCTCTTGGATGTCTCAAATTCAACATATTTAACCCCAAGCCCTTGATTTCCTGATTTCTTCTTTCAAGCCTGCTCATCCAAGAATCTTCTTTTCGGTAAATGGCTCTGCTACATAGCAGTCAGAATAAGTCTTTTAAAACTCACCTATAGCTTCTTATCTTCCCTCCTGTTCACTTTGCCTGGAACATTACTGTCTTCCTCCATATATCTGTATGACTTGCTCATTTCCAGGAGTCTGCTGAAATATCACCTCTTCAGAGAGGCTCTCCTTGACCATGGTATCTGATATAGTACTCCCTGTCACCCCTCCTTGTTATCCTCTGTCCCTCTTACTTTATTTTTCCATAGAAACTGAAAGCACCACATATTTACTTAAATGATGATTGTCTTTCCACTAGAACTTAAGCTTCCTAAGGAAAGAGCATGTATTATATTGACTGCTACATCCTCAGTACTTGGAACCGTTTCTGGCATACTATAGGTATTCAAGGAATATAAATATGGAAATTATGTAAATGAATAATAATAGAAATTTATTTTAAATAGGAAAGTACAGTAAAAATGTAACATATACTGTGTGCAAAAGGGCAAAGGAAGAGGGATAGTGCTTATGAATTTTTTATAATAAAGGAAAGTAAATGAAGGGTTTTGATGCCTGTTTGTAAAATTATTCTCCCAAAGCAGCCATCTTCCTATGAACCTCAGAGAGTCCATCAGTGTGCATGTTCACTCTTGGCTTTCAGAAGGAATGGAAACATTGCAAACTTCACCAGTATTGGCTGTGATCAGTTTTTCAAGAGAATGTGGATCCTCAGATACATCAGATATCAAATCTGGATGATATTGACTAATAGGTGCCCAGGAGTGAGGAGCAATCATTAATTTTATCTTTAAGTCAGTCTTATAAGTAGAAGATAAATTGGTCTTTCATATCTAGAGGGCAAATAAAGCTTTCTTACTTACTCTTCCCACATATACAATCTTCCCCATTATAAACCCTCTGGGACTAGACTCTGTAACTTGTATGAATTATTAAGTTTCAGGGTCTTGGTTTAAATACAATAGATTTCCTATCTCAATTAAACTTGAACAGGATGAAAGAAATCACTTTCAATTTTGTCACTAAAAATGGTAATTTCTTCCTTATTCTTTGCTTTTAATAAAGTAGTTTTGTCCTATTTAAGTAGTAATAACTGGTGATTTATACATTTTTCTAAAATTAACAATGCTGTATTTTATACCCATTTTCAGTTTCTTTAATAACAGAAAAAAAGGACATTTTCAGAATGAATATACTTTAAATCTTTCCTATGTAACAGGAGTTTTAAATGCTAGTGTGAAAAGCAATCAATTTTTATTTTTCTTGAGACCAAAATATATTATCTTATGACTATCATAGAATAAAAACTTGTTGAGAGCAAATTTTGTGGGAATTACTTATTTTAGTTCTTGGAGACTCCTATGTTTTAAAGAGAAATGCATCTGGGAAAATAAAGAAAAATGTCTCTAGGTTCCTCAAGGAATGAAGTTGTTATTTTTTTAAAGTTACATTCAGGGTTATGTGCCGAATGGGAGGAAGGATGCTGTAAATCCATGGTCCATTCTGGAACACAACTTAACAACTCATAAAATATCAGACTCTTTGACCCAGTACTCCCACCTCTAGGCATTTGCCCTAAGGAGATATCCTGTAAGAATGAAAAGAAAAGATACAGGCATATGAATGTTTCTTATAAATCTGTTTTTAATGTACAAAAATTGGAATCATTCCAGACATCTATCAATAGGAGACTGATTAAGTAAGTTATTGCACATAAATGCAATAAAATTCTTAAGCCATTAAATTTGATGTAGCTCAATATTTATTGACATGGAGAGCTGTTTGTGACATAGTGTTGAGTGGAAAAAAACAAGTGAAAAAGGCTCTCAGCATGATTCCATTTATGTAAAATTATATCCTTCCCTTTAGAAAGACATTCACTGAAATGTTATTTGTGGTTATTTATGGATAATGAGATTTTGGTGATTTATTTTTTTCTGGGCATTTTTTTTAAATGTCTATTGTGTGTATGTATAATTTTAATAAAAATGCAAATTCATAAATGAATTTCTTATAATGAAGTAAAATCTAATAGGAAATAAACTTTTTAGACCTGTTTGTAGCAGCAAATAGGACTGCAGTCAATTTGGGACCAGCTTGTTTAATGTAAGAAGAAGAAAATTGGAAATAATGTTACATAAAGAACATTTTAATGAGAACAAAATTTTAGAAAGCATTTTAAAAGATGATCTAAACAACATGACATTGTATATCATTTAAACCCAATCTAGAAAAAGATTTTGTTAAAACACTATTCCTAGAATTCTAAAAAATCTTTTCACTTCAATTAACTTCTCATGAAAGTAACCTTTTATATGGATATTTTAGAGCCTGTTCATTTGATACATAGCGATAAACTGAAAAGACCTTGGAGCATGTGGATGTTCTGGTATTGAGGCCAATAAAAATCCCTAGCATTCAAACCTTTTCTGGTGGTGAACAGTGTTTAGCTGAATCATAAACTTTCTAATCTGATCATCACTGATTGTTACACATGCTCATTATCTATATATTTGGAAGCTCTTAAACTGTCCAGGTTTTTATTTTGAGAGAGAGGGGGACACCATGAGAAGGGAAGGGGCAGAGGGAGGGAGGGAGGGAGGGAGAGAGAGAGAGAGAGAGAGAGAGATCCCAATCAGGCTCCATGCTCAGCATGGAGCCTGACATGGGGCTTGATCTCACAACCATGAGATCATGATCTGAGCTGAAATCAAGAGTCAGATGCATAACTGACTGAGTCACCCAGGCACCCCTAAACTGTACAGTTTTAAATGCAAGGAAATGGATTATATTTTTATTGATTGATTTCTATAGGTAAGGACTGAAACAATTTCTACTACACTTTTAACACAAGCTCCCAGGAAAATCCTCATGAAGTAAGAAGTTTGAGAAACACAGCTGAGAAAGCTATGCGAATACAATGATGAAGACAATGAAAGACATGCACATTCTACAAGATGGATTCCATGATACATTCAGAGTTAGAGTTTTAGAGCACTTAAAAAACAAAGAAGCTAATAACCTTAAATGTCCTAGAAGAAAACATAGGCAACAAGCTGTTTGACATTGGTCTTGGCAATGATTTTGAGAATCTGACACCAAAAACAAAAACAACAAAAGGAAAAATAATTAAGGGGGACTACATCAAACCAAAAAGCTTTTGCACAGGAAAGGAAACCATCAACAAAATGAAAAAAACAACATACTGAAAGGAAGAAAATATTTGCAAATTAAATATCTGATAAAGTGTTAATATCCAAAATATATAAATCTTACAACTCAATAGCAAAACCCCAAACAATTCAATTAAAAAATAGTAGATCTG
Organism: Felis catus; assembly: GCF_018350175.1. Lineage (NCBI taxonomy): Eukaryota > Metazoa > Chordata > Mammalia > Carnivora > Felidae > Felis > Felis catus. The sequence goes on from NC_058374.1 coordinate 100,462,756, forward strand.
AATAGATATTTTCCCAAAGACTTACAGATGGCAAATTGGTTGAACAAACTGAAAAGATGCTCAAAATGTAAATCAAAACCACAATGAGCTATTACCCCACACCTGTTAAAATGGTCATTATCAGAAAGACAAGAAATAACAAGCGTTGTCAAGGATGTGGAGAAAAGGGCACCCTTGTGCATTGTTAGTGGAAAGGTAAATTGGCATAGCCACTATGGAAAATAGTGTAGAGGTTCTCAAAAAACTAAAAATAGGACTACCGATATGATCCAGCAATTCAACTTCTGGGTGATGTTTATCCAAAGAAAATAACACCAAGAAAGGTATTCATTGCTTTATGTTTGTTGCAGCATTCTTAACAATAGCCAAGATACAGAAAAAACCTAAGTGTCCATTGATGGATGCATGGATAAGGAAATTGTGGTACACACACGTTCACACAAAATTAATATCATTTAGTCATAATAAAGAATAAAATCTTCCCATTTGTGATAATATGAATGGACCTCGAGGGCATTATGTAAGTGAAATAAGTCAGACAAAGCAAATACCATATGATCTCTCTTCTAGGTGGAATCTAAAAGAGTGTTTTGTTTTTTTAAACCAAGTTCATAGATAGAACAGATTGGTGATTGCTAGGGGTGGAGGCTGGAGGTGGGATAAATTGGTGAGGAGGGTAAAAAAAAATAAGAGATTGAGTATGAGGACTTTAAGACAACAGATGAACACAAGGGAAGGGAAGAAAAAATAATATAAAAATAGGGAGGGGGACAAAACATAGGAGACTCTTAAATATAGAGAACAGAGTTACTGGAGGTGTTGTGGGAGGGGGGATGGGCTAAATGGGTAAGGGGTATTAAGAAATCTACTCCTGAAATCATTGTTGCACTAAATGCTAACTAATTTGGATGTAAATTAAAAAAATAAAATTAAAAAAATAGGACATTGATATGACAAAGATACTTATTTTCTACACAGAGCCAAGTATTTTTCTGTATTTGACATGAGATTATTTCCCCAGTATTTGATCCTGTTTAAACATAGAAATCTTACATGATCTTACATTTTGATGACAAAAAAAAATCAAAGAAAACACTTTGATTGATTGATTGATTCATTCATTCATTCAGGTATTCATATTTTGCTGGTGTAGATCCAGAAGGTGCCGAGCAGCTCTGGAACTAACAGCAGGCAGCACTTCCCTAGATGGCAGCTGAGATGTGTTCCTGGAGGAACAACTGCAATTGCGGTTTTGATTTATCAGCTCTTTGGCTCAGGTAGAAGCTCTTCCCTCCAGGTCCTTCTGACTGGGAACTGTTCCTGGAGGCCCAACCTGCACCTGCTCTTCTAGTTCTTCCAGTGATGGGGTAGATACATAAATCCCTCTATTAGATACCTTTCTGCAAGAAACAATGTGGTTTTGCTATTTAGAATTGAATTCTAACCCATACCTCACTCAACTCAGGTATTTTTTTGGGGGGGGGGGGTAACTACATGGGAAATGCTTTCTCAAATTGTTTCCCACATATCTTGTCAGTGGGCATTGCCATTTTTTGCACAGATACTCTCAGACTCCTTTTACTTCTTCTGTTCATCCCTCTTCCAGCTTTCATGTAATTTTGCTTTCAATTCTTGAGCAGCCACTCTTCCTCAAAGGGCTATCCTCAGGCTCTTGGAGCAGCTTTGTTCACAGACACAGAACACTGGAAGGACCTAGGAGTTTATGATCCCCTAGAATGATGCTTAGCTAATGAGTGATCTCATTGGGAGATGAGGGTCCAGTCTCTTAAGGCACAACAGCTTTGAGCCTGTAACTTACACTCCAGAGATCTCTTGTGGAATCAGGCTGATGCTGCTCTTTCAGGAATTTGCTGAAATCAAAGCCTCCTTGGTTTCCTCTTCTTCTTTGTTGTGTTTCTTCCTCTTCTTTTCCAGTTTTTGCCAAGAGCACCTCCTTGCACATAAATTCCCACCTCAGGGTCTGCTTCTGAAAAAAATTCAACTCGGGCAATAGGTCAAACATTGCTTTCCAAAGGCTCTTAATGATTTTCCAGAATTGAATTCAATGACGTGATATATCTTCTGCATAGACTAAAAGCTCTTTGCTCTTTGAAGGCAGCCAGGAGTCACAGTTGATTGCGATAGTTATTCCCCATAGAACCTAGAAATATGGTTTATACTGAGTGGGCTAAATCAGTGAATACATGGAAGACATAGGTCAATAGTCAGTAATTTTATTTGAGATTGCATCTAGATGGATTAAGTGAAAATTCTGTGTCTCTCATTATGATTTCTGTGCATAAATTAGTCTGATGTGCCCAGACAAAAGATGTTTTCTTTCTATAAACCACTAGATAACAAAGATTAATTCCACCTTGAACTTTCTTTTAGTTCTAAAGAATTAGATGAAGAGGACAGTACTGCCTCTTCCCTCAGTTATGGTAAATTGCCTTATCTTTTCTATTATGCTAGCAAGGGGGAGTGGCTCTTCTTTTTGTTGCTTTTAAATTTATCTTCATTTGCATAGCTCTTGAAATTAGAGAACATATGTGAGTTGTAGAAGTCAAGCTTGTAATCGATGTAATATGATGATAAGTCATCTAATTGGGGTTTATTTAGCCTTCCTTTTCTTCATAATGGAGGCATAGAAAGTAATAAAGGATATTAAGTTGACTGGTGATATTTTACTATTCAAGTCTAGCATGAAAATCAATTTCCCATTGATTTGATTTAGTTCTATGCAGCAGGAAGTGGATAACTAAAGAAAGGGATTACAGTATTAATTATAGATTCTTTCCTTAGTCATTCATCTTTAGAAACCTATAAATATTTATTTGGTACTCTGTGGAAAAATTAAATTCTCTCATCAGATAAAATTTTCATTTTTCATAAGTGATTTCATAGTCCCAGTGCATATTTGCTGGTTGGTGAAAAACAATATGACCTAACATAAAAGATACTTCCTCTTCCGTCAGTGAATATCTTGGATGAAAGAAAGATTTTGAAACATGCAACAAGGGAGCTGAAGCACATCTTTTTTAAAGGTGGATCATTGAGACCTGAGTTCTGCTAGGCATCATGGAGAGGGTGTCCAAGTTCTCCAAAGGCCTGGTATATGCAAAATGTTTTTCTTTTTCCTTCAAGCATTCTTGGATTGCATATACTTTTGGAGATGCCCTAATTTTGGAACCACCACAATTGTACTACCTGGATAGAATGGTTTAACAAATATAAAATGCTTAGAATAGCTCCTAGAATATTTTAAGTCTTCAGTAAATACTAATTATGATATAGACCAATAATTGCTTCTCTGAAACTCTTGGAGTTAGATGTATTTTGGAATTCAGAATTCTTTAGACTTGAAACAGAAGTAAGGTGGATATACTGTGTCTTAATATGTCCAGCACCTCCAAATCAAATTACATTAATATTTCTGCAGTGAAACACATTCATATAAAGTTTTCATAAACGGCCTCATATTAATTCAGATCAGATTGTGCCACCGAAAAACTGTCTTAAAACTTTTGGGTTTTAGAGCTCTTTTGACTTTGCAATTATGGATAAGAGACCGTGAACCTATATTATCATCATTAGTTTTTTCAAAAATCTATATTTCATTTTTTAAAGCAGTTTTAGATTCACAACAAAATTAGGTGGAAGCTACAGAGATTTTCCATATATCTTCTGTCCCCACACATGCATAGCCTTCCTATTATCAACATTCCCCACCAGCATGGAAAATTTGTTACAACTGATGCACCTACATTGATAAATCATATCACACAAAGTCCATGGTTTACATTATGGTTCTTTCTGGGTGTCATGCATCCAATGGGTTTGGATAAATATATAATGACATGTATCCACCAACATACAGAATATTTTCACTTCGCTAAAAATCCTCTGTGCTCCACCTCTTCATCTCACCTCCTCCCCCACCCCTTGGCAACCGCTGATCTTTTTACTATTGTCATAGTTTTGCCTTTTCCAGAATGTCCTATAATTAGAATCATATAGTATGTAGCTTTTTCAGATTGGCTTCTTTCACTTAATGTTATGCATTTAGGTTTCCTCCATGTCTTTTAATAGCTTGATAGCTTATTTAAGCACTGGATAATATTCCATTGTCTGAATGTACCACAGTTTGTTTATTCATTCATCTACTGAAGGACATATTTGTTGCTTCCAAGTTTTGGCAATTATGAATAAAGCCGCCATAAACATCCACGTGCAGGTTTTTGTGTGGACATAGTTTGCAGCTCCTTTGGGTAACTGCCAAAGAGCCTGACTGCCGGGTTGTATGATAAGAGTATGTTTGGTCTTATAAGAAACTGCCAAACGACCTTTCAGAGTGTCTGTACCATTTTGCATTCCCACCAGCCGTGAATGAGAGTTCCTGTTGCTCCACATCCTCAGCAGCATTTGGTGTTCTCATTTTCATTTACTTTAAAATATTTTTAAATTTCTCTTGAGACTTCTTCATTGACCTATATGTTATTTAGAAATAAATTGTTTAACTCCCAAGTATTTTGGCTATTTTCCAACTATCTTTCTGTTACTGATTATCGTTTCTGTTACTGATTTCTGTTTAGGTTTAATGCCATTGTGGTCTATGAGTAGGCATCATATGATTTACATTCTTTTAAATTTGTTAAAGGGTGTTTTATAGCCCAGGATGTGGTTTATCTTGGTGGATGTTCTATATGCGAAGAGATGTATTTTGCTGTTGTTGGATGAAGAGGTGGTATGAGTGTCCATTAAATCAAGTTGATTAATGTTGTTTAGTTCAACTATGTCCTTACTAATTTTCTGCCTGCTGGGTCAGTCAATTTCCGATAATGTGGGGTTGGAGTCCCAGCTATAAGAGTAGATTAATCTGTTTCCTTTGCGCTTCTATCGGGTTTTCTTCACGTATTTTGACACTCTGTTGTTAGGCACATTCATGTTAAGGATTGTTATGTCTTCTTGAAGAATTGACCCCTTTATCATTATGTAAGGCTCCTTTTTATCCCTGATAACTTTCCTTGGTCTGAGGGCTGCTCTGTCAGAAATTATTGTAGCTACTCTTGATCTCTTTTGATTAGTCTTAGCATGGTTTCTCTCTCCCCATCATTTTACTTTTAATCTATATGTCTCTTTTTATGTAAAGTGTGTTTCTTTAGACAACATACAGTTGGGTCTTGTCTTTTTATCTACCCTGACAATCTCTGTCTTTTAGTCAGTGAATTTAGATCATTGACATTCAAAGTGATTGCTGATATAATTGCATTAATGTCTACCATATTTGTCACTGGTTTTCTTTTTGTTGCCTTTGTTTCTAATTTTGTCTTCCAATACTTATGTCTTTTGTGATTTTAGTTGAACACTTTCTGTGATTCTGCTTTTTTCTCCTTTCTTAGCATATCAGGTATACTTCTGTTTTTACTATTTTTAGTGGTTGCCCTAGAGTTTGAAATATGTATTTACAACTAATCCAAGTCCACTTTCAAGTAACATTATATCATTTTGAGTAGTGTAAGTACCTTTAATAACAAAATAATTCCTTTACTGTATCATTGTTGTTATTAATTTCATAAGCATGTGTATATATTACTGATGTAGCATACTAAACATGTACATTGTTTATATTATTATCTTAAACTAATTGCTATCTGTTACATCAATTAAGAATATGAAAAATAAATGTGTTTATTTTAGCTTCACTTATTCCTTCTTCAGTGCTCTTCCTTTCTTTATGTAGACTCAAATTTCTGAACTGTATTTTCTTCCTCTATGAAGAACTTCTTTTAACATTTCTTGTCAGACAAGTCCACTGCCAGCAAATTCCCTCAATTTTATTTGTCTGAGAAAGTCTTTATTACACATTCACTTATGAAGGATAATTTCACAGGTACAGAATTCTATATTGATGGGTTTTCTCTCTCTCTCTCTCTCTCTCTCTCTCTCTCTCTCAAAACTTTAAGTATTTCATTCCACTCTTATTTGCATGGTTTTGGAGGAGGATTTGGATGTAATTCTCATCTTTGCTCCTGGATAGGTAAAATGTTTTGTCTCTCTGGCTTCTTTCAGGATTAATTTTTATGACTGATTTTCTATAGTTTGATATGCCTGAATGTACTTTCTTTGTTCCTTTTTTCTTTTTATTCTGCCTTTTCTTTTCTGAGATTTCTGGTGGTTTGGTGTCTGACATTAATTTGGGAAAAGTCTCAGTCATTATTGTTCAAATATTTCTTCTGTTCCTTTCTCTTTTCTTCTCTTGTGGTATTCCCATTACACACACGTTGAACTTTTTGTAGCTATGTCCCACAGATCTTGTATTTCTGTTCTGTTTTTTTCCCCCTCTCCCCCCACCCCGTTTGTTTTTCTTTTGCTTTTCAGTTTTTGGAGGTTTCTTTTGAGGTATTCTCAAAGTTAAAGTTTCTTTCCTCAGCTGTGCCTAGTCTGCTAATGAGTCCATCAAATGCAATCTTCATTTCTGTTAGTTTTTTTTTAATCTCTAGCATTTTGTTTTGTTTGCTTGTTTGAATTTCCATCTCTCTGCTCACCGTTACTCATCTGGCTTTGCATGTTGTCTACTTTATCCATTAGAGCCCTTAGAATATTAATCAGTTGTTTTAAATTCCTAGTCCAAAAATTACAAGATATTTTCCATATCTGAGTCTGTATTTGATGCTTTTTCTGTCTCTTCAAACTGATTTTTGCCTTTTAATATGCCTTGTAAATTTTTCCTGATAGCTGGATTTCTTGTACCAGGTAAAAGGGTCTGCTATAAATAGGGTTTTAGTAATGTGGTGGTGAAGTGTGGGGAAAGGGGAGGTGTTCTGTAGTGCTCTGATTAGGTAGGTCTTCTAGTGAACCTGTGCCTCAGGACTGTGAACTTGACAAGTGTTTATCAGTGGTTTCCCACCCCCAACACCCTCCCCCTGCTTTAGGTGGGACAGAATGGCCAGAATTGAAAATTTCACTCCTCCAAGTGGAAGGCTAGAGGGAGCTAGAATTATGTATTCCCATTCCCCCAGGACAGTTAGGCTCTAACAAAACTGCAACCAGTTAGGCTCTAATTACATAGTTTCTCCTGAGTACAGAAGTTTTTAAGAAGAATAGTTCATGTGTATTTAAAAATCATTCCTACCCACCCCCATCCCCCCAGAAGCATGAAGGGATTTTTCTTTGATATTTGTTATGAAAATCTGGTAGAGTTCCAGGAAGTAAAGCTCACATAAGCGTGGGGGCTTTCCTAATGACTCTAGAGTTTTTATCGCTCAGATTTGTTCACACTGAGCTCCAGCCACTGATCAGTTATACTTTAGGTTTCCCTGCCATAGCACAGAGATAGAAAATGAGCATAAGCAAACCAAAGCTAGAGCGGTTTGTGGGACTAAGGAGTTTGTGATTAGGATTTTACCTTCACACAATGATGAGCTCTTACTCAACCTGGCTAAAACAATAATAAATGCATTATATAATGAAAAGTGCAGAGCCAGAATGGTCTCCAGGTGCATTATATCAATTCCTTAGCACTTCTCTGTGACCTTTGGGCTCTGCCTGATTCTGTTAGCTTTATATTCAGACTTTCACGACTTGACAACATGTAGAAGAAGAATCTTCTCATCCAATTTTCTTTTTTAAGGAGTGGATGAATCTTTATCGGAACTGCCCACCTGCAACCCCCCAGTGCAGATATTTATTCACTTCTCATTGGTTAAAGTTAGATGCCTATTACCAAACAAAGGGGGAGATGGGTTGTCCAACTAGCTGTTGCTAATTATATGAGGTAAATAGATGTTAGAGAGTCAACAGCTGTGATGACAACAAGTAAAGATTAGCCTCCTTAGGCTTTAAAGTAGTTAGGTAGTTCGTATTATTTCGTTTCATATGAAACAATTAGTGTCATTTGGTCACTGGTGAAGCAGTGTGACGTGATAGCTTAAAGTATAATAGAGATCAGCAAAGAAGTGCAGGGATTGGCCTTGGAGGCCACCTCTCCACTATGGAACCTCTCCCTGGGCAATTCTTGGTTGCTTGTAGAGTTCCATCCTGTGATGTTTATAACTCCAGCAGGAAGGCTGTGCTCTTAATTAAACTCATGTTTATTCATTGAATTAGACTCAATCAACTTGAAAGCTTGCCTTCGTGCCCAATTTATTTGAAATTGGTCACAGCAAAGTTTCACAAAAATGAGTTGGTAATGAAGAGAAGATGGTATTTTGGTCACAAGATTAGAAAGGCCACCAGCTGTTGCTTAGTTGGCATAATCTGAACACTTTAAACAATTATGGGCAAATTTTAAAAGTAGCAGAAATGACTGTATTCTGGGGGTGCCTGGGTGGCTCAGTTGGTTGAGCAGGTGACTCTTGATTTCGGCTCAGGTCATGATCCCAGGGTTGTGGGATTGAGCCTCATGTCAGGCTCCATGGTGAGTATGGAGCCTGCTTGAGATTCTCTCTCTCCCTCAACCTCTTACCCTCCACTTGCACTTTCTCTCTCTCTCTCTCTCTCTCTCTCTCTCTCTCTCTCTCTCTCTCAAATAAAATAAATAAAATGTTAAGAAAAAAAAAAAGAGAGAAATGACTAGATTCTGAAGTAAGAATCCAGCCTTGATGTACTCAAGGAAAACGCTTGCTATTGTGGAAAAATCAGATGACTTTAGGAACTAGCAAAGATAATCTTCAGTTGAAATTTAACTTCAAAACTTTTTTTTTTCTTTTAAGTTCAAATGCTTCTGGCTAAAATCATTAATGCAACTTACCCTTAATGTAGTGAGAACTTCCACAAGCTCAAACTTTAACCAAAGTTTAGTAATCTCTTTAATCTTGTTTACATCAACTTACTCAGCCTGACATTCCAGTAGAAGAGTAAAGTGAAGACATCAAGAAGAACAACATTCATCATCCAAATGTTCCATCAGAAGACTTTATTTTTTCCTTTTGGGACATGGTTTGAGTGAGTCAATAGGGAATAATAAATGGGCTCTTTTGTGCATTTTGATGTTTTCAAGTTCTTCCCAAATTTCTAGCTTTACTAGAAGAAAGGTCAAGCTTTTGAGGGTATAATTATTTTTGAATGGTGACATTATCCAAGTTTATAAATATCAAATAATCCCCTTAGTCAGAATCACAAGGGTAGAATTAACATAAGAGGAACACCATCTCATAATCAGCATATCAGAGTTGTAGAATTTTTTTAAAAAGTTAAATATAAGCTAAAAAAGTAAACCAAAAAGAACAAAATGTGCCTTGACTTAGAGGTGCTGTCTGGTCAGGGTTTAGTTAGATGAGGTTAGGGTTGAGCTTAAGTAGGAAATGCTAATACCTAACACATTGAGTAACTTACAATATATCACATACTGTTTTAAACATTTTTCCTGTAGTAACTCATTTAAGCCTTATAACAATCCTATGACGTAGGTACCATTTTGTAGGTAGAACTGAGAGACGGGCAAGGTTAAGTAAAGGATCACATAGCTGATAAAGTGTGAGGCCAAGATTTGAACTCAGGCAACAGGGTAATGGTGCTCATATACTCAAACATGACGTAATTTGCCCCTGGACATGGTAAGATTTCTGTCCAGGGAGAATAGCTCCTCTTATGCTCAGAATCTTCAGTAATGCAGTGTTAGGTGTAGGACTGCTAAGAACTTAAGGGAAGAGATTATAGAGCCAGATGCCTATCACTTAGTAGCTGGATGACCATGGGTAGCTTACTTTTATTTCCTCTGGGATATAGAATTGAGCTAATCATCACATCTAGTTCTCAAATTTAGTGTGCATACGATTCCTAGGAGACTGTGATTCAGTAAGACTGTAAGGTCCAGGAATCTGCATTTTATTTTATTTAAAAAAATTTTTTTTAAGTTGTTTATTTAGACATAAAGAGAGAGCACAAGCAGGGAAGCAGAGAGAGAGAGGGGAAAAGAGAGAGAATGCTAAGCAGGCTCTGCACTGTCAGCACAGAGCCCAGTGTGGGGCTCGAACCCACGAACCATGAGATCATGACCTGGGCTGAAACCGAGAGTCAGACGTTTAACAGACTAAGCCACCCAGGCACCCCCAGAATCTGAACTTTAAGTAAGCACCTTAAGTAATTCTGATGTGATCTGTCTTTAGGCACCCTTTAGGAAATACTGAATTCTATTTTCCAGGAGAGGAGAGACCAGGACTGTAAAATACTGGGCACAGTCCTGGCACTTGGTTGGTAGATGTGAATGGCAGCTTTTATCTAGTTCAGTGTTGCCAAGGCAGACCTAGGTGAGAAGAGATGGGTGGAGTCTCAGATCTCAGGAGATACTGCAGATGAAGAGACGTGAAGGCCAGGATGATAGTGATGACGAAGCTGATCATGACAGTGACAGAGATTCTGGCACCCTCTGCTCTGGGAAAGGTATCATAAGGAGGAGAAGAAGGAGGAAGCTGCCATTTCCTCTCATTCTCATTCCCAAATCTTAACAAGGATTTAATTAGGTTTGCTTCCAGGTCTAACAAAAGAAGCCTACTCTATTTTGAGGGTCCCTCTGCTCATTCTCTCCCCATATTCCCTTATGTACTTGCACATGCCAGTTTTCTTTACTGGAAAAAAATCTTTCACTCTGCAATTTAATGCGAAAAATGCAAATGTCGAGATGAGGTAATGTTGAGTTTGAATGTGCTTCAGTGGCGTCATGAGTCAGCCATTTAATAAATGCCCATACCCACTTAATAAATCCTTCCTTGTTTTGATAGGTCAAAGTAGTGCAGGAAACTGGAGCTCTTACCATTCCTAAAACAATGGAAGGAAATCTATGAGGAGGGAGAAGCAGGATAAGGTGCAGAAAGAGTACTGAAGCTGGCATAGTAACTACACACTGTGTCTAGCTCTGATTGACTTTGCTCTTTCAGCTGGGCTGGTGCCCTTTGGAATCCTAGAGAAGGGTAGTTTTGTCATGCAGCTGCAAACACAGCCAGCATAATTTTGCATAATTTATGAACTTAAACTCAATTGTTTTCAAAGGATTTTCTAATGGAGGCAGCTTTATGTGGTGGCGTAGTAAGTAATGTCGGGGCCACAGAAATGTGGTCTAAGAATAGATCCACAGCCTATCTTATCATAAAAAAATGTTGTGGCTACATTGTAAGCCTAATATAACAACTTTTGCGCTACCACTAAAATATCTTAAAGTAGAACATTCTCAAGTGTATTCTATTTATTTCATATATGCTAAAAATCACAGAGCACAAATATATATTGGAAGTCCTCAGGGACTGGGGCTTGGGTGCTTTGAATTTTGGTGGAAAACAGAAGGAGGTTTCCAAGTCCCTGGACGCATAGCATGAAGTCTGGAGTTAGACTCACCTGTGTGGGATTTGTGTGACCTTTTTCAAATCACTTAACATCTCTGAACCTCAGTCTTTAAAAAAAAAAAACAAAGAAAAAACCCCAAAAAACGTTTAATGCTTTTCTTTGTTTCTGAGAGAGAGCGAGACAGAGCACAAGCTGGGGAGGGGCAGAGAGAGGAGAAGACCTAGAATTCGAAGCCAGCTTCAGTCTCTGAGCTGTCAGCATAGAACCTGATGCTGGGCTCCAACCCGTGAACCATGAGATCATGACCTGAGCCAAAGTCTGACACTTAACCGGCTGCCCCTGAACCTCAGTCTTTTTAATCTGTTAAATGACGAGTCATGAAAATTTAATAAAATAATGCATGTAAAATGCCCATTACATGTCTAGTACATAACACAGAGACATTCAAGGTAGAAGCCCTTATTATAACTTCTTAAATTTGTGTTATCTCTGTAATGGAACATCAGTTTGTTATATATGTTCAGGCAACTTCATATTAAAATTTGAATTCTGTTTGGCTTTCTAAAATATTTTGTGTAATAGGATTCATGATATTTGAAAATATATAGTGAATACCATAATCAATATTTATTTGATTTTGGAGGCTTCAAATTACTTAGAAAACACCCTAATGCTTAAAATTGCAGCAGGCATATTGTAACCACGAGGCCACATGCAGGAAAACAAACGGTAACGTCTAATAATAGTGAAACAGAAAGACTGGAAGAGCCTGGGACACCTATGTAATCATTGAGTGATTATATGAGCCCCAGATTGCCTACTCTGTACACCTTGTTATATCAGAAAAATTAACCCCTCTTTGTTTAAGTCTCTGTGGTTTGTTTTCTTTTACTTGAAGATGAATACATTCCTTCAATTAATAAAGACTAAGCTATTCTGGGTGAGATAAGGAGGGATGCCCCCCTACTCTAGAGAACAGATGATTCAGCTGACAAGATGGAGTATGCTTGAAACCAAATACAGACTGGGATCATTAAAACTCACTGGAGTATCCAGAGGATCTTTTTTTAAATTTTTTAAAAAATGTTTTATTTACTTTTTGAGAGCAAGAGATGGAGTGTGAGTGGGGGAGGGGCAGAGAGAGAGGGAGACCCAGAATTTGAAGCAGGCTCCAGGCTCTGAGCAGTCAGCACAGACCCTGATGCGGGGCTCAAACCCACGAACTGTGAGACCAGAGGATCTTTCAAGAGCTACAATGTCCACTGTTCAAAGTTGTTTGCAGTGTTGTACTGTTGTCAGTACAATGTATTAGCCTTATTCAGATTTTGTGAATGGAATCTTGTAGAAATTAGGGTTAAATCTCTCACCTGGATCAAAAAGGTACATAACTGAGAAAACATATGTGGCAGTAGGAATCCCCAGATCACACTGGCTTTGGAAACATAAGTCTATGTGGAATCCACAGATATTTAGAGGTGAGCCCTATGCTTGCACAGGGAATGGTATTTACAGTTGGGATTTGGACCAATTTTATGAGAGTGTTGGAGTTGGAAGGCTTTTGGATGACATTTGGATTGCATGTCTTTAATCTGATGACTTTTCAGCAAATTGGCCAAATTGAAGAATCCTAATAGTGTACTTTTATATAAGAATCCTTTTAAATGTTTTATTTTTCCTCTTCTAAATAGGAAATCTAAAGATAAAATGCTGAATTGATTCTTTTCATGGTATGAAAGTATACAAATGATAAAGAATGACATTTGTGCTAGCTAATGCCATACAGCAGCCCACACAAACTCTATTCTTCCAGTTGGACAGGTCAAAAAGTTAAAACTACATTTCCTAGACTCCCTTGCAGCTAGGGTTCTCAATGTCAATTCAGTTCTGCCAATTAATGCACCCAAGAGAGATTTGAAAGTTGGAAGTAAGGTAGAAACCATCTTCCTGTGGTTCTTGACTATTTTTGCTGACACGTAAGATTCAGGAAGTGTCAACCTTTCTCATGGCAGCCCTCCAGGGTCTATCCTCCAGCTTCCTGGGTGTTTAGGGGCAGTTGCAACTTTAGCAAAAGTTATTCTGATTTGTGAGGATGGTGTCCTACTCCAGAGATGAGCCCCCATGGCCACACAGAATCTGTGACTCTGCCCCCTTCTGACTGTAGATGATTAGAGACCAGTATGTATATTTAGCCAGGCAGATCAGTCTGTCTCTGTTAGGATTCAGAATTAGAGCACAGATGCTAGTTCTGTGGTCCTCAAATTTCAGATGCATAAGGATCATGAGGAGCTTGGGAAAAAAGGAGGAAAAAGTTATTTTTAAAGGCCACTTTCATATATCTTAATTTTGAAGCCACTATTGTCCCTAAACACTCCAGAAACTAGAAAATGAGCACTAGAATTACTCTACTCTAGAGTTTCATATTTCCACACCAACAATAATGTATCAGAAGCTACAATGTGTTGGGTATATATTGTTACAAGTCTTCTGACTCCTGCATTATGTGTGAGGCCAATTAGGTTCAGAGAGAAGAATAATTTACCCAAAATACATGACTGATAGATGCTAGTTCCAAAATTTGAATCAAGGCCATTAACCCTATCTCCTCATGTTTCTGCTTCACAAACACACACTGGAGATACGTAAGTGAACAAAGCAGGGCAAAGTTCCTGACCTCACAGAGCTTGCATTCTAGTGGAGGGAGATGACAATAAATCAATTACTATAAGCGCTAGGAAGAAAAGTCAGTTTATAGAAGTAAAAATCTATTTATGCTTGCTCAGATTAACAATGTGAGCATTAAGAGAGCATATACGTTCTTATTTATCTGATAACCTCCCCCACTAGTTTTAGAATTCTTTCTTACTTTCTTATCTCTACTCAAACCCAATCCTAACTTACTCAGTTAGATTTTTTTTCGGTAAAGGACCAGAGAGTAAACATCTTAGGCTTTGCCGGCCATCACTCTACTGCTATAGTGTGAGAGCAGCTGTAAACAATATATAAACAAATGAGCATGGCTATGTTTCAATAAAACTTTATTTACAAAAACAGGCTGCAGGCTAGGTTTGCTAGGGCCATAGCTTGCCAACTCCTGATCTAGAGCATTGAGAAATTGCTAAAAAAGAAAGAAATATATATATATAGCTACCTAAATTCCTATGAACTTTGGTAGATATTCCAGTAACTTTGATTTAATGGTGATTGAGGGAAAAAAAATCTCTAAAGAATTATACCCACTTACTTGAATAACTCCTACTTTTCTTTGACCTCAGATACTGAAGAGTATGAGAATAGGAGAAAAGAAGGAAATAGTTTAGGCATGCCAGGCACGTTGGAGTTAAAGTGCTGGCTGAAGGTTACTGTGAACACAATGTGGTTTGTAGTATTTTGCAATAAAGTAAATGTTGAAGTTATTCCAGGAAATACTGTAACCGTCATACAGCTGTAACCAAATACAGCCAATTTAGTCAAATAAAAACTGGTGCACTGGAGCGCGATTTAATGTATTATGAAAGATTTTCATGAACTTGGAAGCCTGGTTATGACCATGGTGACTAGACCCCAGAGAAGCCAAAAGCATTTTCCTGGATACTTGAAAATAAAGAAAAAGAGCAAGATTGCATTAGGAACGATCAGCTTTCCTATTTATTGTGCTATCTGGTCCCTGGTAAAAAGCAAAGTAGAAATACTTAAACAACATTAACCAGTGAGATTGCTACATAGAAGGAGGGGCTTTTACTTTTGGAGAAGGACTACAGCTGACCTGTAGAGGTGTGTCGTTGGTGGGATATGTGCAGGGGGAAAAGGCACTGGAAAGGGAGGTCAGTAAATGATGTAACCCACCTGGCATATTGAGCAGATTACAGCTGTACCCCAAGATTCTAGCACAAAGCAGAATTTAGGACCAGACAAGTCTTCAAGATCTAGGGACATTCTCCTTCTGTAGTGGCCACCTCAGTCAGAGGAGGCTCAACCCTTTGAGATAATCTCTCGGGATGTTGGGGTGATCCCAAGGCTGTCCTCTTATCAGGATAAACAAGGATAGATGTTAACTTCACGTGATTCAGGGCCACACAGATGGCATCATTGCCCTGGCTGTTATTGGTAACTCAAATGAGGCTGTCCCCCAGTGATGGACACTACCTGTCAGTTGTGAGAAGATCTAAGTTCTTTTCGCTCCATGGACTACCCAGGCTGGTCTGTGGAGATACTTATTCTGTATCTGGGCTTCCTCTCCCTGATGAGTGGGCAGTATGAGCCTGGAATTTACTATCTGTGGTTAGTACTTGGGACTGATAGTAAAACATGCATTAGAACTTGAAAACAGGGAAATGCTATTGCTCTTTTGGAGTTAAGTTAGTAAAGTAACACAAATAGCACATGATGGATGAATACCTTAAGAAAAACACAGATATGTCAAAGGTCAAAAGGAAGAATGGCAAGGACTGGAAATCCAGTCCAATCCAGATGGAATGTAAGAGCAACTGATACTGTAATTGTTACTGTTACATCTGAAGGATTACTCTGGGAACAAAGAGGATGCAGGAGTTAAGCTGAAGACAAGAAGGACATCCTGAAGAGTAAGAATTATCTATGTGTCACCAGCTCTGCCCTTTAGCAAGGATGCTCTGACCAGCTGATATGAAAGTTCCCACCCAACTAGCTATTACATTGGTGTGATTATTGTCATAGAGTTTATTCCTTGTGCTGAGTGCTTTATATCGTAACATTCAATCCTGATAAAACCCTAGGTGATTATCATTACCTCTACTTATGCCTGGGCTGAGAGAGACCAAATGATTTACCTCCTATCTCACAGAGAGTTCACGGCAGAGCTGGTACTCAGGCCCAGACTGTCTGAAATGGAAGTTCACTCTTTTAATTCTCTGCTCTACTACTTGTCATGTACACATGTATATTTCCCCCCTTCCCCCCCTTGAGGTGGGGCCACCACAGATTGATCCCAATGGCCTTTAACATCATTCAACCAATATATTTGGGTTTTTAAAAAGAATTTATTTAGAAAGTACCATAGTGTAAGCAAATTGTACCACATCGATGTTTTTTCTTTATTTCTTTTTTTTAATATTTATTTATTTTTGGGAGAGAGAGAGAGCACATGCACACAAGTAGGGGAGGGGCAGACGCAGAATCTGAAGCAGGCTCCAGGCTCTGAGCTGTCAGCACGGAGCCCACTATAGGGCTTGAACCCTGACACGGGGCTCAAACCCAGGGAGAAGGGAGATCACGAACTGAACCGAAATGGCACGCTCAACCACCTGAACCACCCGAGCACCCCTGGATTTTCTTTTAATATAAGACTCATGATGCAAAGCTTAAGCCACTCATGAGAACTGTGCTTCCCTAGAAAGTCAGAGTTTTTTAAAAGAACACCTGTGAACCATACGCAATTAATAAAGACTTCCCTTAAAGCAGAGGCCAGCCAGGATCCTGCTCTGTTGTGTTCTGCCACAGACAGCAGAAGTGGTCTTGTTTCTTGTATTCCCACCACCAGTTACTGTGTGTCTACTGACCATACTTCTCAAGTATGGGGAGCAGGGCAAAGAGTGCTGGAAACAGAGGGGTTATTATGGAAGTAACTTGATGACAAAGAACATATAGGTGCATATCTTAAGGGAGCCTGGTCTAGTGGGTGCTTATTTTTATGTGTGACAGTAAAAATGCTTAACAACCAGGATGGCCTGGCTTACAAGGATGCTGGCCTTGGTAGTAACATAGCCTGTGTCAGCCTTGACCCACCCCACCCACTTCAGTCTTTGATCTGGAAATCAACTTAATCCCACTCTTCATACAGCAGAGAGTCGACCTCCTTCAAGGCAGAAAAAGTAGAGGCAGCCTCTAAAATGACTACTTAGAAGCAGAATTGAAAGCCAGAGTTCTGGCTTGGGCCTCCTTGGTCCCCATACCCAGACCTGGGAAAGCTCACCTAAATCCCCTTGCCCCAGGTGGCAAATACAACCAGAATCTTTCTGAGTTAGTTGTCAACTGTCTTGGTTGGGGGAGACCAAACCACAATGGCTCTAGCACAGTAGAAGTGTATTTCTCTGCCAGTCAACAACTGGAACAAGCTTAGCAAGTAATTCTCGTCTCCATGTGGAGAGCCAGTAATTCAAGTTCCTTCCCTCTTAAGTCTTGACCGGCCCCCAGAGTTGTCTTCTCACCTGCAACAAGCTAGCTGAAGGAGAGAAGAAGAGAGAGAGGAGGTTTTGAATCAGACACATTTGAGGGCAATTATGAGCTCCACCATTTGCAAATGACAGCCTCAGCATGAACCCTCTGAGCCTGGGTTCCTCATCTGAGGGTTAAATGAGATGTCATGTTTAGTGCAGTGCTCAGCTCAATAAGTAGTATTTATTATTAGGTGCATGGAATACTTCCCTAAAAACCACTCTGTGACATTAGTATTACCCCCATTTTACAGTGGAGGAAACTGAGGTCACACAGCAGGTAAATGGCAGAGCTGAGACTGGAATCTAAAACACGGGCTCCTAACAACAGAACGATACTTTCTCATAAATGGGGGAATAACTGACCTCTGGCATAAGATAACTGAGTTCCTGATGCTCTTTTTAAATGTTTTCAATATTAACTAGATTCACTAGACCTATTCTAGATCTAGAATGTCACCGTCAAATCACTTTCCTTTTTCCATCCACTCTAGGCCTGAAGAAAGGCCAACTACCTTCAGTAACTTGTATAGCATCAACAGCCTGCTGGTGAACAGCATGTGGAAATACTTGCTGACACAGAACAAAGGTGAACTTGAATAACATGTTTTTTTTTTTTTTTTAATTTCCAAAAGAGACCTTTCAAAATACTTCCCTTTAGAGAGTAATTACCAGAAAAGGTTATACTTTAAGAAAACAAGTTTGGATGGAGAAGATAGAGTTTTTAAGAAAATATTTTACTTTTTACAAGTTAGAAAACATATGGAATTTCCACTTTCACATAGTTCATAAATGATTTTGCCTGGTTTTCTTGAAACTTGATTCTGCAAACTCCAAAGTCAGCAAAGTCGGAAGATGAGTTGGTGTCTGGAACTGATATTCCAAAGACTAGCTTATGATACAGGACGAATCGTTCAGGAAGGAAGGGAGACCTCTAGATTACAGGGAATGAAACTTTTTTTTTGTTTTCAGCTATCAAGTTTTGACCTGATCTTACCTCTCAGAGCCCTAAAAACTTTTCTATTTCTGTACTAAAAAAGTATTCTGCTTATCATTAACTTCTGACATTTTCAAGGAAGTGAGTACAATTAGGACACTACCCTAAAAGCATTTGTATGCCACGTTCTACATACAAAGCAGGAAAAGTTGAATGAAAATATAGGGGCTCCCTGGCAATTTAATTATTTGTTGCCTTTTGGATTAATAGTTTTTAGTTATTCCAGCATTTGTTTAATGGGGGTGTGGTTGTGACTGAGAAAATAATTTTTGTTTTTCACTGCAATGTACATTTTGCCAGTTACATAGCAAAGCTGTGAAACTAGAGGTTGGCACATCTTTCCAATGGATTCCTATAATGTTTGGGTGAATCTTTATGGATTGTTGGGCTAGCAGGATCCTCAATATTGTTCTGAATACAAACCTTCCCTTGCATCAGTTAGCAATTGCTGAGTAACAAACCATCCCCAAATGGGGGGTGGATTTAAAAAACCATTTGTTATTTCTCACTAGTCTATGGGTCCACTGGGTAGATTGACTGACCTGGGCTCGGCCTGACTGACATTGACTGGGCTTGTGTATGTGTTTTCTGTGAACTGGTGGGGTGGTTGGGCGATGCCTGGTTTAGAAAGATCTCTGCTGCCACGGGGTGCCTGGGTGGCTTAGTTGGTTAAGCATCTGACTTTGGCTCAGGTCACTATCTCACGTTTTGTGGGTTCGAGCCCCGCATTAGGCTCTGTGCTGACAGCTCAGAGCCTGGAGCCTGCTTCGGATTCTGTGTCTCCCTCTCTCTCTGCCCCTCCCCCACTCTCACTCTGTCTCTGTCCCTCAAAAATGAATAAATGTTAAAAAAGAAAGAAAGGAAGGAAGGAAGAAAGATCTCTGCTGACATGAATCACCTCTTCACCAGATGGTCTCTCATCTTACACCTGGGTAGCCCAGATTTTTTCTCATGGTGGGAGCAGAAGTCCAAAGTAGAAAAAGATCACACATATGAAGTCTCTTATGACATGGTTTGACATGTCACCATTTCTACGTGATTCTTTTAGCCAGAGTAAGTCCCAGGCTAGCCAAATTTAAGGGGTGGGGAAATGGGCTTTACCAGCTGATACAAAGAACTGCAAAGTCACATTGCAATGAGCATCATAAATAAGGGTGAATAGAGAAGTAGGGCTGTATTTATAATCCATATACCATAACCTCTAACAGTAATATTGTAAAGTGAAAGAAGTTTGTCTTTGGTTAACTCACTGGTCCCTTTCCTATGGCATATGTTAGTTGAAAGCTTAGTGGATTTGAAGTCAAAAGATTGAAGTTCTATTTCTTTTCACAAGTCATTCTGGTCTCTGAGTGTTAATTTGTTCAACTTTAAATTGGTATGATGATGGGGTGCCTGGGTGGCTCAGTGGTTGAGTGTCAGACCCTTGATTTTGGCTCAGATCATGATCTCACGGTCATGAGATCCAAAGGTCATGAGATCAAGCCCCAGGTCGGACTCTATGCTGAGCATGGAGCCTACTTGGGATTCTCTCTCTCTCTTTCTCTTTCTCTCTCTCTCTCTGCTCCTCCCCCACTTTCTCTCTCTCAAAATAAATAAATAAACATTAAAAAAATAGTGTAATGACATAGGTCCACCTGCATTCTGGGTTTTTGTTTTTTACTGTATAAACTCTCATGTGTTTAATAAATAAGGTTAAAAAGAGACCCTTTCAGGGTACCTGCGTTGTTCAGTCAGATAAGTGTCCAACTCTTGATTTCAGCTCAGGTCATGATCCCAGGGTCATGGGATCAATCCCCACATTGGACTTTGTGCTGAGCCTGCTTAAGATTCTGTCTCTTTCTCCCTCTGCCCCTGTTCCCCACTTGCTTTCTTCTTCTCTCTCTCTCTCTCTCTCTCTCTCAAAAAAAGTGAGATCCATTCTCTTAGTTATTCAGAATGTTTATGCTGGTTCTTGGACTCTGAAGCCTCTCCACCACCACCACCACCCTGTCCTTACTCCATGCAAATATGTTTGCTCTACTTAGTTTTGTCTTTCAAAACCCCCCTCCCACCCTGTTCTGGACCCGCCACAATTCTGACATTATTCCTCCATTAAAGTTAACTCACCTAATGTCTTTTTCTTGCCTTGAAATTGTTTAGCTTGAAACTGGTAAAAGACTTCAACGAAAAATGATATTGATTTTAAATAAAATTGCCATTTTAACATCGGCCTTCTGAGGAGAACAGGACTATTTCCACACTTCTGTTAAGCTGCACTTTCTTCTCAAAGCACTTTGCATGCACTTCTTCAGTAATTACAACCATTTCTTGAGCACTGATAAGGACTTTGGATACTTTTTTTTTTTCTCCTCATATTGACTAGATGTCAAGAGTTCAGCCCTGCCATTGACGAGCTGTGTGATTTTGGGTAAAGCCTTCACTTCCATTTTATTTTTCTCACTTCTAAACTGAAGAAATTTGACAAATTGACCTTACGAGGCCCTTCTTACTGGGAGAACTTATGATATTCTAGGATATTTACAAAGTGAGATATGGAGAATCCAGCACTGTTTTGAATACTTCTTTATTTTGTGGTTTAGTAAATCAAGTATTCTGTAGCTGATGATCACTTAGAAAAGAGGAAATCAAAATCATAATTAAAATAGCTAATATTTATTGAGTAGGCTTAGATTCTTGCTTGAAGCTGTTTGCTATAAGAACCATCTCACCTTTGTTTTATAGTTCAGTGTCAATAGAAAAGTTTTCATGCTGTCAAATAATCAAAGGATATAGCTAATATGAGAAGTGCTTTCTCTGTAGAGGGGAGATAACAGAGGAAGAAAGGAAGGGAGGGAAGGAGGAATGGGAGAAACTAATACTTACTGAACTCTTACTAGGTGTGTGGTAAGAAACAGTTATGTACACATGATCCTTGGCAGAGACAGCTAGGTGTTGTCCAAATTCTAGGCCTTCTTCTTGGGCTCTCAGCCAGATTACATCTGCCAGCCTCTTGCAGATGGTTCTATCTATGTGCCTGAGTTCAGTCGGCAGGATGTGAGTGGAAAGTGATGTGTTCTGCCTCCAGCTCTGACTTCAAAAAAGCCTTGCAAACATACTTCTCCCACTCTTTCCCACTTCCAGCTTGCTTGGATGGAGATCATGTTCACGGTGATCTTGAAAGTCATTTGTCTAAGACAGCGGAACTGCTGTTAACCTCTTGCCCTGAACGTTTGAGACATTGTACCTTTGGAAGTCCATTTGTTGGAACAGTTTAACGTATCCTTGCCAATATACAACATTAAATTTCAAATAGTCTCTATGAGGTGGAGACCATTGTTTGTTTGTTTTTTTTTATAGAAGAGGACCCGAGGCACAAAGTGAGGAGGTAACTTTCTCGGGTTATGCAAGTGGCAAAGCAAAGCTTAAACTCCAGTTCATCCAACTCTGTTCACACAGAAGACTGCAAACGGTCTGTTCCTGCATAGAGAAAAGCCTAACAGAGTTCTACAGTAGCAATCCTCTTCATACTTCTTCTACATGTTGGACAAAGAACATCTTTGATGAATTAATGAGCTAAGATAGTCATTCCTACAACATTCTGAACTCAAGATGAACGAGAGGCAATGTGCCACAATGGTGTTAGTCTGACATAATCTAAATCTGCCATTTGCTCTCTAACATTAGCAAAACATTTAATTTCTGTGGGTCACAGCTTTCCTATATGGAAAATGAAAGTAAAAATTAAAATAAAAAAAACAAACAATCATTTGTCTAAGAATCACTGATGAATGGTTATCTATCAAAGTTTTCTGTTCCTATTTCCCTTTTATCAATAGCTCTTTCTCAAAAATACAGCATACCTTGTACTCAACTGAATCATACAAAGCAGCTCTGTCCTGGGGTGTAAAAACCTTGAAAAAACAGTGTTGAGTATTAAATAACATTTTGAAGATTAAAAGAAATAATAAATGTGAAGACCTACCACAGTGCCTAGCATGCAATAGGTGCTCAGTTATACGATCTTTCTCATAAGGCAAAAATGAATCCTTGTTAGTACTGTGTCTGGTACTGTGTTCAGAGTTGCTCGAGCATTCCGGTTTCCTTTTCCTGAATTTATCTATTGGGATATGATTTGCCTTACTATTAGCATAAGTCAGAAGCACCCTGCTCTGTTTTTCAGGAAAAGGAGGTAATTTGGGCTGCAGCCATGTTCTCATTAGAGAAAATGAGGGCAGTTAATGTGTTCAGGAACAACAAAGCTCTTTTAGTTGCTTAGCAACTGAAGCTGGGGGGTTGGGCAGAGGCTACGTAAGCGGTGGGGGAGAAAAACAGAGAGGAGCATAAAAAGTGATTTTAATGTACAGGTCATTCCCAGGTGGAGGAAAAGAGATACATGTATATAGCTGTGGTATTTACAGCTCTAGCTATTTGTTACCTGGCTGGAAAATTTAGTGAAATATTTTGAAATGCAGCAGTGGGTAAGTTACAGTGGACATTTATTGTTCTAATGCAATATGTAAACTGTTTATTTGGCATGCTGATGACAAATGAAATACGGGAATGATTTAGAAATCCGCTACATTTGGAAATTTGTCCTTCTCAATAGACACTACTGCCACCGCGTGGACAATGCTGGGAGCCTACGGGGAGCTGAAGGAACGAGACACAGGCGCGAGAGGGGCCCACCTCTGGGGAATGTGGGAGTGGTCTACAGACTGTTGGTTCCTGTACCCCTTAGCACAATTTTGAAACTTTCTGGTGCATTTTTAAGTTGGTATGTAAAAATTTTAATTGTAAGTTGAAATGGTTGTTAAGAATATAATCTCCTATGGTTATGAATATCGCCATTTAAAAATAAAACTGCCATGTCACTCCTTTTAATGTATATACCGTGGACTCTAAATGCCATAGGGATCTGATATATACCATCAACCATTTTAAACTTTCATGAGCAAGCTCTTTTAAATGAGTAATAGTCACATAATTCCTTTTCTCCCTTAAACTTCTATTTGAATTCTACTTTCCCAATAGACTAACGTCCTAATGTTTTATACATATATATGTTAAATATATATATATATATAATATATCTACTATATATATTATATATATAAGGTTATACATATAATGTTATATATATATCATATATTTTTTTTCTTAACAAAACTATATAAATTAGAATTTAAGTTACAGAACTTTTCTGTGACTATAAGCCTTTAGTTATCTATATTTTTTTAGTACACAATTGATTGAAAAACAAATATATTACAGATGTTGATCAAGAACTATTAAACATTAAAAAGTAGTGCTGTATTCGGAAATCTACACCTTAGATAGATGAAGCTTTAAAAACATTAGGTCACTTACGTATGATGGATATTTGTTATTGCTAGAATCTGGAAAGGATCGGCATCAATATTATATGTATTATATATTTTTTCCAGTTGGAAGCCTCAAGAAACTTCATTCACAGAAATACATAATGGGACTGGAAGAAATTTTATTAGAAAATGTAACCCAAATTCTTTAAATGATTTCTGAGTTACTTGCCAAAAATGACCTAGTACTCTTTCTATATATATTTCTCTATATATTTATTTCCACAATCAGTGGACAACTGTCTTAGCTTTGCTTCAATGGCGTTGACAGCAAAAGAATTGGAAGCTCTCTGACCAGCAAAAGGGTTTGGTACCCAGTCATTAGAATTATTTACTTTCTCAGCACCAATACCAATATTTAAAATCATCTCTGTGATGGATGTCCCATAGATTTCTATACTCCAAGCAGTGCACCTTTGCAATCTTTGGGTAGGATATAAACTCTTCTTATGAGAGGAAGGGCTTACAGAGGGGAGATGAGAACAGAGTATTATAAAAATACAACATGGGGCACCTGGGTGGCTGGGTGAACATCTGACTTCAGCCCCGGTCATGATCTCATGGTTCATGAGTTCAAGCCCTGCATCGGGTTCTCTGCTGTCACCACAGAGCCTGCTTCAGATTCTCTGTACCCCCTTTTCTGCCTCTCTCCTGCTTGTGCATGTGCTCTTTCTCTCTCTTTCTCTCTCAAAAATAAAAAATTACCCCCCCCCAGCCAAACCCTAGAATACAATGTAGCATAACATGTCATACCAGAGTAACAATTGGGCAGCGATCACCAAGGCTATTAAGTTTAGGAATTACCAAGATTATCAGTTATGATATGATTTAAAAATGAATACAAATAGAATTTGAAGATGGAAGGGAATTTGATTCCTTTAAAAATTGTTTGGATATATAACTACCCCTCGAAAATGATTTATACATCCCAGTTCAAAATCCCTGGTTTATCCCCAAAACCACTGTGTGATGACACTTGCCTAAAGTCTGTTACCAAATTGGGCTGTGGCAATAGGAGGTCAGGTGGAGTTTTCAAAGCGTTGAATTTATTGAGTTTAAATAACTCTTCCTCAGTTTGCTTAAATGCAATGCTTAATGCTTAGTTTCTGCATTAAAAAGAAGAGAGAGGGAGAGAGTATTGCAAAATGTTAATAGTGATTTTGAAAGCCCATGCTATGTCGATTCTTCATTTATTACGCTTTTTAAATTGTGACAAGATAGCCAAAATGAAGGTGAGGTAGTAAATGACCCCAATTCTCAGTGATTTAAGAGCAAGTTTTATTCATGTTCATGCTGCATGGTCATTGCAGGTTGGCTATGACTCTGCTCCTTGCTGAAGACCGTGACAGAGCAGCTTCCCCCTGGGACATGTGGTTTCTTGGCAGAAGGAAAAACAGACATAGAAAACCATGAGCACTGTCTTAAAGCCTGCTCCAAAGGGACACTCATCACTTCCATCTATATTTCTTTGGAAAGGTAAGTGTATAGCCTCTGCTGAGTTCAACACGGTAGGGTTGTACAAACTTCCTCCAGGATGGGGCAGCAGCTATTCTGACTGATGTTACAGCCTCCTGCACCCATGCAGGAGCCACTGACTTATCATAGAGAGATAGTAATCATTTTCTAAAATTATTGTATAAAATATTAAATATTTTTACATATTCTCATATCTTATATAAAATGTTTATATATTTATATGTTATACAAATATGTAAAAATATTTATTTTAGTTAAAAAATTACAAAACATTTCCAACATCCAGAAGAGGTTAATATAACAAAACCATGAGTGTTTGTATCCTAAAATTACCAACTGTTAACATTTGCCCCACTGACTTCAGATTCCTTTGTTAAAAAAGAAATAAAACATTGCAGATGCAGAGTATTCCACCAGCCCCATCTTATACTTCTTTCAAGCCTTTTCATTTCTAGAAGTAACTATCCTGATGCAAGAGTACATTCTTTGTGTCTATTCTTTTTATTATTTATTACAAAAGTGCTTTAAAAATATACATAATGTAGAATGTGCATGTCTCTTTACCTATTACTTTTTCCACTTAGTACTCTGTATTTTAGACGTATCCATGTTGATGCATGTAGGTCTAGTTATTTCACTGAAAGTATTTAATAGTAATATGTGTTATGAATCGATCACTATCCATGTTGTTTGAACTTTAGTTGGCTTACAGCTTTTTGTTATTTCAAAAATGGAAAGATAAACACCTTTGTATGTGCTTCTGTGTACAGACAAGGGTTTCTCCATGATTTAGGTCCTCAAAATGAGTGAAACACTTCACTGGAATGGCCTTGCAGGGTTGAAAAAGCTAATTGCTTTTGCATACCAAGCTGAAGCTTTATAAATGGCAGCTCCAAAGGGCAGAGTTAAACAGGAAACGGGGCCCAGTGTTACCTGAAACCATCTGGGCGGAGAGTTAGAGGCAGCCTCATGGGACTTTTCTGGGCCCCTGAGGCGTGCACAAGGCAGTGAAAGACCAGCGCCCTAGAAAACCAGCAATTTTCCTTGGGGCTGCAAGCCGTATGGTGAACGTAGGACTGCGAACCAGCAGACTTGACACAGGCAGTGGTTGGATGAGGCCCAGCAGGAGGTACCAGGGAGGTGGCAGAACTGGTAGGTACCAAGGGTTTCAGAAGACACAAGGAAGGGCGCCCGGGTAGCTCAGTCGGTTGAGCGTCCAACTCCCGGTTTCTGCTCAGGTTATGTTCCTGAGATCAAGCCCCGAGGCGAGCTCTGCGTTGACAGCGTGGAAGCTGCCTGGGATTCTCTCTCTCCCCCTCTCTCTGCTCCTTTTTGAGAGAGAGAGCAAGCAAAAGAGCAGGGGAGGAATCAAATTCCCTTCCATCTTGCTCTCTCTCTCAAAAAAAACCAACTCTCTCTCTCTCTCTCTCTCTCTCTCTCTCTCTCTCTCTCTCTATATATATATATATATATATATATATATATATTTAAAAGGAATACAAGGGACTACACAGCAGAAGGAAAAATGTACTTCTCAGCTGATGTCTGTTTGAACTGATAAGGACTGAGAAGCCATTTGTCCTTCCCCAGGCAGTGATGCCATGTGACTGCAGGGAGAGGGGGCGGATGCTAGTGAAATTGCCACCCTCATCTATATCCCGCTTATTACACTCTAACAGAACCAAGCTTCCTTCAAGTGTCAACCCCGCCCCAGTCGAGCCCATGTGTTTCAGTTGCAGGGACAAGTCTAAATGGGATAGAGGCAATCCTGTACCTCTTGCTAATAAGTGGTCTGGAAGTGGACATGTTACACATTTGGGGCTAGTAACAAGGAGGGATTTTCTGGGCAACTCTGAGAAAGTTCCTCCTTACTCCTCTGGAAGGACTTTCAAAGCTTTGTTTCCTCTCTTCCTTTGAACCTGGCTTGTGTGGAACTGTAATTGCTGCAGTTTGATAAAACTGGCATGTGGAATAAGGAAGAACAAAAGGGACTGGAGTAAAAATGAGCTGGAGTCCTACTCTGTGCCCCCAGTGGCGTAAGCCCAACACCCCTCGTTGTTGAAACCTGTCTGAAATATGCTTTTAAATACTTGCCCCTAAGAGTACTGCCTCTAGAGAGCAGCAGGAAGTGTGTGGTGGGGAAAAGGGACTGAACTGACTGATACTATTCTGAATTCACTGAAACTAATTTCTGCCACAAGATAGAATGACGACTTAAACTAAAATTAATTTCGGTCCCAGAACCTGTGCAAGCAGTCCTTGCTTTGCACAGTTCTGATATGCACACTTGCCAGTTACCGTGGTTTAGTTAAATAACACCAGCCCCCCATACCCTGGCTCAAATTTCAGTTACTCTGATATGATATATTAACCACGAGTAATTGCATAAAGTTCAAACATCGCTGCTTCAGCCCACAAATCACTACGTAAAAAGCAGTTGCCCGCCAGGACCAATGTCACCCCTTTCAAAGTTTGTTGCACTAAGTCTCTGTGTTCGCACACGTGGCAAAACATGCAGTCATGGTGCGTCTTTTTCCCAGTGAGAAGAATTTATGACATGTTAATAAAATGAATGCTCAAAACAGGAATTAGCAAAGATGAAAGTGAGGCAAAGAAACAACAAGTGATAATGCTCGAATTGCAATTCGAATCAGATATCCATGTAGTTGGGAAGAAATAGCCGACGGATGTCAGCACTGCTGCCATTCGAGAGATGCTAGATTTGCAATTAGAGGCACTTAAAGAAGGTGAGTTTGTCAGCGTAAGTGACGATTATGATGAAAAGATGATGACGCCCCAGATGAAATGAAGCCTACAAAAGCTTTCCACTAAATGAACTCTTGGAGATGGTTTATGGAATTAGAAGTACTGAGTATAAAATATGGAAGCTGACCCAAACTTAGAAAGCAGTATAACAATTCGTGAAGACATGGAAAAAGATGATCAGTACTTGTCTCATTTATATGATGAGGTAAGTGCTGTTCAAACTATTCTTGATATGTTTTTTATGGAGGAATAAAACAATTCTCAATGTTTCTGAGGTTTGAAATTACATAGTGAACAAATACTAGTTTTACTATTTTTCCATTTTCCTAAATATTTATGGTCAATAGTAAGGGAGTTTAGTAAGGGAGTTTAGATGTTTTGGTAGAGATTTTTTTTTTAACATTTATTTATTTTTTGAGAGAGAGAGAGAGAGAGAGAGAGAGAGAGAGAGAGCGCGCGAGCATGAACGGGGGAGGGGCAGAGAGTGAGGGAGTCACAGATTCCAAAGCCAGACTCCAGGCTCTGAGCTGTCAGCGCAAAGCCTGATGCGGGGCTCAAACTCATGAACTGCAAGATCATGACCTGAGCCAAAGTTGGATGGTTAATAGACAGGCACCCAGGTGCCCCTTGATACAGATTTTTAAAGATGGCGCCTGGGTGGCTCAGTTGGTTGAGCATCCAGCTCTTTTTTTTTTTTTTTTTTAACATTTATTTATTTTTGAGACAGAGAGAGACAGAGCATGAATGGGGAAGGGTCAGAGAGAGGGAGACGCAGAATCTGAAACAGGCTCCAGGCTCTGAGCTGTCAGCACAGAGCCCGACGCGGGGCTCGAACTCACGGACCGCGAGATCGTGACCTGGCTGAAGTCGGATGCTTAACCGGCTGAGCCACCCAGGCGCCCCGCGCATCCCGCTCAGGTTATGATCTTGTGGTCATGAGATCGAGCTCCACTTGTGGCTCTGCACTGAGCGTGGAGTCTGCTTGGGATTCTCTCTTCTCTCTGCCCCTTCCCCACTTGTGTGCTCCTAATTTGTCTACAATAAATAAATAAACATTAAAAAAAGATAAAGATGACATCCATACCTTTGCACCTCTGCCTAAACGCTCTCCTCCCATCGCCATGTTTTTGTTTTCTACCTGGCGGTCTCATATGCATCTTCTGAAACACAGTGCAGGCGTTCAGCTTACTTTGCACGGTGTCTGCTCGCTGTGAGAAGAGGGGACTCATTGTATAAGAAAGCCCCAACTTTCTGCACAACCAAGTTTGTAATCTGTAAAATTCACACTTCCTGAAAACTGGATAGGTTTGTATGAACGACTCCTTCCACCTTTTTGTTAAAAGACTTTGCCTTAGCTTGATAAGTGGCATGGCATAGGGACAAGGGTGCTGGGTGGGGTCACTGGGAATCTTGTGTTCTGGTCTCACCAGACTGGTTAAGTAGCTGTGTAATCCAGGGCAAGTCGCTTAACTTGCTTCTGTTTCTTCTCTGTAAAATAGGGGACTGAATAAGATGATGTTCAGGGTTCCCTTGGGCACTAGACATCTGTAATTTTCTACCATTATCAAAGAGAGATAAAGGGTTGATCCCCACCCCCTCACACTCACTCAAGACTACCTCCTTTTGCATAGTAATGATAAATGTTTATTGACAGAATGAATGATGCGCAGGACATTGGTGGGGTAGGGTTATTCATGATCTGATGCTGGTTAGAAGCTGTTGTTTCTTGTACTCACCATTTTCACGTTGCCATTTCATGTTAAGCTACCCCATTCACAGGTGCACTGTTGTGTTTCCTTCAGTGTGATTGACCACTTATTCACATACTCATTGAACAGGGTGCTAGTATGTAGGTGAGGAGAACTTAATTTCTGCCTTGGCTGGCCTCACTGTGTGGTGGGGGAAACCAGCTCATTCTTCCTGAGGGAGGGATGTTTGAACTGGATTTTGGAAGATGCATGTGAGACAGCCTGATGGAGAAGAGAAGTGGGGGTGGAAGGAGGGCGTTTAGGAAGAGAGGACAGCTGGGGTAAAGGCATGGATGCAAAAGGGAGTAGGAGGCATGTGAGCACAGAGAGGGGCATGATTGATAGAGGATGGGTGGAAGAGAAGGAAGGCGGAGCGGTGGAGACTGCTGGGGTCTGTGTAGAACTTGGAAAACATTCTAGGTATTTCCAGGAGAAAGGTTTTAATACAGGGAATTTGGTGCTTCCAAAATCGCTGGAAGGCAGAGAAAGCAGCAGTCAGGGGGTTGTTGTGAAGCGTTCAGATTGTGTCACTGTGGCTACTACCCAGAGGTCGGGGAGATGTTGTTTCCTCTGATGGTTGGGAACAGCATGAAACTGTGGCCAGCTGCTACATGGTCCAATCAAATATGGCAGCTGGGAAATCTCAGTGTGCTGCATTCTGTGCTTGAGGAAGAATGGCCCCAGCTTCCTTGATCTCCACCAAATCCTGTAGGAGAGTAATTAACTGACAGAATCACAGCTAGCACCTGGTAGCAAGGGGATCTGGGAAGTGTAGTTCCCAGGCTTCCAGACCCTGTGATAAAGAACTTGGAAGAGGAGCAGAAATGAATGCAATCTCTAGCATAGGAGGGAGGGCAGGTTGGGTCCAGACTGTGAAGGGGCTAGAAAGCCTCACTCACAGGGTCAGGAAAATGCTGCAGGGGATAACGCCTGAAAGCCTAAAAGCATGGTTATGACCACTTTGTTGTAGAAGCATTGGTGGCACAGGAGATGTCATTCTTTTAAACTAAAAAAGAAAAAATAAAACAAGCTATACTACAATTATTTACTCAACAACTATTATGTACCTAGAACCACGCAGTGAAAAAGGCTTCAAAGGTTTTGTTTGTCTTTTTAAGTCTTTGTGGTAACTCATCCTCTAATACTCTTTCCCCCAATTTTTTATTGGGTGCATGTTTTGTGGTAGATACTGCGAATATGGATATAAATCATTTATGGTCTCTGACCTTAAGAAGCTAATATTGATCCCTTTGCTTTTCAGTGAAGACTAAGAAGTTTTAGAGAGTTGTTTGGTAGATTAATTTATTGCTTCTCAAAGTAACTTTTGCCAAACCCTAGTTTTGCACAGTACTCTAAGAAAAATAGTCCCACTATCAAACCAGTTAAAAAAATTTTGGGTATGTATTTCTTCTTGCAAATTTAAGTCTAATAAATCCTGTAGTAGCAATAAATTAATTTTGTTTTATCAGGGTCACCCACTTTCATGTGACTCTTAATAACTATTGGGGCGCCTGGGTGGCTCGGTTGGTTAAGTGTCCTACTTCAGCTCAGGTCATGATCTAGTGGTTCATGAGTTCAAGCCCCGTGTCGGGCTCTGTGCTGACAGCTCAGAGCCTGGAGCCTGCTTCGGATTGTGGCCCTCTCTCTCTGCCCCTCCCCCACTTATACTCTGTCTCTGTCTCTCTCTCGTCTCTCAAAAATAAATAAAACATTAAAAAAAATTTTTTGAATAACCATCAATAGTTGAGTTTTTCAGGGCACAGTTGGGGAAAGAGTGGATGCTTGTGCAGAAGGACCGGCAGGCTATTTACAAAATGGAATGGAAAAAAGAAAGCTTTTAGCTTTATTATTTTTTAGCTTCTGAAGCATTTTCAAATGCTTAAGAAAGTACATTGACCTGATAAAACTGATCTTAACACTAAAAAATCAACAGCTATCAAAGATTACTTTTATGAGATAGTAAGTGCCGTAACAACCATCTAGGAAAACAGAAATCTTGGACAGTGGAAGTTTATAACTATCACGACAGGTTGTTAGATAGTGAGCTTGGCTGCAGCACCAAATTGAATAAAGGCTGCGTTCCAGAGAATTGATAGAAGAGGTTTTGCACATCAGTTATGCCACTGTTGAATCCGTTCACCCGTAGGCCTTGAAAAGATTGAGCAAATGGAAATAAAAATGGATTTTGTGATTTCTTTGGAAACTTATGCTGTGGCTTCACACCCCTGCCTCCCTAGAACCACTAAGGGGAGGTGTGGGAGGTGTTGCTTGCCTCTCCCTCTTTTCTGGTGTCTGACACTGGCCTGGGGGATGCAGGGGATGTGGGTGAGCCAGCAGCTTTGGCAGCAAAAGGAAGGAGAGGCCGCTATGAGTTTGGCTGGACCTTCTCTCCAAGAATCAGAGCAAAGGGCACCGCATGTGGGCTAACAGTGGATAGAGGCAGCCCTGGACTGTTCTAAACCCCGCCCACGAGCGCCTGTGGAATGGACTGCAGGAAAACCAGAGACTGCGGGAGAATAGCAGCTGCAGGAAAACGTACTGCCTGCATTGCAGGAAGTTCAGGCAAATGTTCGCACGCTTTGATCTTGCCAGGGTTAGTAATCTAGGTAAGCACGTTGAGGAAGGGGAAATGCTCAGTGGAAACAAAGATCCACGCCTTCCTTGCTCGTCTTGAGCCCCAGGTACAGAAGTTTTAAATGGTCACCTGCATAAATTGAGACTGTCTTTGTAACTTAAAATGGCTGTAGAACTTCTGTTATTGGCGGTAACCGGAGAAGTCACAGCACCTGACCTGATGTTCATAACAGGGGCAGATGGGTTACCCCGGTTGACCAGGCTTCAAAGGAGCGCGGGGAGACAAAACAAAATTGCCTTCAGGACTACCTCACGAGTCCTGCTTGTTCCCCGTGAAAGACAAAAAGGGGAGGCTTATAGGGAGAAGATATTGGTAGGTGCCTACAATACAGCACGACCCCATTATAACGTAATATACCGCTAAATATGTGCTAGTAAAATCCTAACTAATCCTGGTGTATGTGTAGAAACATGTTTAATCCTGTGTTATACAGCTATGAATAACATGGGTTTGAACTGTGCAGGTCCATTTAAATGGATTTTCTTCTTTTCTCTAGCTTTATTGTAAGAATACAATGCACAGTACCTATACAAAATATGTGTTATGTTATTGGTAAAGCTTCTGGGCAACAGTAGGCCGTTAATAGTTAAGTTTTTGGGGAGTCAAAAGTTATGCTGGATTTTTTACTGCACGGGGGCAGGCACCCCTTAAACCTCGTGTTGTTCAAGAGTCAACTGTATGTATGTGCCTTGTGAGAAGGAAGGCTAGAGACTGGGACAGTAGTGTGTTGGAAGGAAGAGGCCACAGTAAAGTAAGAGAGGCAGGAGCTGACTCTAACAGTGTTGGCAAAGGGGCCAGCTCTGTTGGGCGGGGTCCTGTGGTTCCTCCCTTCACCATTTCGGGCCTTCTGAGTACCAAGACTGGGCTCAATACTGGGGTTTCAATGCCTCTTTCCCCAGGACCCTACAATTTAGCAGGGGTGGGGGGACTGACAATAACGGGACATAAATGACTGGAGAGCTAACAAAGTAGAGAAAATCAGATTAGGTCTGTTTGAAGGTTAATTTGAAAGTGAGGGTTAACAATGGAATTTGGCTTTGAACTCAAGGTAGGCATTTGCTGGAATGAGAGGCATTTAACCTTGCAGATTTCATGAGAAGTTGGGGAAGTGGTCTGCATTGCATTCACCTGAGCTTCTTTTAAGTGGATAGGCATCAGGATCATCTGGAAGCTCTAAACCTATGGAGATTCTGACTCTGTAGAAATCAGAGGCTCAAGAGCATAGTCCTATCCTCTCAAGCTCCTGTGTAATTCTGACATATTAAGGTTTGGTGTTTGGGAACTACCGGGAAGTCTCAATCAAAAGATCCGATTTAAGGGAGCCTGGGTGGCTCAGTCGGTTAAGCATCCGACTTTGACTCAGATCACGATCTCGCGGTTTGTGAGTTCGAGCCCCGCGTCGGGCTCCGGGCTGATGGCTCGGAGCCTGGAGCCTGCTTCTGATTCTGTGTCTCCCTCTCTCTCTGCCCCTTCCCCATTCATGCTCTGTCTCTCTCTGTCTCAAAAATAAATAAATGTTTAAAAAAAAAAAAGATCCGATTTGGGTTTTATGAGGGCTTGGTTAGCTGAGCTGTGACAATGAACAGTTTTGCTGAAATTGGTACACACAGCCCACGAGCAAATACAACCAACATCTCATTAAATGAATTAATTTTTATTGCTATTTTATCAAGTTTAATATTTTTCTAAAAGAAAAACAAATCAGTTTACATATAGGAAAGTTCCAAGCAGACAGCTATAGATAATATAGCCGCTAGAAAAAAGAGCAGAGCTAAATAGGATGAAAACAAAAGCAGTAAGCAGCAATAAAATTAATACCTACACAAAACTAGCAGTGCAATAAGATTAGCTGAAAGCAGCTTTACGTTGAAAAAAAAAAAAAAAGTTACTTAAATACAGAAATAGCACCTTACCAAAAAGAATTGAGCAATGTAAACTTGGTAGGTAGATTCAAGTATAAAAGTTCTCCCAACTCTTGTACCAGAATGAAAGGGTTTCACAAACCCTGGACAGCGTAGGGCACACACCTTCCCTCAGTGCCTACTCACAGCTGCGTGTCCTTAGCAGGGTCCCCAACAATTATTTCTTTTACTAAGTAATACAACGATAGACTCAAGATTGCCATTGCTTTTCCGCTTCTCCAAATACCCAAGTCTAGCTTAGCAGTCCATTTTCATCAGTTGCTCTGTAAGGAACATACGTTCTCCTGACAGACACAACCACCGCATCATTTTATTTTTTTATGTATCACAAAGCCACATGAAAAAGTGTGTCCCGGATACAAAAGGGATTAGTTCTTAGTTTTCTATTGCTGAACATGGTCACAGAGTCTTAATATTCTCATTTAGGGGGTTGGTTGCTCCTTAACACCCCTCAAGAACCGTGAACTCTCTGAGGTTTTTATGGTCATCATGTGAACAGAATAATAATTAAAAAAAAAGGGATAGCAAAGAAGTTTAATAAGTGGCGAACATCCAAAAACAGTGAGGGGAAAATCAGATTGGGATGTCTTCCAAATGTAGACCTCTCAAGTGAAAATATTTTTGTGGACGTTCTTAAGTATGGTATATTTAAAAATGCATGTACCCTGTGCAGATATAGATGCTGTGTGTCCTGAAAAGGGCATTATTTTTATTTGTTTCAATAAAAGTATAAAACAAATATTAGCTCATATTAGCTCAGGGTAATCATTACCAGGAGATTGTGGATGATTAGAACCATAATTTTATCCATTTAATGCTAGCAAAGATTGTAAAAAAGAAAAAAATGCCATGTTGTAAACTTTATAAGTTTAGTGTTGATAAAAATTTTATATAATAACAAATTTATTTAATCTGGCTATCTACCTCAAGTTTTCAAAAATCTCGTGGGGTAATAAGGCTAATATTATCCTGTAGTTAATATAAAGCCACTTTGCTCAGACTCCCAGAGTCTCTTAAATTAATATTTTTATTTCATAGAACATTTTATTGGGTCCAAAAATAATAAAATAGAACCCTACACCAAGATTCTAAATCTAAGACAGAAGCTTAAAAAAGAAAGGGAAAAAGGAAGGAAGGGAGGGAGGAAGCCACTTACTGGAAGAGACAAGAATGAGGTACATATCAAAAAATCTAGGAATAAAAGAGCTAGTTTGGCTACTTGATGAAATCCTAAAGCAATATGGTTTAACAAACGAGTATTGCATAATTGTTTCCAGAATAGTATTCATGTTAGCACAATGAAATCCCTGCACTCACCACTTGTATTTTTCAGAAAAACTCTGAAAAATAACTGGTTTGCATACTCTTGGATGCTCAACATAATGTGTCCATTTTCCCTCTTACCCTTCCAATAATAAAGAAAAAAAGCAAAAGAAAAAATAAAACGATCACCTATCTTCCTATATCAAGTTCCACATCATTAGCTCTTCAGAATTCTACCACAAGGTCCCATCCAGGTTCCAATTTTCCATATAATCACTTGCTACCATCCTGATTTATTCAATAAACAGCGATTCTTTGAAGGCCTCCAAACCTGATACTCTAACGGTTAACATTTAAATAAAACACCCACGGGGCACAGAGTGAAGGGAACTGCACATGCTAGGATTTTTACAAATGAACAGTAAACACCTCACGGTTCACACGGGTCAGCTCTCAGGCTGCTGGCGTCCCTCTTGGTTCTCGCGCCCAGACAGGGTTAGCACAGTTCAGTACAGCAAGGTGTGCCATTCACAGTTATTTTGGTCTTGACATTCTGTCATGCATATACATTTATCCACATTATTAGCAGGTTGTGAAGTAAGTGCAGGGCAAATCATAGGAAAAAAGTATAAACATTCAAGTCGTCATACCCTGAAAAAACATGTGTTTTGCTGTAGTTGTAAACTTTTTGCACTAAATCCCATTTCAGGAACAAAATAAATAATACCATAGGATTCACAACTGGAGTTGGCTTCCTGGTGAAGCCTAAGGAAGCAGTAGCTTTTTGAAACTGCAGAAAGGAAGTTTCTCTCACCACAGATCTATAGTCAGGGTGAGGGGAAATACATGCCCAGAACGCTCACCCTGGTTAAGTGCTAGACAGCTCCCCCTTCCCCCAGCAGAAAAACCACAAGGCTCCAGTAGCCTGTTCAGATCTACTTCCAGCAATAAGAGGATTCTTGAATCAAAACCACAGAAGTCAGTTGGTGCTTTCACTGTGACACCACGCACAGAGTCTGGACTCTCTAACTGGTACTGAATGCACAATTAGTAACAATTACTTTCCGGAAAACAGAGGATCCGTGATGACGGGCAGGTAACCAGAACCAGTGGGTGAAAGACAGAGGAAGGACGTGTGCCGAAGACCGGATGGCTTGTGTTCCGTTTTGCATCCAGCGTCAGGGCATCACCTGCGACAGGGAAGTTCAGGTGGTTTGATCCCGCCCCCGCCTGGTGAGGCGTGGGGTTAGTCAGCCCCACTGCTGGGGATTTCGAGTCTCCTCTGTGCCGAGCTGGTGTTTCGTGACGGATTCCTCTCTCTTCTCCTAAGGACCGGGTCTCCTAGGCTGCCAGGCGTCTTGAAAAATGTCTCACGATGTGTGCGTCGGATGCTCTTGGGGGTCACTGGAACCGGTGACTGAAAGAGCAAATAAAAACAGCAGTGAGGTCCAAATTGTCCTCGATCTCTGAACTAAGTAAGCCCTGTCCTGGCCTGAGTCATTGTGATCTTCGTGTAAGCGTTCTCTCCTTTGCACTTTTCTGTCACACTCATCTGGGTTGACCTTCCCAGCACTTACAACTGAAATTAACTTTGTTATTTCATGTGCAGAAAGGCAGCCTAGCAAACAGGTTAGAACCAGCTGTGTGACCTTGGGCAAATTACTTAACCCATGTGTCCCTCAATGTTTTTATCCATACAACGGGGATGACAAAAGTGACGACTTCACAGAGCTGCATGAATTAAACAAGATCATATTTATCAAGCACCTTTTAGACCACACTGGGCAAATAGCAAGTATCTGCATCTGTCTCGCCGCTTTTTATTTACTTGCTCATATGTATCCTCTTGTGTTAAACGTTGATCTCCTTAACGTTCCCTCAAAGGACAGGGGCCTTTATCCTGTTTACTGGCATATCTTTACTGCCTGGATCAGTGCCTGGCACATAACTGGTGATCAGAAAGCATGTTATTACATTATAATCACCTTTAGAAACTGTTTATTTCAATGTCTAGCAACCTTGTCAGCCTCTGACAGACTTGTCTAAAATATTTTTGGCCACAGCATAACTCTTCCTCTGTGAGAGAAAAGTAACCACTCTGAACATAGGCATAAGGCATAAGAGGAAATCAACACATACTTACTGACTGCTACAAATGGGAGTTTAGGGGGAAATAGGGTATTGATGAATTTATATCGATTATAATAGTCTTATGTGTATATTTGTATACATTATATGTATCTCCTGTCTCCTAAACACTGCATTTTAAGAAATGACAGATGCTAAGAATCTTTGTGTTAGTATCTAGACTTCTGTTTCTCTCGATTATTTCTATAGCTGTACAACGAAAATTCAGGGTGTTCTCCTTTATTGATCTACTGAAATGAAAGCCTGGAGAAATCATCTGACTATTCAGCATTCCTCACAAATCCCCCCTGAACCATCACTCAAATAAGTCCCTCTAATTTTAAGGAACAGATTGACAACTAAAAATATTTGTCTTTAAGGCACAGCATTTCCTGCCTTAATATCTCCATGCTTTATAAAATAAGCAGATAACTCTGGGTCTACAGTGGAAGCTAGGAAGACCTTGACCTAGAGCCTCTGTCCTACAGTCATGTGACTTAAAGCTAATTAAAGGCAGGCAGACCCCATCACAGAGTGATGACCTTCCTGGGCTCACTTTAGGACTCACCTGCTGTAATTTTACTACAGAGACTGGATGCCCCCCATACATGGGGGATTCAGGCTGGATGGTGTTGTGTGATCTTGATATCACAGGGCTCAGGTTGAGTGAGCCTGGACACTGAAGCTGAGGGTCCGTGGAGGAGAGTGTCGATGATTTTGGATTAACCATGTTTGCAGGACCGATGAGAAGATGAGCCGTTGATCCGAGGCCAGGCAAGCCAAAATTCACAGGTCCCACATTTGGGATAGCACCAGGGGCAGAGGAAACTGGCCTGGGCATTGTGGGAGAATAGAGAACAGGAAAAGTGCCCAGCGTCGGGGATGGTAAGACCATGCAAGGAATGCTGAGTGATGGGAGCTGACCTGAAGGTGGCCCCACAGGATGGGGGGTCTGACTGCCAGATAAGAGCACATTGAAACCATTTAATCCTGAAACAGAAGCAGAACAAGGTAAGTCAACATAACAGGAAGATACCATTCCAGCTCACATCCCGCACGGCACTTCCAAATGAGAAAGAACCCACAAAGAATGGATTCTGCCTGACCAGCCAACCCCCTTCCCGTGTTCTCCCCACCCTGCGCTGCGTCTCCTCAGCAATGGCCACGAATGAGATCCCACAACCATCTGTGTGACAATGTGGTAGATGCCCAGGGCTACTGAGAGGGTCAGTTAATGTGAGTTCCACGTCGAGGAGGAAAATGAACTTGGATGGAAAAATTGTTATCTTTATTCTTACAAATTTATAGCAAAATTTATTTATTCTTATAAATTTCTAGCAAATTTATATTTCCCTCAACTTGGATCCTAGGCAACAAATCTGACAGTATTAATAGCACCTTGACTTTGTCACTAGTAAAAATTATTTTTTGTTTTGGTATAATTGGCTTCCCCTTATAATCCTATGTATTTAATAATTTTAAGCATTTGTAAACATTGTGAAGAGGAATCCACAGGCTTTACCAAAGTGTCAGTGGGTCCTTGGCCTAGAAAAAGCTAATAATCCCTGTGCTGGGCTGTCAATTTCATTCGGCAGGAACCAAGTCTGTTTCTTGTTCATCAATGTATCTGCACCACTGAGTATCATGCTTACGTCAGACCCTCAAAAAATATTTGCTAGTGGAATAAAGAACATTTTCTAGATAAGAGAACAATAAAAAAACACCTGCCTAACCTGTGAAGTGAATGGACAGCTGAGGAAAATCAGTTAAAGTCTCTTTGCATTGAGAGCAGCTTTACGCACATGGTGCATATCTTAAAAATTAGGTATCTATTATGTTTCAGCTTTATTTTGAAATACTAACATCACTTGAGTCTTTCTGTCAGGTCCTATTATCGAAGTGCTTCGGATGTATTATCTTATAAAATTTAGTTCAATTTTGAGAGCACCCCCATGGCATAGCAGCCATGGTTAGTGCTGCTTTACCGGTGAGGATGGCTGAATACTTCATGAAGACTGTAAGTGGCTTTGATGTCCAGCCCTCTGTTTCCAGACCTGGCCCTCGACCACAGTGAATGCTCAGTACCTCCAGATATGTGAGACATCGGCAGGCTAGCTGCACATAGTGGCCATGAGGTTCATGCTGTTCAGTAAACTGAACCAATGCCAGATTCAGCTGAATTATAAAAACAGAATGATCTTTTGAATTGTGCTTTTTTAGCAAATGAAGTTCAACGCATTAACAAAAAACTCACTTGCCCTAATTATTTTCCTAGTATCCTTCCAGTTGGTGAAAACGAAGACAGCCTTTGCCTTCGGTTCACAGAGGGAGGAAACAAGCGGTTTAGAGTAAAATGGCTCAGAGGCTGTACACAGCATCACTAATGGGCTACTTCGGTCAGGTGACGTGGACGAAAATTTAAAAATCTAATTCATGATCTGACTACCCCAAGGGGCCCCAAGACAGGGTGACATCCCTTACCGGCTGGCGACTGTACATAAAGATACTGCAGCAAAGAGGGCTCTTTGGTGCTTTCATTTTCTTTTGAAGACTTTTCAACCTCTGCATCTCTTGAAGAATTTCCCCACTCGGAAGAAACGCAGCAGTTTGCTGAAGCCTTTCCTGAAGCCTGTTCTGCAGCAGAGAGTTGACTCTCCATGTGAATATCTTCGAGGGGCGCAGATCCTCCGGGACCCAGGGTCTTGGGAGAAGCGATGTCTGTGGAATCTGAGGGTTTCTAAGCACAACCAAGCAGGAACCAGAAAGGCACGTAAAAATCCCAGTAGTACATTTCAAGAACAGCCTTCTCAAAATAGCTAAGACATAAGCAGAAAGGTCAGAGATCGCCATGTGCCACACTGCATCGTGTATGTGAGTTGTTTCGGTCACACTTCTAGGAATGGTCTGAAAATCAAGGACATGTCATGTGCTCCTGGAGGTTTAGGATTCTGAAGCACAGAAATGATGGAGTTTTAATAATGAAAAACTGGCCATGGTATTTACACTATGAAATAAATTTCTGAGCTGCTAATGCATCCAGAGTGTGGATGCATCTTTTAGTGGCCCAGTATGAATGGCAGGATGGGCCCAAAGCCGGTCTTGGTTACCTAAGACATACCCCAGTCAGTCTTCCCTGCTGTTATGCAACCCCAGGCTATATACACAATTAGAACAATTCACTCTGGCAAGAGGGAGGAATAAAAGAGAAGGGGTCATAACTAAGGTACTGATCTCTAGGAGTCTGGCTGACCCACCATGGACTGCTGTCATGACCGTGCTTCTGCTCTCACAGTGTTTTACTGGTCATATCTCATTAACCTTCGAGGGCTACTTTGTGAGAGATACGAACAGCTCACATTTTTGCTCCCTTCACTTTGTAGCTGGGGAAACAGGATCTCTGAACAGGGATGAGAACAGACACAGACACTAAAAGCCAAATAGCACCCGTATTCCTGACTCTGAGACTCTGGTGCCTCCTGGATTACGGTGGCTATTTCAGTGATCTCAACTTGTTTGAAAAAAACAAACAAACAAAAAAAACAAACCAAAAACAAACCCAGAAAGTATAGAAAAAGGGAGGAGATCTACAAACATGTTAACGGTGACTGCCTCTATGTGGAAGGATTATGGGTCTTTCTTTTCTATTTTTCATATATCATTTAGCATTTTATGCAAAGCAGGAGCTTTATAGAAAGCACTTGTTTTTTTAAATTTTTTGAGTGAGTCTGTGTGCATGCATGCGCTGGGGGGAGGAGTGAGGCAGAGAGAGAGGGAGAGAATTTAAGCAGGATCCATGTTCAGCACAGAGCCTGACGTGGGGTTTGGTCCCACGAACCCTGAGATCATGACCTGAGCCAAAGTCAAGAGTTGGGTGCTTAACTGACTGAGCCACCCAGGCGCCCCCAAAATCGCTTTTCTTATGGTACTACTTTATGGCAAGACTATGGGAGAGCCAGTCCCAGGCTTAGTTATACAAGTGATACACAAAATACCTTCCATTCCAGACTCAGTAGCTTATTAGTATCTGTGTGTCTTTACTGGGAAGGAATTCTGGGTTAACGGGATGTCACTAAACATGTCCCTCCCTCCCCAAACTCCCTTACCTTGGGCATGACAAGGGCTAGAGGGCTGTCATCATAGTCCCTGCTCTGTCTTTTAGTGGCTGGCTCTTCCTCTTGAGGCTTCCTCTCCTCACCCAGGCGCTTCTGAACTGAGGGTGTGGGTGACTGCTCTGATGCCGTGACCTCCAAGCTTCCACCGTCCCTCTCCGACCCTAAGCCTGACCCTGGGGACGGTCCCTCCTGTACGTTCCCATACAGCATGAACAGTGAGGTGGAGGGCACGTACACCAAGGGCTGGCCGGTCAGCAGGGCTGGCTTTGGTGTTTCCCCGTCTGAGGCGGCAGAAGACGGTGAGACACCCGCTTGTGCATTCAGACCATTCTGCATGGAGAAGGACTGCAGGTCCGTTTGGGCCACAGAAAATACTTGGTGCGCTAAAGGATTAACACGATAATCTGAGTCAGCAGACAGGGTAGGGGAAGGAGCAACAGGGTCCAGGCTGCTTGACGGAGGCATCACTCTCTTACCGACAAAGGCCTTTCCCCTGAAATGAAAAGAAACATAATGGGTCTCAACAAGTTATCGTGTTCCACCAGCTCCTGATTCTTTGCCTTCCTCCAGAGAGATGTACCAAAGCAGAAATGAGATAATGCTGCACATGCTGCTACTGAAGTGTGCCCCTTGAGCACCTATTAGCTAATCCCAGAGGCAGCGGCCCATGTAACGTGGATAGATGGTTAGGGATTGGGAGGGCCGCCTTTGAGGGATCTCAGGTTAGAGCTCAGACTGGCTCCTCCCCTGCCTCTTCTACATCTGATAGTTATCAGCATAATATTATAATTGTTTTACATAATTATGATGATAGCTCTCTGCCACCAGTTTACGAGACTGAAGCTCAGAGACTCATCAGCCTACTGAGGGTCACCCAGCTCTAACATGATGAAGCTGGGCCTCACACTAGGCACTGTATGACATTCTGGGTAGATAGCAAAGACTGGACCAGAGTTTATTCATTTATTATTTTTTATTTATTTTCATTTATTTTTTTAAAGTTTGTTTACTTTGAGAGGGAAAGAGAGAGAGAGAGAGAAGGAAAGGGGCAGAGAGAATCCCAAGCAGGCTCTGCGATGACAGAACAGAGCCCAATGCAGGGCTTGATGTCACAAACCACGAGATGGTGACCCAAGCCGATATCAAGAGTCGGACGCCTAACTGATTTTAGCCACCTAGGTGCCCCCGGATCAGAGTTTCATTTAAAGGATACATCTGGTTTGTTTCAAATCCACTGTGACATAAATGAAGTGGGCAGTGAGGAAATAAAGTTACCTACTAAATTATTTTCTGCCATTCTTGTCCCATTCTGTTCAGTATCACAATTTTTAGGCAGAACACATGAAAAATTAACCCCCATTTAACATATGAGATTATAAACAATGTCTGGGCATTTTCTATGGAAAAATGTCTAAATATTAAAAAACATTTATATTTCTAGTGTATTTTTGGAAACAGGTGAAGAAAATCCTTTTAAGACTCCTCTAAGAACTAATCAGTAGGACCTATTTTGCCCAGTCTTGTCCGTGTGCTGAAGTTAAAATGGAGGGCACCGGCTGCAGAGGTGAGTGTATCTGTCCGACCACAGCCTGAGAGAGTGATCACTACTACTCGGCTGTGAGAAGCTCAACATGGCCATGCTGAGTCTATCACTCACCGTCCTCCCTCTGGTCATCCATCCTCAACCTGTCTACCTCCACCAACAACAGCACCACCGTCTGAGATCCACGTGTTCTTTGTGATGTCTCTCTACTTCGGTGAGTCTTGCTCACTCACCGTCTTACACTGACTTCTACTCTTCCGTCTGCAGCTGACACAGCTCAGATCTGCACCATGAAACAGCAGAAAGGCTGCAGGTGCTGAATCCCACCTGCTTAATAAAAGCAGCCAGAGTGCTGTTCTCCACGGAGTCTACATAGTTCATTATCGTCTGTCTCATAAACCCAGACTCTTCCACCTGGCTTTCAAAGCTCTTTGCCAACCTGACCTATTCACCTCCAACACCCCAAGTTCTTTTTACGAATGATGTTTCCCTTTACTATCCTATTTGGACAAATCATTACAGCTAAACTAATCGGCTTAATGTCTCGGTACTCCCTGACCCCACATCATAATCTGTTTCTTCCCAAATTTGTCCTTAAAAACCACTCTCGTCCCCTCATTAGCACTTCCTCTGCTTCTTCTGATAATACGTGATTTTCTTCAAAATCAGACCCAAAATTTGAATCAAAGAGCCTGGGTTTGAATCCTGGCTCTGTCACTT
The DNA here is from genome assembly GCF_018350175.1 of Felis catus. Taxonomy (NCBI): domain Eukaryota; kingdom Metazoa; phylum Chordata; class Mammalia; order Carnivora; family Felidae; genus Felis; species Felis catus. Next base: position 100,506,887 of record NC_058374.1, read on the forward strand.
ATCAGCACTGTGACTTTGGGCAAGTTATTTAACCTCTTTGGGTTTCCATTTCCTTTCTGTAAAATGAAGAAAAAACAGTACCCACCTCAAACGTTTGTTATGATTAGATGAGTTAATATATATAAAACTTTTGGAACAAGATCTGGTGGTTCATAAACAAAGTTATCTATGGTAATGACAAAATGACTCCTGGAGCTCCAATCTTCAGTCCTCAGTGCCATGTTAGTAGTGGATTGTCTTTTCTCAGTGTATTTGTTTTTATTTTTTCCCATAAGCTTTCATTAGCATAGGGGATCCATTCTTCCTACTTTTGTGTCCTTGATGCTATATTCAGAACAGTGTTAGGCACAAAGGGGAAACAGAAAATTCTTTTTTTTTTTTTTAAGTATTTATTTTTCAGAGAGAGAAAGAGAGAGAGAGTGTGTGTGTGTGTGTGTGTGTGTGTGTGTGTGAGTAGAGGAGAGGCAGAGTGAGAGGGGACAGAGGATCTGAAAGTGGGCTCTGTGCTGACAGCAGAGAACCTGCTATGGGGCTTGAACTCACAAACTGTGGGATCATGACCTGAGCCAAAGTCAGACGCACAACCAACTGAGCCACCCAGGCACCCCAGAAAATTCTTAATAAACAAATGGCTGACTTCTGAGGAAGACTGCTAAATTTACCTTTTGATGGGTTGCATTTCAATGTGTTCAAAGTTAACACCAGAAAATAGAAAAGAGTACACTCAGAGTTTTTAAAAACTACTTACTGTGAACTGTCTTCTATTTTCTGTCTGTAAACAGCTGCCAGACTTCCAATTTCTAAGGAGTAGCCACCTGATCCTAAAAAGGAAAATAAAACTCTAACAAAATATGGCAAGAGACTTACACACACCAATTATATATAGTAGGATTCATTATTCACAGCTCAGGGATTATAAGATTATCTCAAATCCGTTCTGGTTTTGACTCAAAGAGAGAAATTTCCAGAAGCTAGCTATTAGTGGGGAGTTCAGGTCTCATCAATAATTAGAAACAAAACAAAGAAAACAAGTGTTGCTTTGTAAACCTGATGAATGTCTGAGATGCATCAAACAGACCCAGTTGGCAAACCAGTGGATCTTCATGGCTGACTAGGATGAATTTCAGGCACGGAGCCATGTTCATTCCCTGTGAAGTCAGCAACTCTTTTGCCCTCAACCATCCTTTTACTTCAGGTAAGTGAAAAAAAGGGCATGGCCTAGAGTCAGCTCATTTTAAAATGCCTGGTAGGGTGACTGTTACATGACAGCTGACGGAGTCCACGGAATAAGAAAAGGCATATACCTTGTTCTTCTCTATAAGGACTGCTGGGCTCTGAGTTCACTTTCCTCTGGATCCTCTCAGAAGCCTGAACTGTGTTAAAAGAACCATGTCGAGCCAGCCTCTGTTTTGCACAGACTTGAATCTGGCCATATGTTTCTCTTTTCAATTCTGGTAAGACAGATGCAGAAACATCCACTAGTTCTTCATCTAAATAAATGAGAGAATTGGTAGTGTTGTTATATAGCTATAATTCAGGATAATTTTAGCCTTTTTAGAATATAGCTTTGGGAGCCTGTAATTGTAATGGAGCTATCCTATAAATTAAAAACTAAGACAATCAAAGGAATCTTATGAGCCTTGTCTCAAACCCCAATTTCTTTAGATGTACTAATTTTTTTAAGAGTTAGTAAAAGACTATAAAGTGAAACCGAATTCATATATATTCTAAAATTATCCCAACTGCAACAAAAGTAGAGCAAAATGTTCTCCAACCCAAATTAGAATGGACCTGACATTTCAGATGCTTTCTTTGGGCAGAGATATCAAAGGAAAACCCAACCATGCTCAGCCCAACACACATATTTAGAGATTTTAACATTAATTGGGATCAGCCGATTCTGCCACAGCTCTAGGGCAATGAGTATATGAATCTCTATTTTCTATTATGCTCTATTATGTCTTTCTTAGGCAGTAGGAGGCTCAGTTACTAAGTGACCAAGGGAATAAGGTCAGCAAAAACATCATGGTTGAAGTGCTGCAGAACAGTGAGAATAGAAGGGCCTTGGAGGCCCATTTTTTTGTTTAAAGAGGCTGTGTAAAATCAGGACAAAACTTCCTGTATAGAGCCAGGCCTATGTTTCTACATAGAAATAGTCCCTGTTATTTAGTCATTCCTACCCTGTTCATCTGTGTGATTTTTCTTTCTAGGTTCAAAGCATGCACACTTGTTTGTTTATTCATTTATTTGGAAAGAGAGACAGAGGGAATGAGTAGGGGAGGGGCAGACAGAGAATCCCAAGCAGGCTCTGTGCTGTCAGTGCAGAGGCCAAAAAACACGCATAATTTTAAGAAATAGTTATTTATTTTGAGAGAGAGTAGGTGCCACTGGGGGTAGCAAGCAGAGACAGAGGGAGACAGAGAATCCCAAGCAGGCTCCACACGGTCATTACGGAGCCCGATGTGGGGCTGGAACTCATGAAGTGTGAGATCATGACCTGAGCTGAAATCAAGTCAGACACCTAACTGACTGAGCCACCCAGGCACCCCAAAACATGCCCATTTTAATGAAAAGATTAATAAACTGAAGGGCCCTGCTAGACTTACATTTTCTACAACACATAAAAACTGAAAAACAAAATCACCTTTACAAAAACCCCCAAAATGGTCTTTAGAAAGTTAAAAATTATAAAATCAAAAAGAAAATGGGTCCAGACAGTAACAGGGAACAAATTTACCCTCCTTCCTGAAACAAAATATCAGACAAAGTCTATCAAAACAATGGCTCTCAAGACACTGGACAGCAGGGTCCTTAGAGACAGGAATCAGTGGAGTGAGATTGAGGATTGCCCCCCCACTTACTGTCTGGAGAATGTTTCCAGGTTGGAGTATAGGGAAGGGAACCTGGACAGAAACTGGAAGTCTCTCCACATTGAGGTTGGAGCTGGGAGTCAAGGAAAGCCAGGATGGCTAGAATTTGCAGGGCAAAATACCAGAAAGGAGAACCACACAAAAAGAATGGTGGAGACCTGCAGAAGGTACTCCCACTCTTAAGTATTCCGTGGAACACCCACGCATGTATGAAACCTACCCAATGTTACAGAAAGAACTACTCAAAAGGAGAAGAAGGAATAGTGTCTTGCAGCTCACCCAGGGCTGGGAATAGTGCCTGTTGTCAACAGCTAGCATGGAAAAATCTTGTAATTCATGGGTCACTGGTTAGAATGCTGAAAAGGGTATTATTGCCTCAGTAGTGGGGATAATGCACTAAAGACTAACTGCTGATGGCCCTGCCTACTAAAGCTTAAAAACAAGGCCTGAAAGGTTCACTGTTCCCAAGTAACTTCGCTGCATCCCAGAACAAAGCTGAAGAACATTTTTAGAAAAACTGAAATATCTAGCACCCCCCATCTTAGTGTCTGGCATATAATTAAAAATTACCAGGTACAAAAAGTTGAGCGAAATATAGCCTGCAGTGAAGAGACAAATCAATGGAAATGGATTCAAAAGTGACACACGATAGAATTAGTAGACGGGCACATGAAAACAGGTATTATAATTCCATGAACTCAGGGAACTAGAGGAAAGACTGAACATGTTGAGTAGAGTCATCGAAAATCTAAAGGTTCAAGTCAAACTTCCAGTGATAAAAACTGTAATGCTGCAGAAAAAAAATAGTGAATTTGAAGATATACCAATAGCAACTCTCCCAAATGAAACCCAGAAAAGAGAATGAAAGAAACAAAACATCAGTGAACTGTGGGACAACTTCAAGCAACGAAATTTAGGCATAACTGGAGTCCCCAAAGAACAGAAGAGGGGACAGAAAAAAAATCCAAAAAAATAATGGCTGAAAATTTGTCAAAGTTGATAAACACCTTCAACCCATAGATCTAAGAAGCCCAACAAACCCAAGTACAAGAGACATGAAGAAATACCAAAGCACACATAATCAAATCATTTAAAACAAGGCAGAAGGAAAATCTTAAAAGCAACCAGAGACAAAGGACATATTATATCTGGAAGAACAAGATGATGATAGATTTCTAACAAGAAACAATCCAACCTAGAAGACAGTAGAGCAACTTCTTTAAAGTACTGAGAGGAAAAACCTTCAATCCTGAAACCTTTACCCATCGAAAATACCTTTTTAAAAATTTATTTTATTATGAGAGAGAGAGAGCGCGCAAATGGGGGAGAGGGGCAGAGGGAGAGAGAGCATAAATCTTAAGCAGGTTCCACACTGCCCAGAGCCCAATGCAGGGATCAATCCCATGACCCTGGGATCATGATCTGAGTCAAAATCAAAGAGTCAGACACTCAATTGACTGAGCCACCCAGGAGTCCCAGCAAAAATATCTTTTAAAAACAATGGAGCAAGGTGGTAAAAAACATACAGATTTCCTGTTACATGATAAGTACTCAGGATGTAATGTCTACCATGATGGCTATAGCTAACACTGCTGTATGTTATATACAATAGTTGTTAACAGAGTTAACGGTTGTTAACAGAACTCCTAAGAGTTCTCATCACAAGGAAAAAAATTTGTTTCCCTTTTTTTTTCTCTTTTTATTGTATCAATATGATGTACGCTAACCAAACTTACTGCAGTGATGAATTCACAATATATGTAAGTCAAATCATTATGCTCTACACCTTAAGCTTATACAGTGGTGTACATTGAGTATATCTCAATAAAGCTGGAAAATGGGGAAAATAAAGATATCTTTAGACATAGGAGAGCTGGAAGAATTCATTAGTGGCAAATCTGCACTACAAGAAATGTTAAAGAAAGTCCATCAAGCCAAGAAAAATGATACCAGATGGAAACCCGCACCTACAAAAAAGGGATGACAAGCACCAGAAATGGTGATTACATGGGTAGATATAAAGTTTTCCCCTTATGAAAGTCTTTTAAAAGACAATAGACTGTTTAAACCAAAAATAATAACAATGCATTGTGGAGTTTATAACACACAGAGCAGTAAAATGTTTGGTAGTAATAGTACAAAGGCCAGGCAGGGAGAAGTGAAAGTATGCTATTATAAGATCCTTATATAAGTAGTACATCATTTGAAGGTAGCCTGTGATAAGTTAAAAGTGCATACTATAAATCCTAAGGCAGCCATTAAAATAACACAACAAAGAGTTACCACTAATAAGCCAATAAAGCCAGTAAAAAAAAAAAATTTATGGAAGCATAAAAAATAATAAATCCAAAAGAAGTAAAAAAAAAAGTAAAAAGGGAAACAATGAGCAGATGGGACAAATTGAAAACAAATAGCAAGACAGACTAAAGTCAAATATCAATATTCACCTTAAATGCAAATGGTCTAAACAACTCAATTAAAAAGCAGAAATTGTCAGATTAGATGAAAAAACTCTCAACCATATACTACCTACTAGAAACTCACTTTATTTATTGAATTTTTTTTTAACGTTTTTATTTATTTTTGAGACAGAGAGAGACAGAGCATGAACGGGGGAGGGTCAGAGAGAGGGAGACACAGAATCTGAAACAGGCTCCAGGTTCTGAGCTGTCAGCACAGAGCCCGACGCGGGGCTCGAACTCACGGACCGTGAAATCATGACCTGAGCCGAAGTCAGCCGCTTAACTGACTGAGCTACCCAGGCGCCCCTAGAAACTCACTTTAAATATAGGTACCAATAGTTAAAAGAATGAACAATATACACTATGCTAACTAATGGAAAGAAAGCTGAAATGATTATATTACCATTAGATAAAGTAGATTTCAGAACAAAGAATATCATCAGGCATAAAGAAGGGTTATTCATAATGAGAAAAGGGTCAATTCACCAAGAAGACGTAGGGATTGGTCTTAAATGTTTATGTACATAATGACAGCTTCAAATACACATAGCAAAACCTGATAGAGCTGAAAGAAGAAATAGACAAATCTGCAACTATAATCAGACATTTCAACATTCCTCTACCAGCAATTGAGAGAAGAAATAAACATAAAGTCAGTAAGGATATAGAAGAATTAGACAACACAATCAACCAACTCGATTTAGTTGTCATTTGTAAAACATTCCACTCAACAAAGTAGAATATACATTCTTTTTAAGTGCATATGGGTAGACCATATCTGTACCATAAAACAAACCTCAATAAATTTGAAAGGATTCAAGTTACATAAAGTATATTCTCTGCCCACATGGAATGAAGTTAGAAATCCATAAGAAAAAGATCTGGAAAAATCTCAGAAAAATTGGAAATGAGCACACATCCCAATAAAAGGAAAACATAAAGGGAAATTGCAAAATATTTTGAATTGAAAGACAGAGAAAACACACATATCAAAATTTGTGGGATAGAGCTAAAGCAGCACTTACAGTAAAAATTGACAGCATTAAATACCTACTAGAAAAAAGAACGATCTAGAATCACCTCCACTTCTACCTTAAGAAACTAGAAAAAGAGAAAACTGAACACAAAGTAGAAGGATAGATCTACTAGAGATAAACTGAATAGCCCTATAGCTGAAAAACTTGAATCTGTTATTTTTTTTTTTTTAATTTTTTTTTTCAACGTTTATTTATTTTTGGGACAGAGAGAGACAGAACATGAACGGGGGAGGGGCAGAGATAGAGGGAGACACAGAATCGGAAACAGGCTCCAGGCTCTGAGCCATCAGCCCAGAGCCCGACGCGGGGCTCGAACTCACGGACCGCGAGATCGTGACCTGGCTGAAGTTGGACGCTCAACCGACTGCGCCACCCAGGCGCCCCTGAATCTGTTATTAAAAACCTCTCATGTAGGAAACTGCTTGCCCACATGCTTCACTGGTGAATTCTACCATATGAACAGATGTACATGACTATTTACTGTAGCTTTATTTGTAAATAAATAAATTTATAAGTAAATTTCTAGCCAAACACTGGAAATAATCCACATGTCCACCAACAAGTAAATGAATAAAGAATGATATATCCATATAATGGGATACTCAGCAATGTAAAGGAATAAACTATTGATACATGATACAATACTATTAATCTGACAGTAATTATGCTGAGTGAAAGAAGCTTGATAAAAAGAGTATACACATTACAGTCAATTCTTGTTATTCACGGTAGTTATGTTCTGTGAAGTTACCATGAACACTGAATTAGCAAATACTGAACTACTGCTCTTAGAGGAAATACAGGGTGAGGTTCCTGCCAGCCTCTGGTCACAACATTTTCATCAACTGATCAACACATAACCCTGTTTTATATGTGTGTCTGTTTAAAGACACCTTATTTAATATACATTGTTGATTCATTAGTGTTCAACTCTTAGCCAAAAGCACTAGAACGCATGCCTGAAGGAAGCTTTTCTAACATATGTATTTCCACTGTAAGGCACTTCACAGCCTTCTTGTACTTAGAATCATCAGCACTTCAGTAGGACACTTGTGAGCCATTTTAACAGCAAAATCCCCAACACAAAGCACAAAAAATGTGAATACATGGCCTTAAAAAGACCACGGAAAGGACACTTGTTTATAGCATGAGAGCCAAGTAGGAACAAGTACGAGAAACAAGGCTGTGTTGCCTTGTTCGACCTCAGCTGGGAACAAGGGTGTTACCAACCGAAATTTTTTGCCACTCTTTGCATGTCTGTGAATGAATGAGAAAATTCTGCGAGTGTTGATTTTGGAGTTATCAAAAAATTTTAGTGAGTATGTAAATTTGCAAATATGCACTCTGAATAATGAGCATTGACTGTATATAATTTGCTTATAAAAAATTTTAGAAAATATGTACAAAATCTAGAGTGAAAGAAAGCAGATCAGTGGTTGCCCTGGGGACGGGATGGGGGTAAGGAGGGAGGAATTACAAAGACACAGGAGACTTTGGAGGGTGATGGGTTCATTATATTGACTGTGGTCATTCTTTCACAGGTGTACACAATGCAAAACCTACCAAATTGTAATTTTAACCATGTGCCATTTATCCTGTGTCATAATAACTCAAAAAAGCTGTGAAGAGGATGAAAAGGCCACGATGGTGGGAAGGAGAAGAGGAAAGAGACATTTATTAAGTTTACCCATGAGGAATTGCTACACAAGGAGTGAAGGAGAGTGAATTCAAGAGATCAAAGGTAATGTGAAGTTCCAGATTGCTGGGTTGTTGATGACGATGGTGATGTCAGTAATGAAACTAGATATACAGAAAGAAGATCAGGTTTCTGTCAGATAGAGAAAGTGGGTTCACAATGAGGTTCCTGACCTGGTCTCAAGTCCTGGTCCCCTCATCAGATTGGAGCCCTTCAAGCTGGGTACACAAATCCCTTCGTGAGACTTCTCAACACCACCTCAGTTCCCTGACTACCCTATTTTCTGCAACGACACTACTACCCTTGAGTCCCTCTTCTTTTTTTAATCTATCTAAAGATCTCTTGTCACTTCTGCCTATTACATCTAGGACAGATTTCTTGGTTTATTTTGAAGGCTTCCAAAACGTCCCAACCAATCACATTTTATGTCTCGTTATCCTCTGGCCCATGCCCTACACCTAAATCAGGGTGGCTGATCTCTAAACATGCACCAGATTTGTTCTTAGGTATCTTCTCCCTGAACTCAACAGCTCTCCTTCCCTCTAAAACCTAACGGTTCCATCCATCAGAACGTCACCCATATCCTCTCTGAGTTCCCCCAGAGCCAGGACCACCGTGTGTCGTGCTTAATTGTTCTCTAATTTTCAAATGTAGGCTAATTACACCTTCGATAGAAGCTCATTAATCAACTAAAGCAAGTAAAGGCACTAATCTGGGTACTATAGGGTAATCATGGATGAATATAGGCTGAGTCTGCTTCTAACTTATCGGGAATCTGCCTCTTTAGAAAACAGTTTGACCATTCCTTAAAATGTTAAGCATAGTGCTACCATATGAGCCATCACGTCCACCCCTAGATATACCCATGAGAAATGCAAACAGACGTTCGTATCAAAACTTCTCTGTGAATGTTCAAAGTGGTATTATTCATAATTGCCAAAAAATGGAAAAAATCCAAATTTCTGTCAATCGATGAATAAATGAAGTGTGGCACATCTATACAATGGGATAGTATTCCACAACAGAAGGCAAGGAAGTACTGATACATGCTATGAGGCTGAAGGACCTAACAACATTGTGCTAAGTGAATGAAGTTGGTCACAAAAGACCATATATTGTGTGATTCCATTTATAGGGAATCTCCAGAATAGGCAAATCTATAGAGACGGAAATATATTAATTTTCTCCTGGTGCTGGAAGGGAGAGGTTGGGAAGAAGTGGGAAGGAAGTGCTAATGTGGACAGGGTTTCTTTTGGGGATGGACTGTGTTTTCCAAGTAATTGTGGTGATGGTTGCACAACCCTGTACTAAAAGCCACCGAATTGTACAATTTAAATTGATGAGTTATGTGAGTTACATCTTACGTGAGTTATATCTTAATATGGTTGTTAAAAATTAAAACAAAAACGACCACGTCGGGCTTCCAATGAATGCAGAGAGCTGGGGCAATGGCATGACATCAACATCACCGAGCACAGTAGCACAATACTACATCGCAACAGCTCAGATGTGATAGTCTTTGCTCCGGGTGATCAGGGAAAACTTCACGGAGGAGTTGACATTCAAGCCAGATCTTGAAAGCCGAGTAGAATATGTTTGGGTTGAAAAGAAGAGGGCTTCACAAGTGAAAAGGTTAGAAGCTAAAGGCAGAGGTGTGCAAAATGGCAAAGGTGTGTAATTCATGCAGGCAGGGATGGCGTCACCCGCGCCTTTCAATCTCTCGTGGCATTTAGTACAGTAACTTCATGTGCACAATGCACATGCAGTAAGTGCCGGCTGGCCTGAATTAGTTATACTTGATTTTAAGTGGTTTCATCTAGATCCTAAGTGAATAATGTGTTCTAAGTGAGGTAGAGAGCTGTATCTTTTATAAGCCTGGGTTAAGTGGCATGAATTTATGCTACTAATACCAAAATTGGAAGGGTAATTTAAAAATAACTTTAATGGCTTCTTTTTTCCAGGCAGCACAGCTATATGTAAAGTAGCTGGTATAGTAGGATCCAGTCCCCAATTGTTCAGATATTACCTGTCAAATTAGAAGATAATACCCTTTTTTGCTCTAGTTTAGTAAAATTATAACACTTGTAACCTGTTAAATAAATTACCAAAAAGGTGTTCATGACATCCATACTATATTTAGAAGCCATCTCATCACGTATTAGTTTTGTGATAGTAATCGATATAATTTTAACACTATCTGGGATTTCGAAGAAAAATAATGCTTTATTTTGCTGATGCAGAAACAACCAGAGTTCATAAGAAGTGTTATTTTTAATCCTTAATCCCAAACTTCCAGGAACTTTGGAATAAAATAAAACATGCTAATGAGTTATAATTTAATAGTTACAGAAACTCCCACATTATAAGCTCTCAGGATCTCCCTTCCTACCATATGGGAGCTGGCCCCACACACCATTTAAAGACTAACGTTCCTTGTTCCAAGAGTGATACCTCTAGTCTAATTTACAATGTGACACAGGTTATGGGAAATGAAGATCAATCTCATTGAGCAGTAGATGCATGATTTGGAAAAGGAACTGGGGATTGAAATAAAATAGGTCCCTAGCAAAACCATGCCACCTTACCGCTGGAACTGAAGTCCACAGGCCCGATCCATTTGAAGGCTGGTTTCCGGCCTCGCTCCTCGGTTACATGCACCTTCTTTATTAGAGCCAAGCTGGTCAGAACATTGGCTATGTCGTAGAGGCGTCGTACCTTTGCTTGAAGATATAAAACACAATTATGGTCACACCGTCTGTAACACCATTACATTTTAGTTTATGTGACAGGTCACTTTTCTGGGCGGCCATATAAACCTCAAGCAGAAAGCAGTGGGGTGCAGCAGAGGCCAACGGCTCTGTCATGCAATGGCCCGAGATTTATGGATCTGATATATCTGAAGACACATACTACGGGAAGGTCAGTGTGTCTTTCCTTTTCCACAACTTCACACCCCTTGTGAGAGGCACCTGGTAATGAGCAGGGAGCACCGAGATTTGCAGGGAGCGCCGAGATTTCAAGAACGCCAAGGGAGGGAAAGGGGCTATAATTAAAGGCTTAGTAAATCTAATTCTGATGTGTGGCATGTCAAAAGCTTGCTCTGAGTTTCTCCCAGCAGGAGGTGGTGGCACCAGCTCCAGCAGGCAGCTGGCCTGTGAAAATGACAGGGATTCCCCAGAGCTTCCCGTGAGGCTGTGCTCTTGGGCACACAAGACCGTTGGGGCTCAAGGTCACGAGGTTCAGCTGTGCTGAAGACAGGCATCTGGCCACCTAGTGGGGGAGGGGCGGGGTGGTCCTTCCCTGAGTCTTATGAGGGCTGGGGGAGAGACATTTGAAAATGCAGGTACTAGAGGAGACATTCAGAAGAGGTGGTAAGACATCTGACAGGCAGGGCAATACCCACAAAGTAATGTCCATTCAAGAAATCAATTTACAGGTAGGAAACCCACTTGACTTTGTATCTAAGATCAATCAGAGGAGCTCTGATTATCAGAGGAGCTCTGATTATGGTCCAGGAACATCAAACATTCACCCCAGATGCAATCTTCTTCCCAATTCTGATAGAGCTGCATTTTACCTACTCATTTCTCCCACAGGGTGCCTATACCTCCAATGGAAACAGAAAAAGCAGAAAGCTGAGATCATGGCTTCCCAGGCCTTGAAAGGGCTACTGGCAGCCAAGGGCATTTGGCTCAACCTAGGCTTGACAGAAAAGGAAGATGCACTGGGTACGAATCTCGGAAACTCTATTCTTGCCCAGCGGCCTCATCCCACCACCCCTACCCTACCCTGGTCATTCCTCTGTTTCTTACCTGCAGACAACTTTCATCTCCACCCATCAGGAGAGTAGGCAGGGGGTGAGGAAAAAAGGGGAAAGAAAACTCAGACATTCTGTCTTGGAAGCAGCAATACTAAAGAGAAACGCAAAGCATCTTACACCCTCCCTGACCTGCATTTGTGGGATGGATGGCATTCTGCTTCCACCATCCATCCTAACTGCCGAGGAAAAGGCATCGGACAGAACTTTAATGGGAATTATAGTATTTACTAACTTACCTCTCACAGCCCCAAGAATCTTTATGAGTGCAGGAAGGACTGCACTTCTCAAAAACAATTTCTTCTTCAATCTCACAGGCAGAAAATATCGATATATGATATGACACCCTTTTTGTACTTATAAGTGGATTTAAGTGAAGATGCTTACTTTTAAATTTACTATGGTCTGGGGTATCCTGGCTTTCTTCTATCAGTATTTTGGCAGCCACATCAAGAGTAACAATCTTGGTTTTGGAGACGAGGAATAGCATGACAAACTTCTGGCTCATAATTCTCAGAGACTTGTCTTTTCTACTGTTTGCAGATGCTACAAAGGGAATGAAATGAAAGCATCAAAACATATAATTTACCACATGAAAGATGGTACTTAGAGTTTGCCAGAACTACTAACTCTACCAGCAGATGGAAAGATCAGTCTTATTACAGGCAGAAGCCTACTGGACACACAGCACAAAAAGATGGCTTGTAAACACGAGATGGATTTTTTTCTTTTTTCTTTTTTTTTTTTTTTTTTAAGTAACCTCTACACCCAATGTGGGACTCGAACTCATGACCCTGAGATCAAGAGTTGCATGTTCTACTGACTGAGCCAGCCAGGCGCCTCAAGAAATGAGATGGGTTTTCTTATGGCTTGGAAAATGACTCTACAGGAGGCATAAACTCTGAAATGCATATTTGAAACCACTCTTAATGCTTTACACTCCTACTTCATAGAATAAATCCATGAGGTAGTTTTCCTGGAGCAACTTTTTGAAAAGATGAATGCAGAAGGATAAAAGGAAGGGTAGACTTCACAGACTGTTTTCAGAACATCAGCTGTTCCCTCAAAGGCAAGAACTCTGTTTTTCTTTCTCTGTGCCCACAATATCTAGAATATATCTTAAACACAGTAGGCGCTCGCCTCTTCCATTGCTTTTCAGAAATAAGTGAAGAACTAAGCTGTAAATGAGTAAGAGACACTGATTAGATGTCTGTTGCTGTATATGGCAGGCAAACCATCCCTGACAGATGGCTGTCTCCTCTGGTTACTAGTATAAGAACTGGCTCATGGGGTGGAGCTAAAAGGCACGAGGCAGTAAATCTAATGAAAACCAGGCCCACATTTCCATCCGTATTATATATGCAAGGGAAATGCTGAGTGATACTTGTACTTTATCATCTTAGCAATGGGATTTAGGGTAAGAATGATGAAGATCAGTGGTCAAAACAGGAAGAAGCTCAAAAGGAGCTGGGAGGGGAAGAATAATGTAGATATAAATAAAAAAAAATTCTGTATCAAATGACAGCAGGGGTTATCTATCTTTCTTACCAACGTGTTCTCCTAACGGGGTTTGTTCCTAAGTAATCTACCCTAAATAGAATTTAAAAAACTGAATTCTGTGAAAAGATAACTTCTTTCCAAGTGAAATTTCCTTAAAGGCTCACAAACAGAAATCAGCATGGGGCTGTCAATCAGAAACGGAAGCGCCGTTAGCGATCTGTGGTCCAAACACACCAAGTACCAAGTGAACTGCCACCAGACAGGCTTGAAGTGAGGTCGAGTGGGAAGCCCAGTGGGGGAGCCATCTGTCCCCCTTTCTTCAGTAGGTAGAACAGGAGGACATCTCCCTCCAGGGCTGTCGATCTGGCACTTCCCGCCTTAGCAGTGAATCTCTGTGGAAGGAACCATCACTCGTGTGGTTTTATGGTGCACTCACAAGAGGGGTAGTCGGGTTCAGAGAAATCCAGTAACTGTTGATCTTGAGAATCTGGGCAGCCATCTTTTTTACGTTCTCCAAGTTTATAATCCATCAGCTCTAGCTCTTTCTGTTGGAGATGTGCCATCTGCTCCTCATATTTCTGCTCCTCTCCCAGTCTCTGGAGGCTCCTCAGGGTTTTTGGCAGGCTGTGCCGTCCATGCCAGCCATACTGATTCTTGGCCACCCGGCTGACCAGATGCAGTGATTCCAGCACATTTACAATGTCATAGATACGTCTCCTTTCAACGCCTGTTTGAAAAACAGAAGTCGACAATCATGCAGGCAAACATTTTTGAGTAAAGATTCCTTGAGGGCCTGGACCATGTCTGTAAGCTACTCTACATGCTGCCCAGGGCAATGCACAGCAAGGGTGGATGCTCTACAAACCAAACCTGTAAGGATGTTCTTGGGATCCAACCCTTAAAAGAGCGAGGGTAAAAAACATCCACCCAGAGATGGAGGATAGTTGCATCTCTGTTACGTCAACACTAGTATGTCTCTTCTTTAGACCCGTTAGGTAAACCACGTGAACACCTCAGCACGTTAAAACAGGTGGGATTGAGCAACACGTGTACCAGTATGTCTAATGGACACCTGATGAATGCTGTTTGGTTGATTTTGACTTCTACTCCTAATTATGCAGACTGTAAAATAAACTGTGTCCAACGCGTGACACCTCATTTGGACAATCGTATCCTTTCCTGGAGTTTGAATGATGTGGAATAATTATCTTTGTTAACTTTCTTAATGGCCCAGGAAGGAAAACAGATGGCAAATATTTTGTTTCCTAGTTTGCGTTGGAAACTTAGGAGTCTACAGCTTGGGCACCCTTCTCAAGCTGCTGGAGAAAGCTACAGCCAGGGCTGAACAACATACGAGGCTCCTTTTGCTCATAGCTTGGCCGCTGGTAACTGTCCCCGTGCTCCCATTCACAGTCGTTTGGGCTAAACAGCCCAGGGGTAAAGCACAGACACTCTTTATGCACAATACTGGCTGACCATGAAGTTCTTCAAGTCTCTACCCACTTTCCCAACACTCTCAAAATAGCTAGAGTTATAGGGCTGTCTACCACATTTACCAAAAATATTTACAGGAGTTAAGTGTGGGGGCTTTGAGGTCAGACTGCCTGGATTTGAATCCCTGCTCAATCCCTTACTACCTGGGTAATCTTTCTATGCCTTAGTATTTATCTCATTAGATGAGGAGGATTAAATGTGACCATAAATGTAACGGGTCTCCAACAGGGTATCAATTTTTATCTACTGTTATGTATTATTTTGTAAATACTTTCTGCACAGCATTAGAAATACCTAAAATCCCTGCTAGCATGAGAAGTCACAGTTTAAACAGATTTTAAAACTTTCCTGTGACTCATCCTGCTGAGCAACAGGCCCTTAGGCTTTTGGAACCCCACTGGCTCCTTTGCTCTCATCTGAGAACCCATAATAAAAGCCTCCGGGCATCTCCCAGAAAACTGGTCCAGCTATAAAGATGTCCTCTTTCTGCTCACTTGCCAGGAGCCGTTATATAATCAGAGCAGGCTTAGTGAATGTAGCTTCTGGCCCTTCAAAGATTTAACACAAGAAATTGATCAAATTCTGATGAAAACTTTGGAGGTGAAACAAAGTTCTATTATCTGCAGGAAGAGGCATTTCACAGTTCATGAGAACATTTTGGCTCATGACCCTGAAAGGCTCTTCATCCTCAGAAGCTCAGACTTTGGTGCCAGATGCCTGCTGGAAGGTGCTGGCAGGGGCAGTCAACAGCCCCTTGTCCAGATCTGCCTGTTTTTTTTTTTATTCCAGTCTGTTTTCATATATTAACACATCTTGTTTAGAGTGTAACATTCCATAAACCTTCCCATTAGAAATGTCATGTGAACACAACTGAGACACCCCAGGGCCAGCCATATGCTGGGCTGTTTTGTGATTCTGTATTAGATACAAATTGCTAAATCTCCATCTAGTGAGTAGACATCCTAAGAAGGGAAAATAAAGGAAGATTCTGACCGCTTGAAGGTAAGATGAGTGTTTAATATGCACAATGGGGGGGCGCCTGGGTGGCGCAGTCGGTTAAGCGTCCGACTTCAGCCAGGTCACGATCTCGCGGTCCGTGAGTTCGAGCCCCGCGTCGGGCTCTGGGCTGATGGCTCAGAGCCTGGAGCCTGTTTCCGATTCTGTGTCTCCCTCTCTCTCTGCCCCTCCCCTGTTCATGCTCTGTCTCTCTCTGTCCCAAAAATAAATAAACGTTGAAAAAAAAAAAACATTTAATATGCACAATGGGTGTTTAATAGGCAGTGTTGGTAAAAGCCACTGTGGCAGCTGCCTTTCAATCTGGACTGGTTTATCTGTCTACTGGCTCGTGCACTAAAAAGTTCCATTTCACAGGTCTCGAGACCTTCAGGTTACTCTGGGGCTTGTTCCATCAGGAAGGTTTTTCCTAGCATCCAGCCTTTTCCTTTTGTATCAGCGTAATCCTGTTAATCCTAGCCATGGCATTACGTACACCCCCATGGATTTATCAGTTATTACCACGCTTCCCTTAGTCCGAGATGGAGCTTGTCTGATGTTTTTGTCTAATATTTTGATCTAATCTTTTGTCTTCTGCACTGACATTAGTGCAAGGTCCGTGGATGGAAGTTGGGTATATGGAGGAAGCTGGTTTCATGAACCTCAGTAAGGACACTGTATGCTACTGTTTTACCCTCATCCTGTGTAAGATTAGTTTCTAGGCCTGTGCCTCAAATGGGTGTACCCTAAGTCTTCATCCGCTGGGTCACTTTCCCTTTCTTGTTTCATTGGCACTGACTCCAAATACTGTATTTTACTTCTGGGCTCCCCAACCAGGCACTGTACTTCCTTTCCCAGAGGGTGACAGGATAGCTTGGGGAGGGCAGAGAGAGATCTAGTAAGAGCTGAGTAGAAAGTGTTCCACATAACAGTAGGAGTTACCCATGCCCAGCCCTGAGTGAGGCATGTTGCTGACATTCTCCCCAAACTTTGCTAAGTTTCTGCAAGGTAGGTGCTATGATCCTTGTGTTTCAGACAGGAACAGGTTAAGTAACTTTTTAAAAACTCTCACAGCCTATAAATTGGAGAGCTCCATCTGATCCAAAGCCCAGCCCATGGTCCTTCCATCACATTCACTGCCTCATTATCTCAGTTTCTAGCAACTAAAACAGTTTTAGCCATCAGTTTGAATAATTCAGATGGCCAGTCATCTACTGGGGCACATTTCTCAGGGCTAGGGGAAGAAAGAGAATAAACAAATTAAAAATATAATCTATCATAAAGCCTGTTTAGTTGATTTTTTTTCTTTTCTTCTGTGTGTAAAACCTTATTTTTTAAGGGGACACCCTATACCTTCAAATCACTGTGATTTCTGCTTAGTTAAGATTGTCAACATGTTTATCCTGGGACCAACTGCAACCCATGCCCACTAGGGGTCTCTCCTCTGAGGCAGCTGTCTTCATATTTACAGCCCATACCCCACTGCACATTACACACACCCATGCCATGTGAACACATGTACTCCTCTTTGTTAGAAGGTTAGCTGTTTGAGTTATGTCCGGATGTGCTTCCTCCAGCTTGACAGGCTCGCTGTATCACACTGTATGGCTTCAAACATAACGCTCTTGCTCTCAAATCCTATTTGATAACAGAAGTAATACCAGGTCTGAAATCTTAGAAGCATTTTTAAAAATAAACAGCAAGCTATTTTAAAATGTGTTTTGTCTGTCTGCAATAATATGAAATTACAAGTGATATGTTTTTAACGTTGAGTCTTTTATACAAATATTTTACGAGGTTAAAAAAGACACAAATTTTTGTTTGACCCTCAGGCCTAGAAGACTCCCTGAAATCCTCTGCATGAGGATGAGAGATATGATGACAGAAGGAAGCGCTACCTGCTCCTCTGTCCTCATCCTTCGGGAGCCCACTCTTTACTTAATGAGAAGCTATCTGAAGACTTTGGCCTGCCCAAGGAAACCAGTTTCCCACTGTGACTGGAGACGGGCCTCCAGGTAATCTGATGATACATACCAAGACTGACAGCAACTTCATCCAGGGAGATGGTTGTTTTCTCGGTTGACAAGGGGTAACTTGGATAGCGAGCTAGAAACTTCTGGCACAGGAGTCCTAGACTTTTCTGTTTTCTGCTTGGCCTCTGCTTTTCAAATTCATCCACAGCACTGTCCCCAACAACATCAAGCTGCAAAGGGCAGACAAAAGGGAGAGGAGAGATGTCACCGAAATTGCATGTGGAGAAATTGCATGAAAAATGCAGAAGAAATGCATGGACTAATGAGTTATTGGCAAACCTGGGGGGACATCCCAGTCCACAGCATTCTAGATTCTGGTTAAAATATATTCATTACCTAATCCAATTTTCTTAACATTTTATTGGTTGTTTTCTTTGGACTGATTTTTTCCTCCTTTGAAACTTGAGGGTGAGTCTATTGGTTAAAAGCTTAAAAAATGAAAAATAGTCATTTACAGCTTGCTACACCCTTGCTATAAATGTGCTCACTAGACCTATAGATCGGCATCACCGGGAGCTTGCCCCATCCAAGATCTGATGTATCAGAATTTAGGTCCTGGGTAATTCCTATTGACATAAAATTCTGAGATTCACTGGCCTGCATTGCGTCACCAATGTGTTTTATTTTTTACAACTGACCAAGGTTCAAGGAACTGGACAAGGGCAGCTAAGTCTTACTCCTCTTTATTCTTTTTGTAAGGATACTAATGTGGTGTCCTTGTCTCAGCAACCCACATTTGAGAAAGGCTCAGTTCAAGCCGCAAAAGTAAAAGACTTTTCTTTTTTATTATTTTTTTAATGTTTTTATTTTTTTTTTTTTTGAGACAGAGAGAGACAGAGCATGAGCAGGGGAGGCGCAGAGAGAGAGGGAGACACAGAATCTGAAACAGGCTTCAGGCCCTGAGCTGTCAGCACAGAGCCCGACAAGGGGCTCAAACTCATGGACCATGAGATCATGACCTGAGCTGAAGTCGGACGCTCAACTGACTGAGCCACCCAGGCGCCCCAGTAAAAAAGGCTTTTCAACGAACTGATTCAAGGAAGAAAGTGGTATGATTATCTCAATGGGCTTCAGAAAAAAGCATTTGATAAATTTAACACCCATTCATGATTTTTAAAAATGCTCTTCGAAAACCAGAAATGGAGAATTTCTTTAATAAAGTGTACCCATAAAAACCCAACAGCAAACACATGTCTTAATGGAAAAATCTTGGAAGTATTCCCTTAAAATCTGGAAAATGATAAGGATGCCCATTATTACTGTTCCTCTTCTATATCATATTGAAGATCCTAGCCAGTGCCTGAGGACAAGAAAAAGAAACTGAGGCACAGGGATTAGAAAAGAAGAAGCAAAACTTTCACTTTGCAGAAGATGATTGTTTATATAAAAAACTCAAAAGTATCTCAAATTATTTAAAATAATAAGTGAATTTAACAAAGTAGCTATAAAGGCAGATTTAAAAAGAGATTTAAAAAAATCAGCTGTGGGGCGCCTGGGTCGCTCAGTCGGTTAAGGGTCCGACTTCAGCTCAGGTCATGATCTCATGGTTTGTGAGATCGAGCCCTGCATTGGGCTCCGTGCTGAGCATGGAGTGTGCGTAGGATTCTCTCTCTCCCTCTCTCTCTGCCTGCCCCTCCTCCACTCGTGTACATGCATGCACACACACTCTCTCTCTCAAAATAAACATTAAAAAAATCCAATCTAAACTATATATGGAGGAACAAAAGGCAAAGAATAGCCCATACACTCTGAAGCAAAAATAAGGTGAGAGTCTTGCTTTACCTGATATCAAGGCTTATTACCATATGGTATTGGTGTAGGTATGCATTAATTGGCCAATGGAACAGAAGAGAGCCAAGAAACAGATACATACATGAAAAGAACTTTGACATACCACAGAGATAGCAATGACCACTTGGGAGAGCAGGAGGGACTGAATAAATAGTGCAGGAACAATTGATTATAATATACAACATGAAAAAACACAAGCAGTAAGTTG
Organism: Felis catus; assembly: GCF_018350175.1. Taxonomy (NCBI): domain Eukaryota; kingdom Metazoa; phylum Chordata; class Mammalia; order Carnivora; family Felidae; genus Felis; species Felis catus. The sequence continues at coordinate 100,526,788 of NC_058374.1, forward strand.
AAATGTAACACACAGAACTGATAAAGGTATTTCAAGAACATACAATAAACTCCTACAAACCAATATGGAAAAATGAATAATAAACATCAGCAAAGAACATGCACAAACACTTCACAGAAAAGGCAAAAAACAACATGGTGGCCAGTAAACATGTCGAAAGAGGCTGAGCCTCATGAGTAACCAAGGAAAAGCAAGTGAATATCACAATAATACACAATTGTACACCCATTCGATTGGCAGAAATTAATAAATTTCACAGTGTCAAGTGTCAGAGAAGTGGATCAATAAATGTTCGTACATTATTGGTGGATGAGAATAGCACTTGGGAAAGCAATTACTTTGTGCATATTTGCATATCCAATGACCTAATCATTTCACTACTAGATGTGCACCCTAGAACAGTAGTTCTCAAATTTTTTGGTCATAGAATCCTTTCATGTTCCTAAAAATTACTGAGGAATATCTTCTTTAAATTGATTTTTTACTACCTTTTGATAGAATATTTGGTCATATAAAATATACTTACCATGTACATAATATCTTTAATGCCCCAAACCAGAACAATACTATTAATTTACATCTGCCTACCCCACAGAGTAACCTTTCTCCTAAATTTGCATGTATCATTTCATGGCCATTTTCAAATAATCCTATCACATATGGATATATTCCTATATAAAATATTGCTTAGGTTTTGTTTGGTTTGGGTTTTCAGCGTTTGTAAAATTGAAACTAGTAGATAGTCTTCTGAAACTTGCTCTTTTCAATCAACATACGTCTTTATGATTCATCCACGTTCTTGCATGTAGCTATGATTTTCTCTCATTGTCACTGCTGTTTGATATTCCACTGTATGAATATACCACAATTTAGTTATCCATTCTCCTACTCATAGCCATGTGTGTTGTTTCCAGTGTGCACTAACAGGAACTGTGCTGCTATGATATTCTTGTTCGTGTCTCTTGGTGTATACACACAGGAGTTTCTCTGGAGCGGTGGTTCTCAAAGTATGGTCTGATTTGTGTTTAGTTACATGGAAAAATCTATTAGTTAGCTCTGTCACTGCAATGAAGTATACCAGATTCACTTCATTTTGTTCTATTAATTTCATGTTGTAATTCAGGATATCTTTTTCTCTTCTTTTTCAATTTCTTCATTTTGGTAATTTTTATAGCATAAAAAGTCTACCAAAAGGAGGAAAAATAGAAGAGAAATAACATTCAAATCTGTAACTTTTCTTAGCAAGCCTGGGAAAAGGTCTAATGGGAGAGTGAAAATTATTGACCATTGATTTTTCTTTTTCTTTAAAGTATAGATATGCTGCTTATTCAATAGCTCTGGTTCTCCATGGGACAGATAATTTAAAGATGATTTACCTTTAAGGCCCCAAACCAAAGACTTCAACATATATAAAAATAATGAAATTTCCAAAGTCTAAAATAAACTGCTACCCTCAAAATCAGAGAAAAATTATAATTCACAGCAGCATTAAAAAAAGTCCAAACTTTTTCATTAAATCAAAATTATGAAACAGTTCTGCTTTAAAAATTATCATTTTTAAATGTGTACTGGGAGTAGTCAAGGGAGTAGCATATAGAAGAGAAAAAAAAACATTCATTATGAAAAAAATAAGACACAGAGTGAGAATTCCATTTCAGCTAGAAGTAAGATATTAAGTTTTGGCATATTTTGATATCTGTAAACAGCAGGGATTTGTGGATGAAAGATACCGCCTGCCTAAAAGTATTTTACCATTACAGACATCTGACATGCCATTAAAAAAAAAAAAAAAGAAAAAAAAGAAAGAAGAGAGGAAGACATTAAATTTAATACCGCCTTTGGCTCAATGGTAACTGAAAAACAGAATCCTATGACTTTTAAGTTGTTAAGTAAAGATTTTAAAATTCTATAAAGCCTGGGGTGCCTGGGTTGCTCCGTCGGCTAAGACTCTGACTCTTGGTTTCGGCTCAGGTCATGGTCTTGTGGTTTCACGGGTTTGAGCCCCACATCGGCCCCATGTTGACCGCAGAACCTGCTTGGGATTCTCTCTCTCCCTTTTTCTCTGCCCCTCCCCACTCACACTGTCTCTGTCTCCCTCAAAATAAATAAGCTTAAAAAAAAATTTCTATAAAGCCTGAGACGCACAGCCTGTTTACCTGCAGAGAGTCTGTAAAGGCACCATCCTTGTTTTCAATGGGTCTGAACAGTCCCTTTTTCTTCTCCCGGTCTCTTATGTCAGGGCTGGCAGCACTAATGAGCATCTTCAGGTTAGCTGTGGGCGTCCATGGTTCTGCCTGCTGTCTGTCAACAAGCTTAACTGGAGTAATGGGGTTTCTTTCTGGAGTGAAAATTTTTTGCTTTGATAAATCAATTGGTTCATTTTTTATTGGAGTCTTCGGGGCCATCCTTGAGAGATCAACAAATATATTTTCCTATTTAAAAAAAGAGACCTTTTAGTAAGAAAGAGAAAGGGCAGGTATAAGCTAAGAGCACTTTGTTCCCATGATTCACCGAGACATGAAAATACAAAGAGACCACATATTCACCGCTGAAAAATACCAGGCTAGGACTAATGAAAATAGACTGAAGGATTCATGGAATCCAATAGTGGTTCAGTGAGAACATGATTATCATCTACTGCTTTTAAATACACTTCTCATGGCAGCTCTGGGAAAGAAGTTGAGTGTATGTGCCCCTGGTAGATGCTTGTAATTGTTGGGGATGATAATAAGGGCAAATGTGGGCTGAGTCCATACTGTTTCTCCATTTACGAGTTTGCACTAACTAGTGCAGTACAGTTATGCTTTTATAGTTCAGTGTTCACTGGTGCTAATTTAGAAATTTGTAGCAGGACCAACTAACGGAAAAGTATCCAACAAAATGCCACATTTCAAACCAACCTGGAAGGGCTGTTATTCCCTTAGAGCAGTACTTCTCAAACTATCCATGGTGAAGGGCCAGGGTTTTTTATTTCCAAACTCCCACATACTGATATGTAGTTTCACTTCACAGGACTTATATGCATTTTCCACCACCTGTAACTCTCCATGTGAGTTTGTCACTCAAACAACCTACAGCCTGTTCACTAGGAAGAGACCACTGATCATGGGCTTAGATGCCACAGGGGGGCAAGATCAAATTGTTACAGAGCTTTCTAAGTGTCTGCCTTTCAAATTCTGGTCTTAATTTTTTACGGTTTAGCAATAGTTTGTGGGCTAGCACCTGTCCCCAGATCACACTTTGAGTAGACCGCCTTAGATAATTATAAGAAAAGAGCAGTGAAGGGTCCATTATGTCCCTTAGTCCACTTTGAAAAAGGACTAAGTGAATGGAAGCCACATTTGGAAATACCAAGTAATGAAAACAAGTTTCTTTCCCCTAAAATAAGGACTCATCATTCAAAAACGGAAAGATTCTGTTCTTTCTGTAGCAGAATTCACCTCCAAGCAATTGCATTTTACATAATGATGAAGGTGGATGAGCTAAAGGTTTGTCCTATAGCTTTTCCTATATATGTAGCATCCTATATATGCTTTTCCTATAGGAAAATATATATATATATATTCCATATATATATGCTTTTCCTATATATGTAGCATCCTGTAGCTACTGTGTGCTTGGATTTCCGCTAAGCAGTCCTTTAAGAAAGGTGCTTTCCCACCAATGAGCAACATATGAAGAGAGGAAAAGAAGATTGGGAGCCCCTGGAGTCTGTGTTGGGGGGCGGGGGCGGCATCTCTCGTTCCTTGGATCAGCAAAAGCTGCTGGCTGGCCATGGTGAGGTTTTGCCCGGGTGTCACTGGGGTGGGGGGAGAGGAGGGAATGGGATGGGGGGGATGGTTTCCCACCACACAGCAGAAACAGCCAGCCTGGAGCACTGCATCTACCCATATCTCTTAACACATCCGTACTAATGTGCAGTTCTGATGAAGTCTTCTACAAGGGAATTCTGAGGGGAAAGTATTCAGTGTTTACTATGGACCACACCCCGTTTTATGTACTTTACATATATTAACACCTCATCCAATCCTGTGACCTAGTACCTAGGTACTATTATTTTTCCAGTCTACAGATGAAGAAACTGAGGCACAGAGAGGTTAAATAACTTGCCTGGGGTCACATACAACCTTCATTCAGTATAAAAGTTACTGGTATGCAAGAAACAGCTGACAGCAGAAGTTTCTGAAATCTTGCATCTAGAAGTGAGCTTATCGTGGGTGCAAACTTTTGTTGGATCAACAAAAGGTACTCAGCAGGCCACTGATCCCCACTGGCACTATGGAGAGGCAGTAGGGGGAAGTGGTTATGCACACAGGCTGTTGGGCCAGCTTACCTGTCTCTGCTGCTTATCCGCGTGGGCAAGCTGCTTGTCTCACTATATTCTAATCCTCTCAACTGAAAATGAAGTCCATAAAAATACCAACCTCAAGGGTTATTAGAGTAGTTCCTGGCATATAGTGAGCCCTCAGTAAAACCTAGCTGTTACCTGTTCCCCTCTTTCCCATTCTTTGTTACCGTCCATTCTGGCACTCAGAGCTAATACAACACAATGCGTCATATTGCTATTTAACTTCCTAGGTGCGTGTCTTGACTCATTAATGTGACTGTGCACTTCTGGAGGTCAGGAATCAAGTTCCATATGGCTCATTCCTCAGAGTTTTTTTGGCACAGTGCCTTGCCCCTTATGGGTGCTGACAGAACACTGTGCCTTGATTATCTCGTTTTCCAAAAAGTATCCCTGTGATAGAGGGTGTGGGCCAGCCTCACTGAGGTGGACAGAGATGCACACTCCTTCTGTGCTCCCTCTAGCGGACCTACCTATTCTCAAAGGAGTAATGAGCTCCTACTTTTGCCCTATGGAGGAACTATTTAGATGGATTATTTCCTTCAACACTTTGATATATTTTTACTACAGTTTAATACGTAAAGTTGGAGGGGAATTAGGTTACCTGCGAGGTTATGATTGTACACACCTCTACATCAAGAGAAAAAAGAATGCCAAGCAAATTTTTATGCTGAGATCTCAGATGGGCAGAAAGTCACCTGTAATCTAAAGTCAACTGCTTCATCTGTCTGTCTAGCCTGTAGTCCTAACATTGTATAAGTGGAAAGGAAGTTAGAATGAGACTGGGAACCTGGTTTTTGTCTCCGCTCTGTGTCTTTTTGATACTGGACAAATTGTTCTGTCTAGGCCCAAGTTTCCTTATCAATAAAATAAGGGGTTCCAACTAAAGAATCTATCTCTACAGCTTTCCAGCCAGGCTCCCCAGCTGTGTGGTGGACACAGGGATGTGCTGAGATCTCTTCAGGAATGAATGACTCATTTCCCCTGATGCTAGAAGCCCTTCACCAGTCTGACAGGGCGGAGTCCTCCAGAATCATAACTTCCCAGGGAGACCCGGACTGTCCTCGATGCCAATAGAGGTAGCGCTGACATGTAAAAGCCTAGCCAGGCTTGCCCCCACTCAGGATGACTCTGAGGGGTCATTCTAGAACTCCTAGTTGGGTAAACTCCAGACTTCCCCTGAGACTGTCTCAGATCCGCTTCTCCCTCTGTCTAGTTCTGCTGCCTTCCCTTCCTACCCACGGACGTGGCTCCCCAGAGCACCCCTAACAAGCCTCCAGCACGTTACCTCCGTGTCCGATCTGCCTGTCGGTAAATCTAAGTGCAACACCCTGGAAGTAGCTTCTTCGATTGGAGAGGGCCTGGAGAAATGTAACCCTGAAACAGGCTCTCCAATTCTCATATGCAAATGGACACAACATAGCCTCGCTTACCTGCCATAGAGGTGCTGTGAGGATGGGCTCAGATAATGAAGGTGAAGGCAGTTTGTCACCTGAGTGCTATACAAATATTTGTTATGAATTATACCAGTACTTCGACTCTGCTGTATGCCGCCATAGAAAAGCTGTGTAATTATAAGATCTTGGTTCCTGTCTTGCTTGGGTCTCAGATATAGCTTTGATCACGTTCCCTCAAATAATATGTGCAGATATCAGCCTTGTTGGGGCCCTTGGCAATATTTTGCCAACTGCTTTTCCAGTTCTATCTCATGCATTATTCTACCTTGTGCCCAAACAGTGCACTTGCTTTTCTTCAAACCTGCCCTGCACCGTTAGTTTGTCTTTAATGCTATCGGTGAAGATTTGCCCCTTGAAACTCGACCTATGGTTTAAGGCTCACTGCAAAGATGACATGTTAGGAAGCGTCTCTTTGTAGCTTTTGACTAACAAACTCTCCTTCTCTTCAGAGCACACTTTCTAGAATGAGTAATCCACACCAAGGGCTTTCCTCTGCCCGTCTCCCAGGGGTTCCCACTGGTCTCATCTAGGTCGCCTCTCACTTGCCAAATCAACAGTAAAACACCTCATTTGACCTCACTGTACAGGTTGAGACTGTTGACTATTCTTTGCTCTATGAAACATGCAGCCCTTTGGAAACAGCACATTTTTTCTCTTGGTTCTCTCCCTACTTCTCAGTCTCCTTCGTTGGTTCCTCGTTTTCTACTCTTAGAACCTCAGCTCTCCACTCCTCTCTGTTCGCTCTCTCTGGGACAGTTCACTCATCCTCATGTACAGGGCTTTAAAACCAACCTGAATGTTGACAGTTCCCAAGTTTGTATCTGGCTAGGACCTTTCATGAATTCCAAAGTCAGGCAACCAGTGCCTCCTGCACACATTTATCTACCTGTAATCACACAGGTACAGATACATAGCTCAAACTGACCTTCCCTTCTCTCTCAATCACTCCTAAAAATGATGAATGACCTTCAAAGAAAACCTGTGCCCACTAAGTCTGGGCACTGTCCCCAAATGTATCTGCTCATTGCTACTTCTTACCAGTTGCCTCCCTCTCCACTTGCCTAAGTCTTAACATTCATCCCTTCAAGCCCTTGTTCAGGTTTATCTCCTTCACAGAGCACCCCGGTAGCTCAATCCTTATTGCTCGCCCCTGCATGCCAGACCATCCATTTTCTTCTTTTGTCCTCCCCAAATGCTCTGTAAACAACTTAAGAGGAGAGTCTTGTTTATTACCTCACAACTGGGCTCAGGAAATGTGGGTAATGAAACTGAAAACTGTACACTTAAAAAAAAAATTCCTCCGTAAGTAGCAAGAAGATGCATGCATCATGCAGTACTTCTAGTTCTTGACCAATGTGTAGAAAGTCAAGAAAGAGAAATCCTCTAAATGCCAGCTGACCCACAAAACACTGTGCCAGGCATCTCTCAGAGGCTTTCAAGCAACAATTCAACACCATCAGCTTCTGGCCATTCTGAGTATCTTGAACATTTCTAGAACACCTGCACCTCACATTATTTCGTCTGCCTACAATGTCCGTTCTGCTCACTCCTGTTTTTCTGTAGGCTGAACGTCCTCAGGCATGGAGGCGTGGTTAGCCCAGATGTTACCTGCTCTGTGAAGCTTCCCAAATCTCCCGGGATTCCCTGTGAATGTATTTCCTCCTCTGTTATTTTGCCAAACATTTTGTTCCCACTTCTGTGATGGCACTTGGCAAATGATAGTACAGTTGGGTAGTTTTGCATCTGAGTCCCAGAAAGTCTCTCACGGCCTCTATGTTTATCTTTGCGTTGTCACTGAGTACAGTGTGAACAGTATGTGTTGCTGGGTACTTTACAAACACCTAAAGAGGGAGGTGCTATTTATTAGCTCCAATTTATGGAAGAAAAAAAATAAGCTTAGAGAGGTTAGGAAACTTAAACCACTGTATCTCAGCACCTGGAATATAAATATTTATTGAGTGACTGAATAAATATATTAGTTCGAGGTTATGGAGCTAATAAATGGCAGAGCAGGAAATCAAACCCAGATCTCTGTTACTGCAAATCCCACGTTCTCGCCATCCCTAGAAATCCTCCTTCGTTTACTACACAGCAATGTGAAAAGGAGACGAAAGCTCCACCTAGGCTCTGGGCAAAGCACTATTCTCATTCCTTGCCTTCTCTTTGAGAGGTGAAATAATCCCTGCTCATACAATCCATTTCAAACATTTTAACCACTTTTCCAACCTCTTTGTGGAGTCATTTGAGTTATTCTCCACACCTATTAAAATGGGAAAGTTCATCTGCAAACAGTACTCACTGATACCAACCAGAGTAGAATGCCCTTGTGGAAGGCACTTGATAAAAAAAAATCACTGACCCAGAAGGAAAGAAGTAGACGCTAACTCAGGCTTTATATAAATGCATACACATTCCTTCAAAGCTATTCCATCCAAATTATAAAGGAAAACAAAAAGTTTTGCTCTGAAAATCCCAAAGCCAAAACTCTCAATATACATTTGAAAGTCTGGGCATTTCCATCCTCATATGGCTTAGGTTCATTTTTAGAAAGTCCTCTTGAAAACAACAATGTTTTGGTATCCTTCTTTTCCTAACAAAAAAATTTTGAAGGGTAGGAAAAAAAAAAAAAAACAACACTACAAAACATACAGTTGCACACCTATCCAAAATTAATGGTTGTCAAGTATTTTTCAAAGGTCCACATAAGAGGTGCTTTGCAACCAGACAGTTTCATTGTTGATGGCAAGTCTAAAAATAAAGACAAGGAGCCTAGAGAAGTGCAATGCCCAAGTAAGTTGCTATGCTCAGATTTGTATTCAAAGTTTCTGTTATATATTTGGCTTCTGCCTAAAAATGCTTAGACATTCACTAACAAGCTATTACATCTTTTCCGTAGGGCACTAGCTGGTGAGTGCAGCTGTGCCGATGTGGTGACAGTTTAGACATTACAATGGCCACTTCGTTATGGGTCTTGAAGACACAACCATGGTCTTAAAAGTCACAAGGGGTGCAGAAAGAGAGAGAAAGGCTCAGTACAGAACCAGGAGCAGCACTGTAAAATATTCAGAGTATGCTAGTGGGCTAAGTCATTTTATCTCCCTATATATGGGTGGCACAGGTCTTAATTTTGGGTGAATGGAATAGTCGCTAGGAGAGGGTTCATTGGTATGAAGAACACTTCACAGCACTTTAAATATCCAGTATTTACAATGTACAGTCTATATTCCAGGACCCAAGGGGTAACATTCCTGCACAGCATGAGCTAATCCACTCTTGACAACTGTAAGTATAAATTTTTGGTTGCAGTGTCCAGCACATTTTCGATTCATATAAATTGGTTTCAACATTACATCTAACAGCCTCTTTCTACTGCGCAGTGAGTGAGAAACTCAACAATAATGGTTTGGATGCCTCCATTTTTAAAAAAGTATACTTCTATAATGATAGTCAACATTAATTATTATGTTTATAAGACAAATACAAGTGCCATGTCGAAATACTTCATTGAATTAGAAATGACCATCTTAAATATGTTAGAGCATAAGGTATTTAAGCACACTTACCTTTTGTGCATTTTCCCCATCTTCAATTGCAAAATCTAGTCTGGGCTGCCTGGGGTTGATCAGGTCTTTTAATGTTAAACAATTTACCTCCATCTGTAATGCACAATTACATTAGAAAATGATTTTACAATTGGATGTTTTCTCCTCCAACAAAAATATTTATTACTTGCTCGTGAACATGAACTTCCCCTCTCTAAACTCATCCTGGGAATTTCCAGGAGTGCAGCCACCCTCAACTCTAAAACGCACATGAATAACACGAACACTTAAAGTGTGTTTGATAATTACTAAAAACCTGAGAAGGCAAAAAATCGACAAAACTGGTAATCGTTTATGAAAAGCAACAGCACAAAACAAAGTTACCAAGTCAGAAGAGTGTAGGGCAAATCTGTCAGAAAGCACAGGGTCTCCTAGGTCAGTTAATTTTGGCGCAAAGAACTGGGAGGAATTCGGCTTTGAGGGGGTTTTGAATCAGGGGGGAGGGAAACCTGATCGCTAGACCAAACCCACTCAGCTCTTAACGCAGCCCCTTCCCAGGCCTCCAAGCAGACCCCAAGGATAAACTCTTCCAATGAACCCCCCAGATCGTGAGGAACAAGTCCCCTCTACTGCCTCACGGGAGGGAGAGCTGGAACCAGGACACCCCACACGCTCTTAGTCCGGCGGCAGAAATGACTCGATCCCCACCAGCCAGGGAGGCTGGCAGCCTGGGCGGGAGGGGGGGGGTCCCCTTTTACCCCAATTCCCGCCTCCACGCAGCGCTTAGGGCCGCACGCTACTTACTCCCACTTTGAGAAGGAGGTTTCCTGCCTCTGTGGGGACCTTTCACGATCCCACACCGGCGAGGGACCAGCGGGGAGAGGAGATCAGCAGGCGGGCGGCGACATCGGGCGGGGAAAGCGAGGCGCGCAGATCCCCGCTCCGAGCGCCCTGAGCTGGCGGGGACCCCACGGTGTCAGGGCAGCGCCAGCGCTCCAGCGCCGGATCGCAGTCCCCGCTAAAACACCTCCTCTGGCGCCTTGAGACCGAATTTGAGAATCAGCCAATCAGCGGCGGCCGGCGGGATGGCCCCGGCCAATCGCTCGGCGGCACGGCCCGGGCCCGCCGCCCCTCGGAGTCTTGGCGCTCCCGGCCGCGCGTTTCGCCCTCACCCGCCCAATTGTTACCGCCTCGGCCCCCTCCCCCTTCCGGGTACCTGGAAACCTCGGGCCCGGGAGCCAATTCCTGCCGGGGACTTAGGCCCGGGCGGCCGCGGGAAAGCCAAGGTGGGGGCGGCGCGGGGGCGGCGGGAGGAGGAGGGGAGCTCTTTTGTTATGCATAAAAGGCCCGCTCCTGTCCCTTCGGCTTGCCGCGCTGGGGGACCGCGGGCACAGCCAGGGGAGGGGAAAGCAGATGGAGTTTGGAAAAACGATATACACACTCTGGACGCTGCCGCCGCCACCCCCTCCCCGCAGCAACCTGCGCGGAAGCTAAGTTGTCCAGACTTGTTGGGGCAAACTTCCTAACGCCGCACGCTGGTGTGGCACGTGAACCATGGTTACCACTCTATGCTGCGAGCAGATGGCACGCCAGTTAGTCCTGGAAACTAGACTGCAAGCACAACCAGCTGTTTTGTTTTTTTTTTTTTTCTTTTCCTTTTCTTTCTTTTCCTTTCTTGTTAAGTCTGGAAAAGTTTTTTTGGTGTTCCTTTTTAAGAACATCGCCAATAATTAAGGGGGAAAAGACTTACTAAATAATTCTTTGCAACATGCACTAGCATTCCGGGAAGTAGTCGAGAAAATTTCCTCGACTTGCTGATTTGTATTAAGTGTTTCACTTCCTTCAACTTTAGTTTCTTATTTGAAATATGGATATTGATAGAGACAGCTGTGTGTGTATGTATGTGGTGTGTTTTAATAGATTAGTGCTTAGAACAGTTTTACATTTACAGGAAAATTGAGAAGATAGGACACAGAGTGCCCATATATCCCGCACTCAGTTTTGCCTGTTTAACACCTTATATTTGTATAGTGTTTTTGTTGAAATTAATGAGCCAATAATGATAACTGAAGTCATTTCTTTATTCAGATTTCCTTAAATTACCTGTTTTTCTGTTCCAGGATACTGCATTATATTTAGTGTTCATGTCTCCTTAGGCTCTTCTTGGCCATGATATTTCTCATACTTTCCCGGTTTTTGCTGGCCCCCATGGTTTTGAGGAATAACTGGTAAGTCATTTTGTAGGATGTCCTGCTGTTGGTATTTGAGACATCCTTTTAAAAGAATGTCTACAGACACTTCCCAACAAATCATATACCTCCTTATCCTTTCCTGTCTAGTGCTCTGCTCTCCACTCCTCACCTCCCAAGTAGAATTTAGAATGCTCAATCAAGTCCTTCACTTTGTACTCTGTTTAGATTACTGATAAATACAGCCTAAAAATCACTGTTAGATGGTATCAAAGAGACATGCATGGAAACATTAAACATATAGGAAAATAACAACAGTAATAAAAATTTGACATTTTTATATGAGAAATGATATTTTGAACTGAAATCTGTCTTCTAGGTAGAAGCATAAGGAGACAAGTATAAAGAATAAAATTCCATTTATTAAATTTACACTTGTATAGAAGCAGAAAATTTTGATTAGGAAATATTTTTTTTCCAACTGTATTAATTTGCTGTGGCTGCTGTGACAAATTACTACAAACTGGTTGATTTAGAAGAATAGAGATTCATTTTCTCACAGTTCTGGGGGCAGAAGTCTGAGATCAGGGTGTTGGCTGAGCCACATTCCCTCTGGGGCTCTAAAGGAGAATCTGTTTTTTGCCTCTTCCAGCTTCTGCTGACTATAAGCAATCTTTGATATTTGGCTGCCTCACTTGGTTCTCTGCCTCCGTGGTTACATTGCCTGCTCCCCTTCTATCTGTTAAATCTCTATTGTGTATCTCTCATAAGGACACTTGTTACTGAATGTAGGTCCCACCTATATTCAGGATGGTTTCCCCTTTAGGTCCTTAACTTAATTACATCTGCAAAGACCTTTTTTCCCATATAAGGTAACATTCATGGGTTCCAGAGATTAGGACGTGGATATTCCTTTTGGGGACCACCATCTCCACTTTCAAATGATTAAAGTCTATTCATTTCTCTGATATTTTAAAATAATAATGGTATCTCTTTGAGGTTAGGCAGTTTTATGTTACAGACCTTTTCCTAGCATTTTCAGTGTTTTTTCTATCTATGTTTCAACTGTAGCCACTATTCAGAACAAGAATAACTCAACATATAGCTTCAGACTCTTGCATTGCTTGCTTAAAGAGTGATCTTAAATTTGGAGGGAAACTGGAAAATGAGTGTTCGATGGGCACATTCGGAGACATTCCTCTAATACACTTACTTTGCTGCCTTCAGGTCCCAGAGTTTGTAAATGTTCTGTCAATCTCTCAGTTACTCAGTGGACACTGATGGTGGCTGGGAACTTGGGTGGGGCATCAAGAAGAGTCCTTGCATGTGGCTTCTCAGTGTAGCTTGATCTTCCTTACAGCATGGTGGCTAAGGCAATTGGACTTCTTTCAGGAGCTCAGGACTCCACCATGAGTACCCAAGTCCACAAAGTGGAAATTGTACTGCCTTTCATGATGTAACCTTAGACCTAAGGTAGCATCACTTCTGCTATATCTTTTGGATGAAGCAGTCAAAGATCCACCCATATTTGATAGGAAAGGACATTTACCCTACCCTTCCTTTTTTTTTTTTTTTTTGGTTTCAAGTTTTTATTTAAGTTCTAGTTAGTTAACTTATAGTATAATATTGGTTTCAGGGACAGATTCATCACTTACATATAACACCCAGTGCTCATCACAAGTATCCTCCTTAATGCCCATTACCCATTTAGCCCATCCCTTGCCCACCTCCCCTCCAGCAATCCTGTTTGTTCTCTATAGTTAATAGTCTCTTATGGTTTGCCTCCCTCTCTCTCTCTTTTTTTCTTTCCTTCTCCTATGTTCATCTGTTTTGTTTCTTTAAAAAAATTTTATTTAAATGTTTATTTATTTTTGAGAGAGAAAAAGAGTGTGAGTGGGCAAGGGGCAGAAAGAGAGGAAGACAGAATCGGGCTTCAGGCTCTGAGCTGTCAGCACAGAGCCCAATGCAGAGCTTGAACCCACGAACCACGAGATCATGACCTGAGCTGAAGTCGGATGCTTAACCAACTGAGCCATCCAGGCACCCCATCTGTTTTTTTTTCTTAAATTCCACATATGAGTGAAATCATATGATATTTATCTTTCTCTAACTTATTTCACTTAGCATAATTTACTCAAGCTCCATCCATGTTGTTGCAAATGGCAAGATATCATTCTTTTTTTTTTTAATGTTTATTAATTTTTGAGAGAGACAGAGACAGAATGTGAGTGGGTTAGGGGCAGAGAGAGAGGGAGACACAGAATCCGAAGCAGGCTCAGGCTCCGAGCCATCAGCACAGAGCCTGATGCAGGGCTTGAACTCACGAGCTGTGAGATCATGACCTGAGCCGAAGTCGGATGCTCAACCGACTGAGCCACCCTGGTGCCCCAAGATATCATTCTTTTTGGTGGCTAATATTCCATTGCATATATAACACCACATCTTCTTTATCAGTTCATCAGTTAGTGGACATTTGGGTTTTTTCCATAATTTGGCTATTGTTGATAATGCTGCTATAAACATCAGGGTGCATGCCCCTTCAAATCAGTATTTTTGTATCCTTTGGGCAAATACCTAGTGGTGTAATTGCGGAATCATAGGGTAGTTCTATTTTTAACTTTTTGAGGAAGCTGCATACTGTTTTCCAGAGTGGCTGCACCAGTTTTCATTCCCACCAACAGTTTAAGAGGGTTCCCCTCTCTCTGCATCTTCGCCAACATCTATTATTTCCTGTGTTGTTAATTTTGGCCATTCTGACAGGTGTGAGGTGGTTTCTTACTGTGGTTTGGATTTGTGTTTCTCTGAAGATGAGTGATGTTGAGCATCTTTTTCTTTTTTTTTTTTTTTAATTTTTTTTAATGTTTGTTTATTTTTGAGACAGAGAGAGACAGAGCATGAACAGGGGAGGGGCAGAGAGAGGGAGACACAGAATCGGAAGCAGGCTCCAGGCTCCGAGCCATCAGCCCAGAGCCTGACGCGGGGCTCGAACTCACAGACCGTGAGATTGTGACCTGAGCTGAAGTCGGATGCTCAACTGACTGAGCCACCCAGACGCCCCGTTGAACATCTTTTCATGTGTTTGTTAGCCACAGATGTCTTTTTTTGAATAATGTCTGTCTTCTGCCCATTTCTTAACTGGATTATTTGTTTTTTTGGGGGGGGGGTATTGAGTTTGATAAGTTCTTTATAGATTTTGGATACTAACCCTTTGTCAGATATGTCATTTGCAATTATCTTCTTCCATTCCATAGGTTGCCTTTTAGTTTTGTTGATTGTTTCCTTAGCTCTGCAGAAGCTTTTTGTCTTGATGAGGTCCCAATAGTTCACTTTCATTTTTACTTTTGTTTCCCTTGTCTCCAGAGACCTGTCTAATAAGATGATGCTACGGCCGATGTCACAAAGATTGCTGCCTGTGTTCTTCTCTAGGTAATGGTCTTTAAACACATTTAGGTCTTTCATCCATTTGAATTTTTTTTTTTTTGATACACCCTATGTTTCAATGGAAGAAGTGTCAAATGATTGGGAGCTATATTTTAAAACTGGCACACCAGGTTTCATGCTGATTGAATTATTTTGCAATTCTACCTCTATAAACTCTACCTGAAAGGTCCCTGATTTTGGAACAGTATTGTACTGCCCACATAGCAACAGTCACCAGGGCTCTGTATTGTGCTAGGGCTGTGGTTCTCAACGCTGTCTATGCTTTAGAATCCCACGGGGGGAGATTTTTTTAAAATACCAGTACCTGAATCCCACACCCAGAGATTTCTAGTTTACCTGATCTGGAATTGTGCTCGGGTGTTTTTTTCCAATGCCTAGTTTCTTGTGCCTTAGCGTCATGCTGGTTGTATGCTTATTCATTGATTTTGGGGGATGCTTCCGACTCAGTGATTTCAGAAATGGACCCTCTTGTGCCATCAATGAAGAGAGGAAGATTTGGGCAGGTGGGTCACCCTCTGGCGTAGATGCAGAATTCAGAGGGTTGGGTCTTACTGGTTCATGGCTAAGTCACTGATTTTTGAAAGGAGTTGAGGTTGTAAATGAGAACTCATGGGTGAGGTAGAGAATGAGCAGCAAGGGTTGTGACCAAGAGAAAATACATTGATGACATGTGACATTCCTCTGTGCAAAGGAGGAAATCAAGCTTATCAAACTTGCAAATAGTCTTTTATCCCTTTAGGGTTGCAAATCCCAAGAGTTTTTACACTTTACAGTAAAAATACTTGGTAGTGAAATATTAATTCATGTCAGTCAGACAGGTTGAGTTGTCTAGTTAATATTTAAGCTTCCTCAGATATTTTCCTTTTCCTTTTTTAAAAAAAAATTTTAATGTTTATTTAATTTTGAGAGACAGAGTGTGAGCAGGGGAGGGGCAGAGAGAGGGAGACACAGAATCCGAAGCAGGCTCCAGGCTCTGAGCTGTCAGCATGGAGCCTGAAGCCGGGCTCATACCCACAAACCTTGAGATTGTGACCTGAGCCGAAGAAGTCTGATGCTTAACTGACTGAGCCACCCAGGTGCCCCAATATTTTCCTTTTCTTCCACTCCCTCAAACTCAGTCATCTGGGTGTAGCATCATCTGTTCTCAAAAGTTCAGTTACAGAGGGAATTAGAGGTTGACATTTTCTCCACAAGGAGCAACAGAGGGACCTTGGCTTCACATCCTGGCAAGTCTCAAGTCTCTTTTGAGTGTATCAATTTAGCAGTTCATAAACTGAGGGCTGTTCTTTTTTTTTTTTTTTAATATAATTTATTGTCAAATTAGTTTCCATACAACACCCAGTGCTCGTCCCAACAAGTGCCCTCCTTCATGCCCATCACCCACTTTCCCCTCTCCCCCACCTCCCATCAACCCTCAGTTTGTTCTCAGTCCTTAAGAGTCTCTTATGGTTGCCTCCCTCTCTGTAACTTTTTTCCCCTCCCCCTCCCCCCTGGTCTTCTGTTAAGTTTCTCAGGATCCATATAGGAATGAAAACATATGGTATCTGTCTTTCTCTGCCTGACTTATTTCACTTAGCATAACACATACCCTCCAGTTCCATCCACATTGCTGCAAGTGGCCAGATTTCATTCTTTCTCATTGCCAAGTAGTATTCCATTGTATATATAAACCACATCTTCTTTATCCGTTCGTCAGTTGATGGACATTTGGGCTCTTTCCATAATTTGACTATTGTTGAAAGTGCTGCTATAAACATTGGGGTACAAGTGCCCCTATGCATCAGCACTCCTGTATCCCTTGGGTAAATTCCTAGCAGTGCTGTTGCTGGGTCATAGGGTATATCTATTTTTAATTTTTTGAGGAACCTCCACACTGTTTTTAAAAATGGCCTTTGTCTGCAGCCATTCATGGGCCTAATACATTTGTTTCTCTAACTGCTAGAAAGTTCAAAGAAGGCAGATTTATTCTTGGCTGACCATAAGCTATGTCAGGAGAATAAGTCTATGATTGGTTCCTGCTCATAGCCTTAGCAACAACAACAACAAAAAGATCATATTAATACCAAAGGGCAGTTATGGCTCCCATCTCAAATTGCATCCAGATGTCCAGCTCTTCTAAGAGAGGTACCTAAGCTGTGATCACATGTCCCATAGGGAACAGAGGAATTCATTCTTTATAGATTCGTTGTCATCGTTAGCACTGTGGAGCAAGGTCATTTTCCTTAGTGATCATGTAATTTGTGTTCTCACTAAAGGAAAAGATAGTGTGTTTGGTGTGCATGCATGTGTATGTGTGTACCTATGTGTGCATGTTGAAGGCTAGGATGTGGAGAGGGTTTTGTGCTGTAACAAACATTCCAAACCACAACAGATAGGATGAATTCCGAGCTGGGTTAGGTGTTTCTGGAAGTGTGATAGTGGAGGGTGTATAACGGGCCACCCTTTACGTGGCACCACATCTATGCTGCCACTCTGGAAGGGTCATGGTGGACGGAACAGTAAAAATGGGAATTGACCACTGCCCTGGAATTGAGATTCTGGAGAAAATGGGGGACAAGCTTCACCTTCATTTCCAGAGCCTTATAGAAGGGAAGGAATTCACACTGAGGAGTAGAGAAACAGGTTCTAGCCCAGGCTTGGCCAGAACTTGCTGGGTAACCTGAAACAGAAAAGTATTGCCTACCTGGGGCTCAGGTCTCTCTTTAAAGTGATAGGATTAGGGTGCCACCTAACGTGGGTGGCCCAGTGAGTTGAACACCTGACTTCGGCTCGGGTCATGATCTCACAGTTCATGAGTTTGAGCCTCACATCGGACTACCTGCTGTCGGCATGGAGCCTGCTTCGTATCCTCTGTTTCTGTCTCTTTCTGCCCCTCTCTGGTGTGCTCACAGGCACAAACTCTTTAAAAAATAAATGCACGTTAAAAAATAGTAAGTGGTAGGAATGATTTGGAAAACCTCTGAACCTGCCAATTCGGTCATTCTAAATACTTACTGGACACTTAGGTTATCATCTTAAAACTACTCACTACTGAGTCCTTGTCACTTAGTATGGATATATAAGAATATTACTGAAATAAATTTTTATTTCCATATTCAGTGAAACTGAACACCTCTTTCCTTATTACATTACATAATGTACATACATTAGTAAGGAGAATATTAAAAAAATATCAGGCCAAAGACTGACCTTTGTGACCTTTATTCTTCTAGGCTTAGAATTAAATGGCTGAATGTATTTATATACCTACCTAATAGCATCATATTAATAACATTTATTCATTATGATCCTTGGTAGGACCACATGAAGATGTTTCCATTGTGCAGTGGAAAGAGGAGGTTGGGGTTGGAAGTGGTGGAAAGAAGGCTTGGGGTTAGCAGCTCAGGAACTAGAAACTTGTGCATAAATACTACAGATATTGCCTTTCCTAACCCAGAACCATCTTATATGCAGAGCCTTTCACCTTGAAAAAACTAGACAATTAGAATATTGAACCCAAATGGAGATGTTTTAGCCCAGGTCTTCTCTAAACAATCAGGGGGAAATGTTCGTGTACAAAGGTTAATGTATCGTCTACAAGAAGTCTCTGTTAAAATGCATACTGTTCCTGGAAAGAGTAATCATTTAACCAACATCGCCCACATAGCACATTAAGACGTCTTTCCTCAGTCTGTCCCTGGAGATGAAAATGGGGTTAATTTCTCTGTAATACTTCATGTAACACTGGACCTTCTAGCTCCTTCAGAAACTCACCCCTGTCTCACCAGTGAATTCCGAGAGTCCCTGGTCATACCTCCTCTCAAAACAGGTTCTTTAAATCTTCCCTGATACCCAAGGCCTCCCCTGCCATATGTTGGTTTCTTTCTGCCCTTATTAGTGATGCGTGACATCGGGTATCTCCAGGTAGCATGGCCACCTCTGGCAAGTAAAGCCGTTGGCACTCAGGTCAGGGATACTCTGTGATGACACTGTGCCCCCATCAAGGGTGCTGGCTGCAGCCGCTGCCGTCTCATGAAACCAGAACTGGCTCTTCACTGCTTTTAGTACCGGTGTTGCTGATGCTACTGCTTCTGTGAGGTGCTACTACCATGGAGTACGAATGGGAGACGGCCTGGTTCCCCCTCGCACTCTCCTCCTACCCAGCAAAGTCCTATCAGGCCACTGCTTCTCTGTGCTGAAATACGGAGTCAGAGAACAATCTCTGTTGGTAGTTGCTTTTTACTTCTTATCCTTTTTCTAAGCATGGGGCCTAGGCTGGTGGCCAAATCTGGGTTGTAGACACTGTGTTGTACTCATAATTCCTTCCCTCCCACAATAGCAGAGGCATTGTGATTGGATGAAAGTTTGGTCTCTTTTGATGAATATTTCCCAAAATGCTCCTCTCTACTATTTACTCACAAACCAACATGGCCACTTCTTGGGCATATTCAGTAATGGCCTCACTACTCTCAAATGGGTGTATCTGTGGCTTAGAGAATAGGACCACGAAGGTATAGGCCCCAAGAAGAAAGGGCTCAGGGTAGGCTTATTTGAGTGGTACAGATGTGAGTGGAATCAGGTAAGATTGGGGCAAGAGTTGTTTCTTCCTCCAGGAGGAAGGCTTGAATGGGAGGGGACCCCACATTCCTAACAGAGTTGGAGGAGATGTCTCCTGATAAACGGAGAAATATTCAGAAAAGAGTGCAGAAAACAGCAGCCTGCATGACCAACTTAATAAAATTGCTTGGGATTCCTGGATTATTATTCTTGTTGAAGATTTAAAAGATATGAATAAAATCTTCCCTGGTTATCTAGAGCATGACTATCAAATAAATTGGTGCTTCTGAGATGGTAGAACGGAAACTTCTGTGTTCTTATATTCAGCTGCACACGCCTATGATACCATATCACACAGGGAGCTATAAGGCCCTACGAATTAAGACATATTCTTTTGATCTACAGTTTAATGACATACTTTTATTAAGTTTTCTTTCTCTCTAATCCAGATGTTCTCTGTTATAAAAGTGCCATCAAGCGTGATCCTGTTTTGGCCAAGGAAGGCCAAAAAATTATGTTTCTTCTGTTTAATGTTACTTTTAACGGTTGTAGGTCCTTATCCACAAGAGAGCATAGTTTCTTTTACTTTATCTTATACTTTACGTAATTTAAGTAAGCAAAGTAACAATATTTTCCTATCCTTGTGTGTTTTGGTTTTTGCAAATAATATCTAAAATTTTTTGCATTTATTTTCCCCCCTTAGACTTACGCCAGCATATAAAATGGTCTAATACCCTGTGTGTGCGTATGTAATTCCTCTTTATTTCAGTTATTCAACATTTTTTTGGCTGATGAAGTTAAATTTTGCCTGTCCTTTTGACTCAAGGAGGATTTCTTCCTATCTTCATACCCAGTTTTACTGGTTTTCTTATTGTTTAATTATGTTCCCAAGTGGCCACTTCTATTTTCTTAAGCTTGCTGAAATTTACTCTGGAAATATGTTTTTCCACTTTAATGATTTCTTTACTTGTCTCATGGTTGTTAAATATTTTATTGATGTTTGCAGTCATCGTGACATGATGCTGGAGTATCCACTTAGTGTAATTTGTGTTTGCTCTTTTCCTAAACTTTTTGTAATCTTGCAATTTTTTTTTATAATGAAAAATTTTGAAAATATTTTACCTTTGTCAGTGTCAACATAAACTGAGCAAAGTTGCTAGTTGAGGAAGAATACAGTTATGTAAATGATTTACCTTTTTTCCAGTGACCCTTCTAAAGGCATAAAAAAATGACAAACTCAGCCGAAGCATAACTGGGACATATGAGGAGAGGAAAGCCCACCATATTGCTTGTGGGGGATTCCGCGTGTGGCAACTATAGGGCTAAAATTAAAAATGTAAAAGCAGGAGGTAAATTACAATTTGCGCAACAGTAAGAATAATCTTGCTTTCACTATTTTCTAATGATTCTCTTGTTACACATGTAAAGAGAAAGTAAGAAAAACCTCTATATAGCCTGTGAGGCAAGCTTCACTGAATCTCATGGCTGTAAAACTGACATCTTCATAGTTTTCCTATTTAAAGTAGTAGCTGATTTTTGTTTGTTTGTTTGCTTGTTTTAGAAAATCACAGTTTGCTGTTTGAAGGAAACCAAAGTAACCTTGTCTCTCAGGCCAATGACCATCTCGTGGTTAATATTAAAGGTGGCACTGAAGATGCATGTACTTTAATAGCATTAAATTTCAGTGGGAAGTTCTTTATGGGGTGGTTAACTCAGAAAGCATCCATAAGACTTTCAGTTAGTTTCATTTACTTTGTACCAGTTAATTATTAATACCTATACCAAAACAATAATACTATTCCTTTTTCACTACAGAGGACATTAAGCACTTTATGAGCTGCTGGGATCCAATTTCTGGTCTTGGTGCATATGTAGTTCTCTGACTTGAGCCACCCAGAAGCATAAGCATCATTTATGCCTGAATTTCAGACAGGGAGCCTTTAGCACTACCTTAAAGGTTTATCCAGAATCCGAATACTGATTACCACCAAGTTTACAACCTCCTGATTCCAAACCACCTCCATCTCTCCCCTGGATTGTTTTCATATTCTCAGAGCTGATTACCCTATTTGTTGTTCCCCTGTAATTTGTTCCTAAGCACCAGCTACAGTGATCCAAATTAAAATGTCAGATCATGTCCTCCTTCCTCTCCAAATACCATAGTGGCTTTCCAACTCATTTCAGAGTAAAAGCTAAAATCTTCCCAGTAGCCTACAAGGTTTTAAGGATATGGCCTCTTTTTTACAACTCTGATCTTATCGCCTTCAGTTTTCCCCCTTGTTTGCTTTGCTTCAGCCGTGCTCAGCTCCTTGCTAATCCTTGAACACGTTTGGTATTCTCCTGCCCAAGGGCCATGGGTTTACTGTTCTGTTCCTTCTGCCTGGAATGCTTTTCGTCTAGAGATGTATGGCTCTCTCTTTCACCTCTTTCAGGGGCACATTAATTAGGTTCATGTGAACTTCTATAGCAAAGGAACTTTACAATTTCAGTGGTTTAATAAAACAGAAGTCAATCTCTCACTCATGTAACAGTCTGATAACGGTGTTCCTGGATGTCAGGTAGATTTCCTGTATGTGGCAATTCTGGGACCCAGGCTCCTTCCATTTGTGTGCACTGTCTTTAGACAATCCCTGAGACCTCTGTTTCTCACTGGTGGAAGGAGAAACAGACAGTAGACAAGGCATGTATCACTTCTGCTCACATTCTCTTGAGACAATAGCTAGTTACTGGCTCTGCAGCACATTCCCAGTAAGAGCCTAACACTAGAGACAGAGAGTAACAACTCTTGAGGCAGCTAGCTATTTCTGCCATGGACTGCCTCCTGGCCACAAGTATCTGTGTGGCCTCCTTCCCAAAGGAGACAGCCCAAAGTTCCACCCCGGTGCTTCATCCAGAACACAGTCCAGGCACTCTGGGTAGTGTGTTCCTTTGGTTCAGAGACCTATGAATTCAAAGGCTAATTGTCTGCCCACCTCCCCCACAGCAAACCTCACATAAAAAATATGAATCAAGAACAGGATAGAAATAGAAGCTCTTCTTTGGAAAAGGGCAGCTGAGAGATCCATAGCAGTAACTGGTTCACAGCAGTGGCGAACCCAACGGGACAGGCGTTACGAATCCTCCCTACCCTCATGGTATAGGAAGTTCCTTCATTAGACTGTGGTTCTGCTTGATGGGAGGAACTTGCTTGTTCACTGTTTTCTGTAGTTCTTGGCTCTGTCCTCTGGGGTGGTTTTTCTTGCCCAGTATCCTTTCTGGCAATATCTGAGAGCAGCAGTAAAGAATCTGACTTCCTTGGAGCACGTACAGCTGTGTCCTGCCGTTGGGCACTTGAGATCCCTAGGTGTGTCCAAGGGATCACAAGCCTGTTTAGTCACAGGCTTTTTAAGACTCAGATCACTATTCTTCGGAAACATTATTCCCATGATTTCTAGTCAGCTCCATGTGCCAGTAACCACATCCAAAGTTCTTTCTTGAAAATTATTCTTGGGGCGCCTGGGTGGTTCAGTCAGTTAAGCGTCTGGCTCTCAATTTTGGCTCAGGTCATGATCTCATGGTTCACAGGTTCAGGCGCAGCATCGGGCTCTGTGCTGACAGTGCGGAGCCTGCTTGGGAGGGATGAGCAGTCCCTCCCCTGCTCATGCTCTTTCTCTCTCTCTCTCTCTCAAAATAAACATTAAAAAAAAATAAAAATAATTTATTCTTAGGCCTTCTCTATTTCTTTCCCTCCTTGCCTCTCTACTTATTTTTCTCTTAATTTCACAGGGTTAACTTGAGGCCCCCTTGAAGCAATAGGCTTGGTGGGAAGAGAATAAGTTGCCCATGATCTCTGTTTTAGCCTTGAAAAGTTCTGCTTAACCAAAAACTACTTAATGGGCACTTTTGCTCAAAGCATTTCTGATGTTATCCCCTACTGCTTGGTATCCAGAAGCAGTCAGCTTTCCATACCATCAAGGCCCCAAACTCACCTTGATTTCTAGATTCTCTTCATTCTCTTTTATTTCTGCTTGCAGACCAGCCAATTCTTCTCTGAACACATTTTTAAAACAATTTTTGCACATTAAGCACTTTATGAGCTGCTGGGATCCAATTCCTGGTCTTGATGCGTATGTAGTTCTTTGACTTGAGCCACCCAGAAGCATAAGCATCATTTATGCCTGAATTTCAGACAGGGAGCCTTTAGCACTACCTTAAAGGTTTATCCAGAATCCGAATAAAAGATGCTGAATGCTTCTCTCTGTACTTTTACTCTGTTCAGTACAGAGAGGAGCATTCAGCATCTTTTATGAACTGAATGGTGTCCCTCCAAATTCATATGTAGAAGCCCTAACCCTCAATGTGCCTGGATTTGGAGATGGGGACTTTAAGGAGGTAATTAAGGTAAAATGAGATAATAATGGTGGGAACCTAATCCAATAGGACCAGAAGAGGAAGAGACACCAGGAGTATGCATGCACAGACAAAAGACCATGCAAGGACACAAAGAAGGCAGCTATCTGAAAGCCAAGGAGTGAGGTCTTTCCAGAAACTGATCCTGCTGGGGCTGATCTTGGATTTCTGGTCTCCAGAACTGTGAGAAAATAATCTTCTGTTGTGTAAGCCACCCTGCCTGTGGTATTTTGTTATGGCAGCCTGAGCAGATGACTACAGCATCTGTTGGCATTCTTGTTGTTTTTTTTTTTAATTACTGTAATGTTACAGGGTCACTGCTTGTACCTGTTCTGTCTCACAAGTGTGCGCAGTTAAGAGTTCTATCAGCACATAACATGAGTCTCTGATTTCCAGCTCCTAATGTCTCTTTTGTGCTGCCTGTTACCTTATTCCTAAGCCAATTCTCTATATTTTAGTTTTTTATTTTCTACACCACTTCAAGGAATCAGTTTCTGCAAGATGAATCTCAAACCTTTGGAAGATTAACCCAAAGGAAGTTTATTTTTCATGTAATGATAACATGTGGGTGTTCCTGGTTGATGGGTGGCTGTCCTCCATACGGAGAATAGGGACCACCTTCTTTCATCATCTATGCTCCACCATATTCTGGGCTTGCACTGTCCAACATGGTGCCACGTGTGCTACTGAGTACTTGAAAAAGGGCTAGCAGCACTTGAAATGTGCAATAAGAGTAAAACACATACTGGATTTTGAAAAAAAGAAGAGTATCTCATTGATATTTTTTGTATCTTAGATACATGTTGAAATAATTTTTGGAAATACTGGGTTCAAAGATGCATTATTAAAATGAATTTCACCCGTTTTTTCCCCAAACACATAGTAATGTGGCTGTTGGAGAATTAAAAATAACGTGGTTCACATTATATTTCTCTTGGACAGCCGCTCTGAAGTCTCCGGGTCTTCTGCTTCAGTTGGCAGAAGAGGGAAGAGCCAGAAGTGGGAAGAGCCAATTCCATTGGTTATGTGGCTATGTCAAGATGCAGGAGGGGCCGGGAAAGGTCCTGGCTCAGAGGCCACCGTAGTAACAATTCTACTCTAAGATGGGGAGGGCAGAGCTAGTCCTCTCTAGCACAAGGTCTTTGCTCAAGAATCACCTCCTTGGTAAAATCTTCCCTGACCACTGCAACCACCTCCAGCCTCTTTCCCCAGCATTCTCTGTCTTCTTGCCTTGTTTTGTTTTTCTCTAGAACATTCTCACCACTTGGCTTAGCATATGTTTTGTTTGTTCATTTCCTTTCTTTCTATGTGTAAATTCCCTCGAGGAATTTTTTTTTTCAAAAAAAAATTGTTTTCTTTTTAATTGTATTTGAGAGAGACAGAGTCAGTGTGAGTGGGGGAGGGGCAGAGAGAGAGAGGGAGAGAGAATCCCAAGCAGGCTCCATGCTGCCAGTGCAGAGCCCAATGCAGGGATTGACCCCACAAAACCATGAGGTCCTGACCTGAGCCGAAACTAAGAGTCGGACACCCAACTGACAGAGCCACTCAGGCACTCCTCAATTTTTTTTTTGTAGTGGTAAAAAGTACACATAAAATTTACTCTTGACCATTTTTTTTCTTAACCATTTTTAAGTGTACTGTTCAGTGAGATTAAGAGCATTCATATTGTTGTGCAACCTTCACCACGACCATACATCTCCAGAACTCGTCATCTTGTAAAATTGAAACACTATACTCATTAAACATTAACCCCCATTCTGCCCTTTCTACTAGTCCCTGGCAACCATCAGGCTTTCTGTCTTTATGATTCTGACTACTTTAAGTACCTCATATGAATAGAGTCATATAGTATTTGTTTCTTTTTTGTGACTGGCTTATTTCGCTTAGTATAATGTCCTTAAATTTCATCTATGTTGTAGCATGTGTCAGAATTTCCTTCCATTTTAAGGTTGAATAATATTCTAATGTATGTATATATCACAGTTTGCTTATCCCCTCATCTATCTAGGGACACTTGCGTTGCTTCCACAGTTTACCTCATTTAAATAATGCTGCTGTGAGACTCTGATTTCACTTCTTTTGAGTGTGTACCCAAAAGTAGAACTGGTGGATCATATGGTGGTTCTATTTTATAGTGGTGGTTCTATTTTTAATTTTTGAGGAACCACCATACTGTATTCCACAGTGGCTGCACAATTTTACATTCCTACCTATGATACACAAGGCTTCCAGTTTCTCTACATCCTCATCAACACGTATTATTTTCTGTTGTTGTTGTTGTTGTTGTTGTTGTTGTTTTGATAGCCATCCTGATGAGTGGGAGGGGGTATCTCGTAGTTTTGATTTGCATTTCCCTAATGATTAGTGATATTGAGCATTTTTTTTATGTGTTCATGGGCTGTTTGTACGTCTTCTTTGGAGATGTCTGTCCAAATATAAAGGCATTCATTTTTGTCAATATATTCAGTGCTGTGTCCTTAATGACTGAAACTGGGCTGCCATGTCCTAGGCACTTGAGGACTGTATGCTGACCAATGAAGCAGCGGAGTGATATTGGTCTGCCAAGCCACAAGTAAAGCATAGAGTAAGAACTTTAGGGTACTTGATGACATAGTTCCAAAATTGATTATTATAGTCAGGGTAAATGAAATATCATATTTTATCCATATGCAGGTATGAGCAAACCACTGTTAGACATAATGGCAATGTCAAGTTACATCATAGATTTTAAACTTGAGCTGAAATTTGTCATCCTGGGGTTTTGTTTGCTCTGCACAATATTGAAAGTCTTTTTTTCCTTGAGAATTTAAAATTTTTATTTATTTTTACTTAGGGGCTGACTTAAAAAATCAGAATATTTTTACATTGAAAGATTACATCAATATTTCACTTTTAAAATTTCTAGTTATTTAAGTTACATGCTTTATTTCTGCTTTTTTAGTGATTGCTATTTAATTTGTATCATATCAGCATACCAGCAATAATAATTGTAATAATGAAAGTAAATGCTTTGTGGGGTTAACAAAGGACACAGAACCTAATTCTGGACAATAAATCTATGTAAGTTAAGAAGGAGGGGATCAGAGTTAAGTTTCTAAATTCCTGTGTTATTTGGAGGAGGTGAAAGTATTGACCGTAGACTTGATTAGTTATTATGCATACAAACTATTACTTAAAAGTTAACCATTAAAGAGTAGATATGGAGTCTGTAATCTTCAATCAGTAGAAGGAAACAATCAAATAAGAAAGCAAACTGCAATTCCATTCCTATACATATACCCAAAATAATTGAAAGCAGGGACTCCAACAGTTATTTGTACACCTGTGTTCATTGCAGCATTATTCAGAATAGCCAGATGGTGGCAACGACCCAAATGTCCATAAACCAATGAATGGATTAATAAAATATAGTATATACGTCCATTGGAATATTATGAAACCACACAAAAGAATGTAGTTCTGATCATGCTACAACGTAGATGAACCTGGAGACTTTATGCTAAGTGAAATGAGCCAGACACAAAAGGATAAAGATTGTATGATTCCACTTATGTAACATATCAAAAATAGGCAAATTCATAAACACAAAAAAATAGATTAAGGTCATCAGGGGCTATAAAGGAATAAAGGAATTATTGCTTAACAGTTAACAGAGTCTCTGTTTCAAGTGATGAAGAAGTTTTGGAAATAGATAGTGGTGATGGTTGCACAACATTGGGAATGTAATTAATGCCACTGAATTGTACACGTTAAAATGATTTAAGAGGCAAATTTATGATATATATTTTTTTGCCCTAAATTTTTAAAAAATTGAACCAAACCAATAATTTTCCTGAAGAAAGAATAAACACACAAAAATACAACAAAGGAAAAAGCACAAGAAGGATGATAGAAACTAGTCCAGGTAACAATATCTATAAGGCAGCTGGACTCATCAGCTAAAAGACAGAGACTGATAGACTGTTATAAACATGGATTTTGCATGTTTATAAGAGACACATCTAAAACATAAGGACTAAGAAAGGTTGAACATGAAAAAATAAAAATAATTTTTGAAAAGTATACCAGGAAAATACTAGCCAAAAGATGTTGGAGTTTCTATAATAATAATAATGAAAATAGAATACAAGACAAAAAAGTATTGTCAAAGATAAGGAGACTCACAACGTAATGATAAAAAGCTCGTTTCAACAGGAAATTCTAATTCTAACCTTACAGAACTCAATAAAAGATATAAAATACAGTATAAAAATGATAAAGTCTCAAAATTTAGAGAACAAAACTGATGTAATAATACAAAAAGTGGACAAATACAATATGTGAATTGTAGACCAAAAGTTTTCATGAATATATGGAAAACCTGAATCATATACTGAGCAGCTTGATTAATGGATACATATAGAACCATTGGTATATAGAACCAATGATTAAAGAATGTACATTCTTCTTGAGAACATAAGGAACAGATGAACCAACCTAATCATGTGGTAGGGCCATAAAGCCAGCCTCCAGCCTCAACAATTTTCTTTCTTTCTTTCTTTTTTTAATGTTTATTTTATTTTTGAGACAGAGTGAGACAGAGCATGAACGGGGGAGGGGCAGAGAGAGAGGGAGACACAGACTCTGAAGCAGGCTCCAGGCTCTGAGCTGTCAGCACAGAGCCCGACGTGGGGCTCGAACTCACGGACCATGAGATCATGACCTGAGCCGAAGTCGGACGCTCAACCGACTGAGCCACCTAGGCGCCCCAACAATTTTCAAAGGGTATGTATCATACAGCTCATATTTTCTGTCAACAATGCAATCTAGTGTAAAATCAATAACAAAAGTGTAAAAAAAAGCAAACATAATACATTTGAGCATTTGCAAATATGTATTTCTAAGTAACTACGTCAAAAAGAAATAACGATGATTAAAATATACTTAGAACTCAATGGTAAAGAAAATACTAAAGATAAAACTTCAGAGATGGGCAAAAGATATTTAAAAATAAATTTATAGTAATAAATTCTTTAAAAGAGAAAGAATGTAGGTTGAAAATCAAGAAGCAAAGTATGCAGTTAGGGAAAAAATGGAATAAAACCAAAGAAACCAAAGAAAATAAAATATAAAAATATAATAAAAGCAGAGATTAGTGAAAAAGAAAATAGAAGCATTAAGATAAACAAAGCCTCAGGTTTCATGCCTAAGTATATATCCCTACAGAAATTCTTACATAGTTTCTCTAGGTGAAATAGACCTAAATGACAGAAATGCATTGCTAAGATAGAAACAAAAATGGACATATAGTGAAAGTCACAAATACTAAAAAAAATTAACCTAAAATCTGAGTAGCCTTATATCTTTTAAATAATTTGAATTTATAATTAAAAGCCTTCCCATAAAGAAAACTCTAGTCTTGGATGGACTTACTAGTGAGTTCTACCAAAAATTTAAGGAAGAATGATAACAGTCCTGCATAAAAGCTTCTGGAAAACAGAAGAGGAAGGAACCCTTCCCAAGTCGTTTTATGAGGCTAGAATTCTCCTGAAAACAAAGATATTAAAAGATAATGAAATTAAAGACCCAAATCCTTCAGAAACACAGAAAAATTCTTTTTTTAAATACTTATTTATTTTTTTACAATTTTTATTTGAGAGAGACAGATAAACAGCAAACAGGGGGCGGGGGACAGAGAGGGAGACAGAATCCTACGCAGGCTCCACACTACCAGCACAGAGCCCGATATGGGGCTCGAACTCAGAAGTCAAGAATCAGACGCTTAACCAACTGAGCCACCTAGGCACCCCAAAACACAGAACAATGCTTAAAATATTAGCAAACTGGGGTGCCTGGGTGACTCAAACAGTTAAGTATCCAAGTTCAGCTCAGGTCATGATCTCATAGTCTGTGGGTTCGAGCCCTGCATCAGGCTCTGTGCTGACAGCTGGAGTCTGCTTTGGATTCTGTGTCTCCCTCTCTCTTTCTGCCCCTCCCCTGCTGGTGCTCTCTCTTTCTCAAAAATAAATAAAAACATTAAAAAAATATTAGTGAATCAAATCCAGCAATATATAAATATGATAACACCTCATGACCAAAGGAGATTTATCCCAGACGTGCAAGATTGGTTTGACCTTAGCCTTCAACAATCAATTAAGGTAATCCGCCTCATTAAAAGAATAGTAAAGGGGTAAAAATCAGATTAGCCATAGGTACAGTAAAAGTACTTAGAAAATTCAACACACGATAACGATTAATAAAAATCCTGGGGAAACTAAAAATAAAAGAACGCTTCACCCTGATAAAGAGAGTCTGAAGAACCTGCAACTAACATCATGTTTAAAGACTGGATGCTTTCCCTTTGGAGTTATCAAGGGTATATGATTTTACCACCTTTATTAACCATTTTCCTGGAGGTCCTAGCTGTTGTAACAGGCAAGAAAAACAAACAACAGGTATAAATTGGAGAGAAAGAAGCAGAACTTTCTATTTGCAGAATATGGGATAGTAGATGTAGAAAATCCTAATGAATCTGCAAAAAAGCTACTAGAATAAGTAAATTTAGCCAGATGGCATGATACAAGTTCAATATACAAAACTCTGTTGAATTTTTTATACGAGCAATGAACAATTGGAAAATTAAAAGAAATAAATATTATGTACATAGCACAAAAATAAAGTACCTAAAATAAATTTAACAAAATATATTTAATATTTGCACCTAGAATATTACTGAACATTGCTAAGGAAACTTAAAGAAGAGCTAAACAAATGGATGTGTATCAGGTTCATGGCTTGGAGAAATCAGTGGTGTTAAAATTTCAAAATTCCCCAAATTGTTCTATTGATTCAGCATAATCCTAATCAAATTTCCTGTAGCCTTTCTGTTGTAGATATTGGCAAATTTATTATCAAATTTCTAAGGAAGTGCAGAAAATCTAGCATATTGAATGCAATCTTGAAAGATAAGAATCAAGTTAAAAATTTAACACTATCTAATTTCAGGATGCCATAAAGTTACAGAACTTAAGATAGTGAATATTAGCATAAGAATAGATGCATAGGTCCGTGGAACAGAATAGAGAATCTAGAAATATGTACACAAATTGATTATAATCATAATTATATACAGAGCTAAATTATACACATAAATTGAATATGAATTGGTTTTTGATTAAGATTTTGAGGTAATTGAATGGGTAAGTGGTAATATTTTCAATAAGTGGTGTTGAAATAACTGGAAATCCACAGAAATAAAATGAATCACATCATGTACTTCACATTATATACAAAGATTACCTTGAAAAGGATCACAGTCCTAAATGTAAGAGTCAAAACTATAAAACTTCCAGAAGAAAGTATAGGAGAAAATCTACATGACCTTGGAGTGGCAACCATTTCTTTGATAGTACAAACCATACAGTTTTTTTTTTAAAGGACAAATTGTACTTCATCAGAATTAAAACCTTTTATTTTTTTTAAAGAAACCATTAGAGAAATGAAAGTCAAACCACAGACTAGGAGAGGTTATTTTCAATATTTATGAAGAAATTACTTATATACGGAATATATAAAGAACTCCTACAAGTCAAAAGTAGGAAGACAAAGAATCCAATAATAAAATGAGCAAATGATCTGAACAGATAATTGGCAAACAGAGATATACAAATGGCCAAGAAAACACATAAAGAGATGCTCAGCATTATCAGTCATCAGTAAAATGAAAACTAAAACTATAGTGATATACAATTACTCACCCTCTAGAATGCCTAAGAAGGGAAGAAAGAAAGAAAGAAAGAAAGAAAGAAAGAAAGAAAGAAAGAAAGAAAGAAAGAAAGAAAGAAAGAAAGAAAGAAAGAAAGAGAAAGAAAGAAAAAAGAAAGAGAAAGAAAGAAAGAGAAAGAATGAATATCAAGTTTTGGCAAAGATGTGGAGCATCCGTAACTCATACATTGCTGGAAGGAGTGTAAAATATTACACACACCTGGAAAACAGTTCTGCAGTTTAAGCATACCATTGTCATATTATCTAATAATTCCACGCTTAGATATTTACCTAAGATAAAGAGAAATACATGTCCACACAAAGCCTTGCTCATGAAAGTCATAGCAAATTTATCCATAATAGCTCTAAACTGGAAACAACTCAAAGGTCCATCAGCAAGTGAGTAAATAAACTGTGGCATAGCCATATAGTGGAATATTGCTCAGTAAGAAAGAGAAAAGAACACATGGCGTGGAAGAATCTCAGAAACATACGAAGCAAAGAAAACAAAGAAGAACACGTACTGTGTGATTCTATTTACTTAACATTCTAGAAAATACAAAACTACCCCCCTGGGAGAGAGAGAAGATAAGTGGTTTCCAAGGTCCAGGACTGAGGTGAGATTGACTAAAAAGAGCCACTGAACATTTTTTGGTGAGGAAATTTTCTTTTAAGTTTTTATTTATTTATTTTGAGAGACAGAAGAGAGAGAGTGTGTGGGGGAGGGGCAGCACGGAGCCCAAAGTGGGGCTCGAGCCCATTAACCATGAGATCATGACCTGATCTGAAATCAAGAGCCAGGTGCTTAACCGACTGGGCCACCCAGGCACCCCAGGAAATGTTCTATATCTGGAGAGTGATGATGGTTACAAACTGTGGTAGTTACAAATTGTCAAAACTCTTTTAAATGGTATACTTAAAATAAGTATAATTTGTCATATATAAATTATACTTTAATAAGGGTCATTAAAAAGATGGATGTCAAAATCAATGTCAGCTCTCAGCTTAGTCTAACACTGCTGTTCTGCACAACCAGTAGGGTGTCTTCCTGGAAATATGGCTACTAATTTGGGTGCTACAGTAAGGCAGTCTTTGGAATTACCAGTAGAGCTACTCCCATTCAGAAATTTCACTGATTGTTCTTTTTATTAACATCTGTTTTGGTTTCAGTGACTAATATCTCCCGATTTATCCGAAGATACTAACTGGAATTTTATAATGGTTGTCTCCAATCTCTAATTTATCTCTATTTCGTCTGTAGACATAAGGACAGATAAGAGGAGGAAATTTCTAACAGGTCAGTTATTTTGTTATTCCCTTTCTCCATTCTCCTGCAATTTAAGACCTTGCATTGAAATTAATGAGGAAGGATCCCCTAATAAGTAATATACTGACCTAGAATATAGTAATTGTTTCTAGGGTCAAATTATAAACCAGATTTCAAGTTCTAGAAAGAGTAGAGAAGATTAGAAAGCCAAAAAAGCAATTGATTTGTCACTCCATTATTAATTATGTTTTAGAATTAATCATGATTTTTTTACATTTTTATTTGAGCTGTTCCTGGTTCTCATTTTTCTATTATTCTCCACCATTGCTCTTATAATTCATTTATAATTAATTACATTCATAATTCATTTCTTTCTAAAAAGGTCTTGTGAAAATTAATTCTGAGAATATTTTCTTCCAAAGCAAACTTAAGAGTTTGCTTACATTTTCTTAAACAGGTAACATTTTTGGTTTTCATATTTAATTTCAGTTCTGCCAAGAATTACCAAGTGTCTGCTATTTGCTGTGCACTGATCCTGGAACTGGTAGAGTAAATGTGGTAACTGGACCTGTCCTCAGAGTCAGAGAGACATATAAAGAAGTAATTTGATAAAATGCAGTCCCCCATCATAGAAGGACTTTTAAAAGGCTGTCAAAATCAGTCAAAAGAACAATTGATGCTGCCTTTTGAGAGAGAATTAGAGACAGCAAGTGGCTATCAAAGGCTGAATTATCTAGAGGTGAAAGAGAAAGGAAGGGCAGTTTACATAGAGGGGAGTGGAGTAAGCAAAAAATACGGGTATTTTTTTTCTCTCATTGTCTGGGAAAGTTAAATCAAGGAACAAGTCATTGCAACAAACTTTCCATGACATTTTCAAGTTGCATTCTAGATTTTCACAAATATTCACAGAGCCAACACCTCCTAACTGGGCTGCACTAAAAAAGAACATTGCATAAAGAAGACAAGTATATTGAATAGCTAGTGGAGTGGACTTCCAGAGCCCAGGAGATAAGCCCATGTGAGGTTTCACTCATGTAGACGCCAGCAGTCATGTACACCTTAATGGTAAAAATGTAGAACCTTGGATTTAGAACATCTATTAATTCAAAGCATGGTTGAAAATCCTAATTAAGGGGAGTATTTTATAATTTGGGGGAGAAAGTGCATACAAGGTGAATGTTAATAGGCACAATATAGTTAACAACATTGGCACTGGGTTAACTTTTTTGCTTCAATACCCACACCTCTGTGCTCTTCCTTCTGAAAGAAGAAAACAGTTCATATGTCCTCTGTGAAGGATGGTTTAGGCAGGATGCTGCCCATTATTTCACTCACATTAGTATGAGGGCAGCCCAAGGCCAGGCAAGCAGTTCCAGACCAGACTACATACATACCTAATGGGATAGGCCACACCCAGAAGCAGTAGCTAAAGACATTATAATGTTTTTCAGTGTTGGTTTGAATTTGGTCAGGGCTCAACTGTACTTTTCCTCTGCTTCATGTGATTGTATCTAGGGTCACTTTCCATATCATTCAGTGTTTAGCTTGGACTTCCTTACACTACAGTGGCTGGACAATAGTTTGGTTCCTCTTTCATCCAACCTTGGTGTTATCCCTTCACCCATTCCCTAAACCCTAGGGAAATATATTTCACAGACATGCTCATGAAGTTCTCTCTTGCTCCTCTGCTTTCCATCTGCCCATTAAAATCCCTCTCATCTCAC
Source organism: Felis catus (assembly GCF_018350175.1). Classification (NCBI taxonomy): domain Eukaryota; kingdom Metazoa; phylum Chordata; class Mammalia; order Carnivora; family Felidae; genus Felis; species Felis catus. Next base: position 100,561,421 of record NC_058374.1, read on the forward strand.
CATGCCCATCTCCACCACCACTTTCTTCTTCTTTTTTTAAAAAGTTTATTTATTTTTAGAGAGAGAGAGAGCAAGTGGAGGAAGGACAGAGAGAGGATCACAACCAGGCTCTGTGCTGACAGCACAGAGCCCAATGCAGGGCTTGATCTCATGAACCATGAGATCATGACCTGAGCCAATATGAAGAGTTGGGTGCTTACCCAACTGAGCCACCCATGTGCTCCTCCACTACCACTTTCTTGATGAAAAGAAAGATGATGAAAAGAAAAACTTTTCTTTTCCACCTGCTTTATCCATACCCTCTGATGGCAGCACAGTAGCTTCTCTCAGATCTTAAAGAATGTCATTCTGTCTTGTGTTTTGTTCAGCTGTTTTGTTCTCAGAAGAGCTTGGCCCTATCTATGAATTCTTATTCCATGGACCTATTTTGTGTTTTCTCTTCAGAAATATATCCTATTTAGTTGTCTCAACTTTCATATGAGACTGTCAACTCTCTCCATTTTGACTGACCAATGAAACATATGAAATTGAGCATTGTAAAATAATTTGTGCTCCAAGTTCTTGTCAGAGGTTATAACCTAGAAATTTCTGCTGCGCAGTACCTATCAAAAGCTCAATTGTGAAAAGTAATATATATGGAGAATTGCCTGAAGGATATGCAGTCCATCCATTCTCTAGACACTCAATTTTATTCCTGGATTAAGCCAAACCAGGAGAGAGCTGCAGCCTGAAATACTTTGGTTTTTGTCCCCCAGAGAATTGCTTTTACAGAGTTGCCCTTGGCATTATGCCATTGGCTTTCATTTTGATGGACATTATAGGAAAAGCCTGTTCAACTTTTTGCCAATAAATTAGAAAATCTACATTTTCTAGGGGCGCCTGGGTGGCGCAGTCGGTTAAGCGTCTGACTTCAGCCAGGTCACGATCTCGCGGTCCGTGAGTTCGAGCCCCGCGTCAGGCTCTGGGCTGATGGCTCAGAGCCTGGAGCCTGTTTCCGATACTGTGTCTCCCTCTCTCTCTGCCCCTCCCCCGTTCATGCTCTGTCTCTCTCTGTCCCAAAAATAAATAAACGTTGAAAAAAAGAAAAAAGAAAAAAGAAAATCTACATTTTCTAAACAATATATAAATTATGAAAGCTGACTCAAGTGCAGTTAGGAAAACCTAGGTAGACCAGTCATGGTGGAGGGAATTGAAAAAGGTTGCCAAAGATTTTATTCCCCTCCAGAGTTAAGCCCATATTTTTGGGAGCAGATATCCATGGTGTCTAACATTTATGTCTCTGTCCTCCCTTTTACCACTCCTTCTTTTGGGAATGGATCCTCCTCCACCTCAATTATGTGAGACTATGATAGCGGGAAGTCACAGTATACCAATTGCTGGACACAGAAATTAATCTATCTTGTTGAATCATATTTGCAAATATCTTTGTATTTACTGGTTCAAAGTAGGGTATGTGGTTCGAACAGAGTTCATTGAAGTTCTTTCCTGTAATTTTGTATTTGTGTCTGTGGAAAAGTTCTCTTCTTCTGGGTTGCTGATGGGGATTGTGCGAACCTATAACTGAGAATGGTCACAGCTATCTCTTCCCACGCAAATTAAGCCCATCTGCAATGAAAGATGAGAGAGAGGAAGAGGAGGAAAATGGGATGTGGGCAGGGACACAGTGATGAAGGACAGACAGACATATGGTCAGAAACTCCCTGACTGAGAGATGGAGACTGAGTGAGGCAGACACACACACATACAGCACTCAGACACAGATATGGAAATCAAGGAAAAGAAAAAGAGAAGAGAAAGATCCCAACATCGCTTGAGTCCCTGGTGCTACTGCTGTCTTTCCTACATGTAAAGCAATAAGTTTCTTTCCTCCTTCCTCTCTTTTTCTTTCTTTCTTTCTTTCTTTCTTTCTTTCTTTCTTTCTTTCTTTCTTTCTTTCTTTCTCTCTCTCTCTCTCTCTCTCTCTCTCTTTCTTTCTTTCTTTCTTTCTTTCTTTCCTGCTTTCTTTCTTTCTTTTTACTAAAGCTAGTTTAATTTAGGTATCTTTTACCTGTAAGTGAAATACTTCTGATCAAAATGCTTTTATAGGTTAACTTAAAAGAGTAATTAAGGGACAGGTAATTCCTTTGTTCCTTTCACTATTCCAAATTATAGGGGAAAAAACTCATAAAATTTGCCTACCCATGTTTTAAGGCTAGCATAACTGTAATATAAAAACTGAAAGATCATAGCATAAAAAGAAAACAGTGAATGTACATGAATACATCCTAAATGTAACCCAGAAGATATCTGTCTTGTCCCCACAGGATGACTCCATTTGGTTCTGCCATTGAGTACAGAACTCACTTCCTTCCCTGGTTTACTCAGAAAACCCAATCACATTATATCTGTCAGGATACACAAGTTTTTCTGTGGTAACAAATAATGCCAAATTCGTACTGGTTTAAAACAATGAAAGCTTATTTCTTGCTTACTCTTCCGAGGGTCAGCTGGGAACTTCCTTACATAGGGATGGATACAGGCTTTCAGAGAGTCAGACATTTGGAAAATTATTTAGTGACTGCTAGCAGAGGAAGGAAACATAGGAAATCATATTCTGGCTCTAGAGAAGTCCTTTCTGGTTGCCAATTATTTGGTTTACTCTCCTTTCTACATTTAAAACACAAATTTTTCCTATCCAAGGAAGACTACTCAAAATTTCAATAGTCTAACAAAACCAGTGTTAATGACTAGGATCTCTGGGTAATGTGTGAGTCTCTTCACCAAGAAGGAGGTAATGCCTAATAGTCTCTGTCAAGCCTGGATATAACTTCTGGAGGCTTCTGAACTAAAATGTTACCTGCTTCTCAGACATTTAATATATATAAGAATTGGGTAACAGGAAAAGTGCCCCTTTTCTGGATGTGGGGATTTTTCCTTGAGCTAGCCCTGAGTTGGCTCCCTTGACCATTCATTATTCCTTCATTGTTCCTAGCTTCTATCTCTAAGAGATTCTTCCTTTTCTCTTATTCCCTTTGGTTATAGCTGAAGTGGGCATCAAGAACTATGTCCTTGATTGGAGCAAGAAGGTTTATGGACCCACTTTTCATTCCAGAGAAGATTGGGACCTGTGGTTGTCTTAAGTCTAGAAGAGTAACCACATGTTACTATGGTTATAACAGTATAACCACATGTTAACAGTATAACCATAATTCTTTTCTGGACATAATTCTCATATTTGCTATATGTCTTTGTTTTACTTACCTTGTGTCAAATGATTTCTCACTGCATAAAATGGATTTTCATCTTTTCATGCTCTAACAATGTTTTCTTCACCACCTATCTTCCATTCCTTAATCCAGTGCCAAATATTTTAGTGTTGTTTGTTTGTTTTATACAGTCACACTCCATTCCATACTATCAATTTCAATATTGGTTTGGGTAGACTGGGTTATTTTGCAGTAACAATCTAAAAATTGTAGTTGTCTAAGACAACAGAGATTTATTTCCCATTCAAACCATGTCCCATACGTTGGCTGTGCGCTCTGCTGTATATAGTCCTCATTCAAGGTCATTTGTGTCAGATATTCCATTATCTGGAACATGACCAATAGCCATGGCAGGGAAAAGCTTCTGTCTAGAAATGACTCATGTTACTTCCACTCACATTTATTGGTCAATGCAAGCCACAAGTAATTTTAAGAGGTTGAGGAAATTAAATCCTATCACATGTCTAGAAGGACAGAGAGATAGAATATCTGTGGAGACATCTAATAAATAAAACACATATATACATACATACATATGTACATATACATTAATGATCTTTATGGACTTTACTGAAAATTTGTGGAGACCAAATCAGGAATTATCACATAGTATATAGAATCTTGCAGAAAAATCTCCACCTGAAATTACTCTTCTTCCCAGTTCCTTTTCTATGGTGTCATTAATGTTTTATTTTTCTCTCTTTCTTCCATCATGCAGTATTCAGCCTCTCAGGCTCCACTCTGTCCCTCTCAGTTTTTCTGTTTGGGACTTAAAATTCCATACTCTTTCATTACAGAGAGCAAATTCTATTATGCTTGTTATTTGCACATTCCCTCAAGGTCTGTATACCACCCCAAGAGACTTATGAAGCATTTCTTCTGAACAAATATAGTGCTTTCCCTAGGAATTCTGGTGAATGCATTTTCTCTATGTTATTACATTAATAATATATTAGCAAGTCAAATCTAGCATTACCAAGTAGATTTTGTTCCAGAAATAAAAGATGAGTTCACATTACTATACCTCTTATTTCAATATCTTATGTTAATTAAAAGAGAAGATCTATATGATCATCTGGACTTGCTGTGTCCTCCATGGTAGGCATTAACCACATATAACTATTCTAATTGGAATTTGAATAACTAAATTATGTTATTTTAAATATTTGGTTCCTCATTCCCACTAGCCACATTTTAAGTATTCGGTAGCCACATATGGCTAGTGGCTATGGAATGAGCCCAGAAAGGAACATCTCCATCATTGTGGAAAGTTCTGTTGAACAGTGCTAATCTAAATAAATGCTGGAGTTATTGGATAAAAGTAATAGTCATTTCTAATTTTAAATTTTCCATAATTAGAGTTACAAGGAAACTTCGTTAAATTGAGAAATGGTATACATAAGAAGCCGATGGTAAATACCATACTAAATAGTGAAACACAAGTAGTATTTTCATTATTTTCAGGAAAAAGAGTGTTCATCACTATCACAATTGTATCTGTTAGGATTAGATTTGGTTATATTTCTCTTGTTCAGGAAAAGTGGAGAAAGGCAGTTAAGAGTGGTAAAGTGGATCTACTCCATGGCCTCCTCAGGTACCCAGATTCATTCTATTACCCCTTGGGTGTGGTCTTCATTCTCATATTTTAAGTGACAGCTCATATCTGTATATCAATCATATCTTTACAGATATCAATCATATCTGTATTTAAGGCAGAGGATGGAGTAAATGACAATGAGTAAAGACTAAAGGAGACCAATGTGGTATTTGCTGATTTTAAAGAATGCTCATAGATGTTACCATGTGATAATGCTGCTGATTTGACTAATAATTGGTTACATGGCCACACATTGATGCAAAGAATGCTGGAAACTGTAGCCTTCATTCTGAGTAGTCATGTATTCATGTAAAAATTAGGGTTTCCTATGGATGAAGAAGAGACTGGGGTACTGGGGCACAACTAATACTTTCTGCCTTACCACTTTGTTTAATATTGTTCTGAAGGTTTTAATCAAAGCAATGAAACAGGAAAACAAAAGAAGTATAGATATGGGAAAGAAATGGACATAATTACTTTTCTCTTCATAAGATAATTAAATGCCTCAAATCCAACTGAATTAACTGGAAATCTACTAAAAAAGAATAAGAGAATTCAGTAAGATGTGAGAAATATGCAAGAATCAAGAACTTTCCATTTGATGTTTTAACTTGTAAGAGACAGGAAACATAATGAAAACATGTGGAAAAATATAATGCCAATGGATAAATTTAGCAAGAAATATATGAAACTTATATGAAGAAAACCATAACATTTTATTGCAGGGCATAAAAAGAAGATCTGGGTAAATGAAGGGTCTTCACATGTTCTTGGATAGAATGATTCATTGTTCTAAAGATACCAGTTCTCCTTCAAATTTGTAAATTTCATACAGTTTCATTCAAAATATATTTTTTTAACTTCTCATGCTAATGATGAAATTTATGTTAGCGAAAGATTGACTAAGAACACCAAGAAAACAGATAAAGAACAATGAGGGTCATATTCCCTAGTAGATGTCAAGATGTACTGTAAAGCTACTATAATTAAAAGTGTCATACCAACGGACTGATTAATAATGGGTCAGAACAGGGTTCAGGACAAGGTATATGCTGCATAAGAGACCACCACAGTATGTGACATTGCGCAAATTCTTAAACCTTCTGTTTTTCAAATTTCATACCTTATCAAATGGGAATAAACTAGTCCATACTGCATAGAGTTGCTGTAAGGTAATATGTGTAAAGTATTTATAATACCTGACCTGTCGTAAGCACTATGAAAGTGTAAACTGTTATTAATGCCAGCACCAATTGCTATTAAAACCTGCTATTAAAATCAATGGGGAAAGAATGTATTATTTAATATATAGTGTTAGAGTAATTGGCTTATATTTGGAAAGAAAGAAGAAACAAAAGAAAAGGAAGGCAGGAAGGAAGGAAGGAAGGAAGGAGGCAAGGAAGGAAATTAGAACTCTAATTCACATTATAAAGTAAATGGTATGGATTAAATATTTAATTACAAAAATTCCTATAAAGTGTTAGAAAAATGAGGAAGAATTGTAAAGGTATTCCTAGAGTTTGGATTCTTATTTTTAGCATTCTTATTTTTAGCATGATAGCTATGCAATAAGACATAAAAGAAAAAAAACATGGTCAGATTTTACTGCCAATCTAAAAGGAAGTTGAGATAAGGTGATGGGTGGGGTGATGGTAGTATGAGACAGTGGTTGGTCAGGTGAGAGATGGTGGATTTGAAAAAGCTTATTTAAATACAATAAAGACTTCTATGTCCAATTTCTTTTGTAAACTGTGCTACCTATATGGTTCAGGTTTCTGTTTTAAAGTGCTGTACTTTGGTAGCAGAAAATATCAGTGAACGTAAGAGCTTTCACTTTTTAACTTTCAGGAATATTTACTTGAAGCCAGCTTATTTTAAAGGATTGCTTCTACTTGGAACTGGATATTCAATAGATCCTTATAGTTTTAAAAATTAGATGACAATTATGGGTAAAACATAACTATTGTAAATCAAATGTGTAAGATAGTAATATTAGAGCAGTTGGGCTGGTCCAGATTCTAAATTGGAAGTGGGTTGTTTTGGCGAAAGGAAAACAGCAATATATATTTTTAAATTTTTATCACTGTTTTTATAGTGCACGTTTAATATGATGGAAATAACCATTGCAACAGTCCTTTTTTTAGCCTTATCGATAATTACATACTTAGAAAATTACATAAATATAAAAAATTAAAGCAAAAAGGGCAGAGCTTGATATTGTGTCAAATATACATTATTCATTATGAGGAAGAGAGCTATAAAAATGTATAATTCCAGAGGGTATAGTTTTTATGCAAGAATTGATGCAGCAGATTGAAAATTTAGTTGGCAAATAGTACTGACTTTTTAATTTAGAAACATTAAGATTTAGTGTGTCAATCTGGCTGCTACCCGGACTGTGCTGTATTCAAAGCTCTAAGTTAAAACTCTGTAAGATTTAAGTGTGATAGCATGCAATACAAAATGATCTTAACAGAAAAATCTGATTACTTGGAACTCCCCCCCCCCGACCCCATGCCCAAGCGTTTGAATCCCATGTGAAATCCATTAATGGGCTTTTATATTTCACTTAAATTTTTTCACTGAGAATTATTAGAAATCAAAGTGACTGTAGCTACTAATAGATGTTTTCTTTAGCTGTACACATGAAAGAAACTATTTGTTTCAAAAAATAAAAGTTATAAGCAAGAAAGTCAAGTATATTTAATATCCTTTGATTTATGAAAGGATGCAAACAAATACAGGATTTCTTCCCCCAGGACAACAGGAGAGCTCTTCCAACAATTCATTTTCCATGAGTTCTAAAGGGAAGGGGTTGGGCGACTGAGTCTCTAATTGGAACTGTTAATTTATTAATGCCCTAAAAGCATTATTTTTCCTACCCACCTTCCTCCTCCCCCCCACCCCCGGCCCAGCCCCTGACAAATTAGACACTCACTGGCAATGTAGTCCTCTTATTTACCCTTCTCTCTCCTTTTTCCTCTTCCACATAAATAGAAGTTTCATAGAAAGGGTCACATCATGGTAAACACTGTGACAGCTGCTACCTACTGTTTTGTGTTGGGAGAAGTTTCCATTTTTTCAACATTTCAGATCTGCTTTCCAGACTCAAATCTTTGAATTGACATGTAGGTATTTATTTGGAGGCTGCTGTGTGTTGTGGGCATCTCCACTTTTTCAAAGAAATGGGGAATGGATGGATGTGATTTTTCTTTTAACCCCATCTTTAATCTTTCTCCAAACAATAAACAGAGTGGCAGTCAATCTCCTACCTTCTTGTCCTGACTGAAGTTCATCTTTCCCTCTCTGGATCTCTCCTTCAATGCCTCCCCTACAGAGTCTCTCAGGAGACTGTTTAAAACTGCCTCATATGGAACCACAAAAGGCCCCGAATAGCCAAAGTAATTTTGAAGAAGAAGACCAAAGCAGGAGGCATCACAATCCTAGACTTTAGCCTCTACTACAAAGCTGTCATCATCAACACAGCATGGTATTGGCACAAAAACAGACACATAAACCAATGGAATAGAATAGAAACACCAGAACTAGACCCACAAATGTATGGCCAACTCATCTTTGACAAAGCAAGAAAGAACATCCAATGAAAAAAAGACAGCCTCTTTAACAAATGGTGCTGGGAGAACTGGATAGCAACATGCAGAAGATTGAAACTAGACCACTTTCTCACACCATTCACAAAAATAAACTCAAAATGGATTAAGGACCTGAATGTGAGACAGGAAACCATCAAAACCCTAGAGGAGAAAGCAGGAAAAGACCTCTCTGACCTCAGCGGTAGCAATTTCTTACTTGACACATCCCCAAAGGCAAGGGAATTAAAAGCAAAAATGAACTACTGGGACCTTATGAAGATAAAAAGCTTCTACACACCAAAGGAAACAATCAACAAAACTAAAAGGCAACCAATGGAATGGGAAAAGATATTTGCAAATGACATATCGGACAAAGGGCTAGTATCCAAAATCTATAAAGAGCTCACCAAGCTCCACACCCGAAAAACAAATAATCCAGTGAAGAAATGGGCAGAAACCATGAATAGACACTTCTCTAAAGAAGACATCTGGATGGCCAACAGGCCCATGAAAAGATGCTCAACATCGCTCCTCATCAGGGAAATACAAATCAAAACCACACTCAGATATCACCTCACGCCAGTCAGAGGGCCAAAATGAACAAATCAGGAGACTATAGATGCTGGAGAGGATGTGGAGAAACGGGAACCCTCTTGTACTGTTGGTGGGAATGCAAATTGGTACAGCCGCTCTGGAAAACAGTGTGGAGGTTCCTCAAAAAATTAAAAATAGACCTACCCTATGATCCAGCAATAGCACTGCTAGGAATTTACCCAAGGGATACAGGAGTACTGATGCATAGGGGCACTTGTACCCCAATGTTTATAGCAGCACTCTCAACAATAGCCAAATTATGGAAAGAGCCTAAATGTCCATCAACTGATGAATGGATAAAGAAATTGTGGTTTATATACACAATGGAGTACTACGTGGCAATGAGAAAGAACGAAATATGGCCCTTTGTAGCAACATGGATGGAACTGGAGAGTGTTATGCTAAGTGAAATAAGCCATACAGAGAAAGACAGATACCATATGTTTTCACTCTTATGTGGATCCTGAGAAACTTAACAGAAACCCATGGGGGAGGGGAAGGAAAAAAAAAAGAGGTTAGAGTGGGAGAGAGCCAAAGCATAAGAGACTCTTAAAAACTGAGAAGAAACTGAGGGTTGATGGGGGGTGGGAGGGAGGGGAGGGTGGGTGATGGGTATTGAGGAGGGCACCTTTTGGGATGAGCACTGGGTGTTGTATGGAAACCAATTTGACAATAAACTTCATATATTGAAAAAAAATAAAAATAAAAAAATAAAACTGCCTCGTATTGTCCAGACTCCATGGGATCCAGGGCAGCACTAGACTATTCCCAGTATCGCCTTTAGCCCTGGCAAATCATCTCTCTTTTAGCTTCAAGCAAAACCCCCTTCCGTTTTGGACACTGCGTTCTGTCCATACTACCATCTAACCTTATTCTGGCTGTCATCCAAACTCCAAATGTGTTGAGGGTTTGGCATCTGGATCACAGTCTTCCAAGTCATGCCATGATCCTGGGTGACTATAGTATCTACATAGATGAAAAATTCAACATTTTAGTCTTAAATCTTCTTGAACTTCCCTTAAATCTTCTTCAGCTACCTGAATGGCTGCCTGCTGGGCTCTGAAATCTTTAACATTGTCTTTACCCCTAACCTTCAGTCACCCAAACCTGACACACTGCTTCATATTTCTCTTCCCTGTACTTTCCTATTCTCTTAATTCAGTTCTTCCCTGCAGTCTAAACATGACAAAATCCTTTCTATATAAAAAACAGCTTCATCCCTGATCACAAGTCAACCTCTAGCTGTCTTTTAATGTCTCTTATTCCCTTCTGAGTCGAATGCCTCATAAGAATTATCTTAAAGATTTTTTTTTTGTTGTTGTTAATTTGAGTATGGTTCACAGGCATGTTACATCAGTTTCAGGTGTACGACATAGTGATTTAACATCTCTACAGGTTGCTGTGTTCACCACAAGTGTAGCTACCATCTGTTAGTATACAATGTCATTACAATTTCATCAACTATATTCCCTGTAGCCGTGCCTTTTATTTCTGTGACTTGTTCATTCTATAACTGGAGGATTATCCTTATTTTCTGCTTTGACTCATTCTTTGGGAGTCAGGCAACTGATTCCACCAAGTCAATGAAATTGCCATTTCTGGCCATCATCTAATTATCCAATCCAATGGACTGCTTTCAGACTTCATTATAGTTAATCTCTCTGCAGCATTTGACTCTCTGTGGTCAGTTTTTCTTCCTTGGATTTTCTGGCACAGTTCTCTCAGGGTCATTTCATGATTTCTTTCCAGTCTCCTTTGCCAATTCCTCCTATTTCCACCCTAAAATGTGAATGATTCATTTTCCTCTTCTTTTTGTGTGCTCTTTGCATGTCTCATTCTCTTCTCTGACTCCCATCTATAGGCTGAGGATTCATGAATTCTAAAGGGAAGTGAATGAATAAATAATTACTTTCTAAACAATACATATTGTCTCAGGAATGATTTAAAACTGCTAATAAGGATACAGGAAAATCCAACTGAGAAGCAAAAAATAAGTAGGAGACAAAAGGAACAAATTGAAATAAGGGAGAAAACAAAATGTCACCCAGGAGGAATGAGGCTAAATATGCTATAAGTCCCAAATTTAGTCTTAAGCTTTTCAGAAACCAGTGAGAAGAGGGTGAAATCTCATTATGGTTATGCAATCCAAAATGCCTGTAAGATAGCAGTTGTTTAGAAATCCAACCATTGGTGCCACTGGGTGGAAAGCTCTCAGGGGTGGATGAGGAGGCCTCCAAAGGACATGAATCAAATCTTCAATGTCATTATTCCAAAAGATAAACTCATAAGTTCCCGGGGGCTGTTTTATAAACACGTTCCATTTAGACAGTGGCATCAGGGTAAGATTCAATTTAGTTAAAGCAGTTCTGTGACAGACCAGTATAATATGGTTTATGTTCCTAAGGAAATGTTTTAGAGAATCTTGAAGATGATTTTGTCTTGCAAGCAATTGTCTCATAAAACAGCTTTTGACACCTATTGAGGATGAGATTCTACTCTGTGACAAGTATTTAATCTAGCAAACTTGTATTTCTAGTTCTAATCTAAACACTTGGTAGTTATCTGCACCTTGATATCCCACAGGTATCTTGGTTTCCAAAACTGCACCCATTATTCCCTCCAAACTGATTTTTCCTATGCTCTGACTGGGAATAACATTATGCACCCAGTCTCATCAAGAAATCTTGAAGGCATCCTAGACTTTTGTTTCTTTCCCCCCTTGTTCCTCACACTCACAAAATAACCACATCCTTCTGATAGACTCTCCTTATATCTTGTGTCTCTATCCTGCCTCCTAGCTTCACTGCCACTGTTTGGGTTCCTTCGGGACCTTATTACTTGTCTGAACTACTACACTATTGTATTATTGTCGTCCTTGGTCATAGTCTGGCCCTCTGTCCCCTGATCCAGTTTCCATCTGATTCACCTTTGTGCTTCTGGCATTACCACAGCGATTAGCACACGGCAGGCAAGTAAGGTATTTTTGTTGGATGAATTCATATATGGATGAATGAATGTACACACACGTGGGTCTTATGAGAGTCATTATTATAATGCTCCTTTCTGGGGCACCTGGATGGCTCAGTTGGTTAAGCGTCAGACTCTTGATTTCAGCTTGGGTCATGATCTCACAGTTGTGGGATCAAGCCTCATGTCGGGCTCTGTGCTAGGCATGGAGCCTGCTTGGGATTTTCTCTCTTTCCCTCTCTCTCTCTGTCCCTCCTCCTCTCTCTCTCTCTCTCAAAAAAAAAAAATATGCTCCTTTCTAATAATAGGAGAATCATATCTACTCATTCATGCACCATCAGGATTAAGGCAAGTATTTGTGTACAGTGGTAAGAAATTAAATGTTGTTTCACAGATTCTGAGTTTTTTTTTTTCTTTAATCTTTCCTATGGGCAAACACTTGAGGAGGAGACCGAAGAACTCAATTCTCACGTTATTGTTAGAAGAAACTCCAAGAGAAGCCTAAAGAGGAGAGGAGGAGAAGGAGGTGGAGATGAGCAGCTGTGTATCCACCAACAGCCTGGAGGTGGGAGGTGAAGGATTGACTCAGAAAAGCAGTCAAGATTTAATTAAAGACCCAGGCGTGGAGACGCTCATGTGAGGGGAAGAAAGAAGACTCACCTGTAACTGCCTGGTATTTGTTGGGAGAGGATGAAGGGAAGAGATTTATATGAATGTTAAGAATATGTAGCAATGTGGGAGGGAGCCCATAGGGGAAATTGTAAGATAAGTACATGAAATATGATTGGTTGAGAGTATAAAGCAACATTGGGAGAGGCTCTTGATAGGAATAATTACATGAACGCAGCTGATAGCTACAGCCCTTTGTCTCCTAGAAGTAGGATGGCTATTGTGGCTAGGTAGAACAGTGTTATGAGTTAGCTAATCAAAGAGTGTTAAAAATCCATGCAAACTGCATCTTGGGCTCACCCCTACTCTATGAGGGTGAGAGACAGGAATGAGAAATAAGTATTGCTTTATGACGCTGGCCCCGGAACTCTCAGGATGTAGTATAAATCCTTCAGTAGCAGTCCTGCCGAAGGACTAAACCAGACAGGACGATAGGTTTCATACTGGGTACTAACTCTTGTTAAATACCCAGATTATGACATTCAGAACAGGGTCTGTCCTACAGGAACCGTGTACTAATCAACAGAGAAGATCTCCTGGAGGAAGACCATTTACTTAAGTCTCTTAAGTCATGGAGCCATCCACCCCTTTCTCCTTAAGGGAATATCTCTTACTTCCTTTTGGCCAAGGGAGAAGAGGAAAGAAAAAGAAAAAGAAGGTAAGGCTTATTAAATCTCTAATGACAGTAATAATTGTATTGAGAGCTAACATTATTAAACACTCACTATGTTTAGGGCACTGGTCTCAGAGCTCTAGTTGTATTGTTATTTTTTATTTATTTGATTATTGCAACAACTTTGGAATAGGTATAATTTTGTTAGCAGGGCACGCCTTCTTATAGTGGAAGATCATAGCTATGGGAAGAAGGGTTTCCAGCTGATTACACTGCTTCTGTGGCCTGTCAGGTGCTCTAGGGAAGACTTTGTTGCCTAAAGCCTCTGTGTGCACAACCTGTAATTTGCAGATATAATAGCTATCATAAAGAGTTATATTGATGATTAGAGATAATATTATATAAAGGGTCTAACATGGTCGTTAGCATGGAGGAAGTAGACAGTAAAAGGGAATTAATGTCAGGTCCTCTTTGATTAAACTCTTTTTGTTCTTCTATTTTACAGTTAAAGTTAGGATAAAATTAGTTACCGCTATTTTCTCTTCCAAGCCCTGCTTTTTTTTTTTTTTTATTTCTTAAATTCTCAAAGGGAGTCCTAAAGCAGGAGATCAACAGACCAGTTCATAATGAGAATGAAGAGATGTTCTTGATTCTGCTAATGAATTTTAGCCAGTTCCGTTCAATAGTAGACAAACTTAGTTAACAAAGAGTTAAATGTTATAACCAGGTATTCCCAGTTTTTCCCAAGTTTCATGACTGAATATCTAGGAGAGGCCAAATCAGAAAGAAAAGTTCCAGGAATGCAGGACTGAGCCAGGCCAGATTATTTTAATTTATTATTTGGCCCTCCAAGAGGCAGGGCAAAGCACCAGGAACAGTGAGATCAAGCTACAGGCAGTTCTGATCATTTCTTTCCTCTAACTAGGCTCAGTCAATCTTAGTAAAATGAAGTGGCGTAGATTGGCTTTTGATAACTTCAGATGGCAAGCAATATTTGAGTGTTTTCAGTAAAACAAAAGATAGAAGTGATAAATAGTGGGAATAGTGACATACTGTGAGAATGGTTCATGAGAAAAATTAATAATGCTACCAATTTCTATCATTACATCCTGGGGAAGCTACAGAATTATTCAGGGGCTTGGTCTTAATTATCTTCTAATGAAGATTTGATTTCATTTGCTCTTGTAATCTCTCATTCTTATGTCTCTTTCCATATACTTCCCTTGCTTTTAATTTCCTAGAGTTAAAATGTTCCATGCTTAAGATTCTCAGTAGAGCAGCTGAGCTCCATAGAGGAAATACTATGTCAATCTCACAAATAATATAATGAGTTGTGCAAGGGCCTTGCTTTACTACTGCTGGTCATATTTTTATGTGATGCATGTACTCAGTAGGAGGAATGAGGAAGGACTCAGGGAGAAGCAATGTGATAGCCACTCCTATAAATCTTCTCAACTACTGCTCTCCCGGTTTGCTTTAGCTTTGTTAAAAAATATCTTAGGCTTTTCCGCATTTTTAATAATAAAATTTCCCTTGTATCAAAGGACTATATTCAGATTGTGTAGAGAGTCAAATAGTTCTGTAAGGTCATTATGAAAAGCACCAACAACTTTAATGGATTACTACTTCCTAATTTTTCACTTTTAGACATTATCTACCTCTTTCCCATGAAAGGTGAAGATTTAGCTCTCTTTCCCTCCCCTCCTTGCCCATCCCAATCACCCACACATTTCCCATCCGTCCATTCTCCCATCCCCTCCGTAGAGTTTTATTCTCTTGAAAAATTTCATTGGGTCTATAGTCTGCACGTAAATAATTAAAACTATTCAAATGATGCCTATACTTGAGTAATGTAATATACTATAACTGTTTTTCCTGCACAATATTTGATTTTTCCAAATTATCTTCTTTGTTGATGATTATTCTTTTAATGTGTTTATCACAAATTGAAACCCAAATTCTCACCCAATTGTGTAAACCTCTTATTAACACATCACATATTCTACCAGCTTCATCTTTTGGAAATAACTTTCCCAGGAACTTCTAATTGATTTAAATTTAGGTAGTGGCTTTCAAGACCTGCTGCCAAGCTGTCCTAGGATCTTATCTTGGGATTTCCTTTTCATCTCTCTCTTGTGTGGCAGCCTCTGTTTTCTTCAGTTCTCAGTGTTTTTCTTCCTCTGTTCCCCCATTTTATTGGATAACATCCTTCCGTAGCTTCCTGAGAAAGAAAGGATGGGCAGCAAAGTTTTCGAGACTTGTATATTCAAAAATGTATTTATTCCACCTTCAGGCTTAATTATAGTGTGGATGGATAGTTTGTTGGATACAAAATTCTAGGAAGCAAATCATTTTCCTGTGCAATTTTAAAAGCATTGCTCTGTTGTTTCATAGCTTCTTCTGTTAATTAGAAGCCGAAATTCTGTCATTATTTTTGATGGTCTGTAAAACCTGTTGTGTCTGGAAGACTTTTTATATTTGCTCTTCTTCCTAATGGCCTGAAATTTTATGTGTCTATTTTGATGCATTATGTTGGGCATTCAGTCCAGAAACTCAAGTCCTTTAGTTTGTTAACATTTTTTGAAATTGATTTTTATTTGCTCTCTCTGCATTTTCTTCTGGAACACACCTATTATAATGAAGTTAGATCTCCTGAATTAATCCCCTGATTTTCCTATTATTTCTCAACTATAGACCACTTCTGTTTTCCTTCTACTTTCTGGACGATTTCCTTAATATTTATTTCAGGATTTCTGTTGTGTGTTTAATTTCTACAATCATATTTTTAATTGTTAAACATCAACTTTATGCTGATATAACTTATATACAAAAAAAACCCCACACCATTTAAGTGTATAGTCAGTTTTGGCAATGTATATTTAATCAATATATGAACCATTTCAATTATACCAAAACTTTTTTTTGTGCACTTTGGTAGGATTTCATTATGTATCTTTTCATTCTTTTAACCTATTTTTACATTTAAAGTGGCTTCTTGTACATGGAATATCGCTGCATCTTTTTTCCCCAATACAGATTAATAATCTTTGCCTTTTAATTGGAGTGTTTAGACCATTTTCATTTAGTGTACTTATCTATCTGGTTAGGTTTAATTGATATTATACTGTTGGCTTTCTATTTGTCTCATTTAATCATTGGTTATTTTTCATATTTTTCTGCCTTCTTTTGGATTAATTGAATGTTTTTCAGTATTTCATTTTATTTCCACTATTGGCTTAATCATTATAATTCTATGATCATCTTAAAATTTTTTTTTCAAGAACTCTTTTTTATTTCCAAATATCCTTTTTAAGATTCCAACCTATTGTTCCATGGATGTATTTTTTTCTCCTTATCTCTGTGAATATATTAACACACTTGAGGTTTTCTTCTCCCTGCATAGTTGCTCCAATTTGCTTTCCTCCAACAGTTTGTTTTGTTTCTTTCACATCAGAGGATTTCCTCTAATGTTTTACAATATACTCTAGGGGATCCCATTTTGGATAATGACCCACCAACCAAATTGGATCCTTGCTTTTTGGGAATTTTTAAGATGAGACACAGCAAGAGTAGTAGCAGTGGTAGAGGAGAACAAAATGGAACAGGTGCTGAGACAAAGGGAAGCTGAGTCATAAGAATGAGTAACAGCTGATGACTGCATTTCAAGGGATGCTTGGTGTCTGAGTGGGGATGAATGACTTAACCAGGTTCATGAGGGCAAATAGCTACTGAAATAGTTTTCTGGGTTCTCCAGTTTCTTGTGCACCAACTGAACTCCCACTACCATGTGGTGGGATACCAGGATACCACTGGTATCTTGTAGCCCAAAGGACCTTAGTATATACACATAATAGAAGGTGTAATTAGCAGAAACAATTAATGTAAAGTGTAAAATCTGCAGGTTATACATGTTAGGCTAAAAGCTTTACAAATCCCCAATCTATAGGCCAGTAAGGCATATAATGAGTAGGAATGTATGCTCTGTAGTCAGAGCACCTGAATTTGAATCCTGGCTGTGCAACCTTGGGCCTATCACTGAACTCCTCACCCTTAATTCCTCATAGGTGGGGATAATAATCAGAGGTAGTTTCAGAATTTCTATTTAGAAGTGGATTTGCTGGCAATCTGATTGGAAAAAGAACTTGCACTGAGTTTGTGTAGCACATTCCAAAAAAGTCAGCTTTTCAAATCAAACAATAGAGAGTGGCTGAGAGAGAGAGAGAGTTAAAGATACTCGTTGGCACCATCATTCCTAATAACACTGGTTGGTTTGTTATGAGAACTAAATAAAATTATTTATTTTAGGGATTTAACATAAGGCCTAGTAATACGTATTCTATGCCTTATCAATGATGGAATTAAATTATTATAATATTTTTATTATCAGGTATTTGAATGAAGGACATATGACAGAGAGGAACAAGGGTCTCTTGAAGTGACAGGCAGGTCATGGTGTCTCTACAATAGGCTTAATAAACCTCCACTCTAAACCTGGAATTAAATGAGCACTGTATCCAATTCTATCTCTTTCGCACTCTAGAGAACTCCTCTCCTGTGGTTACTGCCTGTGGTTGAAGCTGTCTGCTTACTCTGTCTTTGCTTTATCACTGTGTCATGCCCTCTAACAACTGCATTCCCAGGGAACTCTATGTTGTATGCAGTGACTTGCCCCCACTCCCCCAAAGATGCTGCTTCTGATTTTTAAATTTGTGTCTTGTCAGCCAAGTTCAGTTTCAACTCCCAGTGGCCAGGCATCCTTTTTTTCTCCCCCTAGACTGTTCCCTGAATCAAGTCTTTATTTACTTTGCAAATCCCATCACGCCTAGACAATGGGCTGAGACGACATATGTGGAAACACAACCCTACATAAGATATACCAGTAAACATTTTGTGATTTTCACAGACGGTTGGGGCTGAGGGTACAGTGAAGTCATACTGTTAATCAAATCTTACAAAATGTACTTCTCTCTTATTCATGCTTATTCAAAGGCTTCCCACAATGAATTCTTATGTAAGTTGATACGTAGTTTTAAAAAGCCATTGTTGCTGAGGCTTAAAGAAGTAAATGCTCTTTGAGTAGACTCGAGCCATCTTCTTGCCTGCCCCAGCTGCTGAAGGTAGCTCCTCATTCCCACGCTCCACACTTCTAAGGACTTGAATTTGCTTTGAGTAACTCTCCTTCCTCACCACCTTTACCTTCACTTCCACTTATTTGCTTTTCACCTTTTTTTTTTTTTTTTCTAGATGTGATGTTCTTGCTCTGGTTGGCTTTTCTGAATAGGTTTTAGCCTAGTTTGACCCTTTATCTCGATGAAACCTTTAAATGACACTCTTGTATAAAGGTGTCCACAGGTCTGACTTGTGGCCCTTAGAAAGGACCCTGCTCTTGGAGCCTTTGGTGATCCATCCATTCTTCCCTGGTTCTGGATTAGAAGTGGATAAATTGGACATTCTCCAAGTATTAAAGACTTTGGATATAATGGAGATCACCACTTCTCAACCTTTACTTTCATCAACACTTATGAAGGATAATTTCACATCAATAACACATTCGCGTAAGTGGAGCTGGATAATGTGAAATTCCTACTATACTAGTAATATCATTATTCTTTTTTCTATCTCTCAGAAATGCAGCTGGAAGTGTTAGAGTGACATTATTAATGGGATACTTTTAAATCCACTCTAATTTATGGAAAATGTATAAACTACATTAGTTTATGATGCATAACAAATTACTTAAGTTACACTTCATTATTGATTGAGACACATTAGTGAATTTTAAATCTTTTTTTTTTTTTAAGTTCTTAACAGTGGAATTCTTCTTAGTAGGGACCTGTTTCTGAAAAGTCCAACATGTAAAACAAATTGAAAGGGAATCTCACTGATGGATTAGAATTCAATCCCTTCTGTGTTCTTTGAAGACCATGCAGCCCCTCCATAAAGTCCTTGGGGCTTTGCAGAGCACAATGTGAAAACCCAATGCCTTTAATTATATCTTAAGCTACAAGCAGTGATTCCATGAAGTTGCACCACAGTGAGAGTTCATCCAGGATAAGGCATCTAGGAAAGTATTTTTATGAGGAAGCTATTGAACTGTGACAACATTGTACTATTTGGATATTGGAACCAGACTCTTACTGCATTGTTTTATTCCTTCATTACCATGTCCCTCCAGGTCCCTTCTCCTTGTGATTCATGGCTATCACCCAGAAGCCAAGGACACCTGGCCTGCCGTCCTCTCCCAAACCCTCATTGCCATTTCATCCCTATCCATGCTGACCTTATCCCATCTGGCTCTTGTCTTACTGATTGTCCATCTGTCCAATGTGGCCTCTGGAACGCCTCCTCTCTTGTCAACACATTCCATTATATGCTCCATACCACGTTTTTCTCTTTCCCATGGACTCCTTTGTCTTGGTTAATGACTCCATGGTCCTCCTCTTGCTTTCTGAGTCATCATCTCTGATGACTCACATACCCTCCACTTCATATTTAGTCACCAATTCCTATTCATTCTAGGTTTAAAAATGTCTCTCAGGTGTGAGGGAAATCTGGCTGCAATGTCTGTCATTCCATTGATCACCAGGGTTGAGTTGGTCAATCTAGCTTGCTAGGTGGGTGTCTCTTTACTCCCTCACTACTCTGTGAGTGTTCTTCCCGAAACTGCACACTTGGTCAAAGAAGATGACCTTCCCTGAAAGAGCAGGACTTTCTGAAAGAGTAGAGGGTATAGTTCTGCTAGAACCTCCAAACAAGCTCTCCAAGTCCATTTGTAGGGGAACATATGGTAGTGAAGCTTCTAAGACTCCAGACGTATACAGATGAGGTGCTGCATGTGGCAGTCTGCCTTTATTAAAAAAAAAAAGTCTCTCAAATCTGACACCATCATAATCTCTAGGCTCTTAAAATAACTTTTGCACAGAGCTTTGAATATAGTCTATACTCAAAAAAGTTTGCTGAGTGCAGTATTCGTTTTAATATTTTCCAAATGTGCGTGCCCTCTTTCCTGCCTTCTCCCCTGCTTATTTATTTTCTCTCTGACTTCAGTCTCATATTTGGGTGAAGATATTTAAGATTTTCTTCTATTCAATATTTATGATTGACATTCTTTTGAAAAACTAATAGTTGTAACCTTAAGGTAGGATTTTAATAGGGAATATAGCAAACTTTAGCAATTTTATTCAATTTTACTATATAGAGCAGCAGTTTCCAACCTTGATGTTGTTTTGATCAGGCATTTCAGAAGGACCTGGAGTCTCTCTCTATCTTTTTAAGTTTATTTATTTTGAGAGAGAAAGAAGACACGAGCAGGGGAGAGGCAGAGAGTGAATCCCAAGCAGGCTCTGCACTGACAGCATGGAGCTGATACAGGGCTCGAACCCACGAACCATGAGATCATGACATGAGCCGAAACCAAGAGTCAGATGCTTAACCAGCTGAGCCACCCTGGCACCCAGGAAGAACCTGCAATCTAATGGGGGAAATGTGAATAAGAGAGACCAGCAGTGTGATAGAGACTCTGAAAGGAATATGTGCCAGGTAATGTGGTGCAGTGATCAATTCTACCTGAGGTTAGGGAGGTGGAGAGGTCTTAGAGGGCTTCAAAGAGGGAGTAGCTCCCACTTTTGGAATTTAAATGGTTTGTAGTTGCTCAGATAAGGAAGATAGGATGAGAGAGTTTAAGGTAGGTTAGGCTAAAGAAGGTGAGAAATGTTCATTGTATTTTACAGAAAGATAGGATTTTAATAGCTATGAATGGAAAGTGTGTATAGCAGGTGGAAAGAACAGTAATAATTAAGGTGTGTGGTTTAGGGCATGTTTGAGACTTATCAATAACTCTTTGACCTCATGACAAGATGTATTGAGAGAAAAGAGTGGATAGGCAGGTGGGTTTCCATTATGGAAGGCCATGAGAACCATAGTAAGTAGTTCCACTTTAGGAAATGTTGAGCTCAAGAATATTCTTTAGCATGGAAAGAGAGCACCAAAGCTAAACTGTAAGCTAAGAATTCTGGTGACATGTATGAGGATTGGACTGTAGTGGGGGAGAGATTGGTGGGCTGCATTGACCAGACTTGTGACTGACAAGTCTCGTATGGTTATTGAAAATGTTGGTGGGCAGTCCTCAGATTCCATAACCTTATCTTCCAGTTTAGAATGAAAGTATGATGTCAAAAGAGGAAAACTAGGCAGAGAAATGTTGTGCAGGGCCTTCAACAGTTTGATTTTTTGAGGAGACGGCTGTTGCTAATGAACTTTGCTTGTAGTGAGCTGTAATGTAGTGAGGAGGTAGAACAGTAGGAGAGGAAGAAATTAGTGTGGGGAATATTGTTACCTGTTGCAGCAACTATCTGATCACCTAAAAGATTTACACATTTCTTCCCCTCACCAGCTCCCCTTCTGGCAACCATTCTCGGTAACAAAAGGGGAGGTATTATGGAAGACAATTTAAGAAAAATATTAGGTAGGCATTTGTTCACACCAGCAGGACTTGACATTTTACAGGTTCTAACTCATTGAATCCTCATAACAATGCTATATAGTAGATTTTTTAAATCCTATTTTACAGTTGAGGTAACCAAGTCTCTGAAAGGACAAGTGACCCATGTGAGGTCACGTAATGAGTAGGTGGCAGAACCAAGGTCTGAACCCAGAAACATCTAGGTTCAAAGCCCCTTATTTTTTTTTTTAATTTTTTTTTCAACGTTTTTATTTATTTTTGGGACAGAGAGAGACAGAGCATGAACGGGGGAGGGGCAGAGAGAGAGGGAGACACAGAATCGGAAGCAGGCTCCAGGCTCCGAGCCATCAGCCCAGAGCCTGACGCGGGGCTCGAACTCACGGACCGCGAGATCGTGACCTGGCTGAAGTTGGACGCTTAACCGACTGCGCCACCCAGGCGCCCCCAAAGCCCCTTCTTTTTCCAACAAATGCTGTTTTGTATTTTTGTATTATCTTAGGAAATGTTTTTCTTCTCTTATGAAGTATTATTGTTAATATATGTCTCCCAAGTTGACATCAAATATTCCAAATCTGGGAAGTAAGTTAAGGAGGAAATTAAAGAAAACTACATCAACAGACACATTCTTTTCCACTTTCATTCATACAGTTTAATTTTTACACACTGAAAAGACTATTATCATGAAATTATCCAGCCATGAATGTCACATTATTTTTCCTTTTCTTTTCTGATTGCCAAGAGGATCTCACCTAAAATTAGAAAATATTTTGGTACATCGCCTCTCACAGGGATGTAAAAATTAAATTAATAAATTTATGCACTGCTATGAATTCTTTATGACTGAGTTGTCAATTGCTTCCTTCAGGCAATGAGCCAATGTTTATTAAGTAGCTACAATGGGCATAGTGTTTTGGGAGGCTTTGCAGAAAGTGTCAAAGGAAATAACTGTAGATGTGATTTCCATCACAAGAGGGTTATGATCTAATGAAGAAAATGAACAAAATATATAATAATAGAGGAGAACAAAAGTATATATATATATATATGTATATATATATATACACACACACACGTATATATATATACACACACACATACACACACTCTCTAGTGATAGTTATATATTTATGTATATCTATATAGATATATCTTTAAAACTACAGATATTTACACACATATATATGGATATGACTATCGCTAGAGATCACATATGCATCACTGGAAAACAATTATTATAACAATGATAGATACATGTCTAGAGACTGTAAAAATAGCCGGAATTAAGTGGAAGTGTTCTCAATAGACAATATGGTAAAGTAGTCAATTCTGAGAACAGTTTTAAAGAAATGTTATAAAATTGTAAATCAAAGAAGTCTGTTGAATTCAAATGCTCATTAGACATTTTTATGACTTCTTACAAGCATTATGACTTTTTATTTTTCCAAGTTGTATAGTCCGTGATTAATAGGTGATTATAAAATTGAAAAATTTCAATTCAAACCAATTTTAGCACACAATCTTTGACATCTTTTGAAAGCATATAAAATTCATTCTTTTTCAAAGTTGTCCAAATTTAAACAAAAAGATAACTAGAAGGCTACTAAGTACAAATGAAACAGTACACAGAATTATCAGAAAAATATTTATGATATTATAAAAGTTGCTCATATTAACTCCTCATTAGAACTTTCATTATTTTGAACTTAACAGTAAAAAAGGCATCATATTGATGTTACACATTAGTGAAAAATACATTGAAATGAAACTATTCTCTGGGTACTTTTCAATTTGAAAATAACTGAACAATTACGAATTAAGAATTAATAGTTACATTGAAATAACTGAATCAGTAGTAGAGATGGTATCTGGTTCACATTAGTCATAGAATGTAGCAGCTTTGGAATTAGGGTTTTGAATTCTGAATGTCTTTAGTTTTTACACTTATACTTCACAATAAAACAATACTTTATACACAATTAAGGAAAGTATGATACAGTGGCTCAAGTGCTAGGTGAAAGCTGAAGGAATTATGGTTCTATTTATGGCTTAGGAGTTTATTAACTCCTACCCTGAACAAATATTGTGTGAGCCTTGATTTCTTCATTTGTACTTTCATTCATTCAAAAATCTTTATGAAGACCTACTACAGTGTGATAGGCATGGTTATAAAGTGATCAAATCAGAAACAGTCTTTGCCTTATTAGAATTTATATAATAGGAGACAAACCAGTAAACAAATAAAAATATGATTTCATATTGTGAAAGGTATTTAAAGGAAAATAATGGGATGCTGTGATGGAGAACCAAGGGGATGATGGTGAAACATTTTTAAGTTTGCTGGTTACAAAAGACTCTGAGAAAGTGACATTTGAGCAGAGAGTTGGAGGCTGAATAGAGATGGCCAGTTTTGAGAAAAGAAAGGGGAAAGTCCGTGTCAGGACAAGCAAACAACACCTGTAAGACCCTAGTGAGAAAGAATGTGGCATGTTTGAGGAAGCTAGAGGAAGCTGATGTGGTTGTAGCGTAAGAAACAAGAGGAGAGTGGTCATAGGTCGGGCTGAGTTTGAGAAGCTTAGATTAGTGTAGAGACTCTTAAACCACAGTGATGTTCAGGGGATTGGATTTTATTGTAAGTGACATGGGAAGCCATTGAGGAGTTTTAGATGAGTGACATGAGCTTTCAGGTCTCTGTGTGGTGAAAGGATTTAAGACAATAGGAGGGAAGAAGACCAATAAGAGACTTGATACATTGTCCACCTGACAATGATGGTGGTGGACTTTCCTTTGGGGCTGGTGATGCAAATGGACAGAAGGGGAAAGAACCAGCATGTATTATGGATGCAGAATGGACAAAAGTCATTAATAAATTGACTGTGGGGATGAAGAGAAAAAAAAGGTGTCCAGAATGACTCCCGGGTTTCTGGTTTGAGTAACTGGTAGACTGAGGGGCCATTATTGAGATGGGGAAGGCCGGGAATAATGATAACACTTACACCTCTGTACTCCTTTGAGGCTGCCTCTGGAAAGGTCTATATATTTCCTGGGGTTGGTTAATATATAAACAAGAGCTATTTATTAAAATTATATTCTAGTTCAACATAATATATTTCAAGGGCAACCTTTAAAAAATTCAGATAATGGATTTTTTTCACTAGGAAGTAATATCTTGGAAAAATATAAATATTAAGCAAGACATGCTACTGCATTGTGAGGGAACCAGCAAATTTAAGGGAAAAAAAAACCTTAAATGATATGTAGCAAACACTGAAAGAATAAGATACATAAATTGTAATTTTAGACCTAGGAAATCAGATCCAGATTTGATATGTAAACAGATTGGCCTATAAATCTCCCTGAGGGACCATCTTCTTTCCTTGAAGAAAACCGTTATTGTTTTCCTGTTTTCAGCAGTTCAGTGGTTGGGGTGGACAAAGAGGATTTAGTGGTTGAGTCAGATTTGGTGTTTTTATAGAATGAGTGTAGGGAAGGAAGTAGGAAGCTCTTTGTAGATGTGGGTAGGAGAATGATCAGGTTTTTCTTGTGGCTGAGGACAAAAGAAAAGTAAAATACAATTTAGGGATTGTTGCAACAAAAAGTTAGTTACCCCTTTCTTGTGATAAAAAATATAGGGGTACCTGGGTGGCTCAGTCGATTATACGTCTGACTCTGGGTTTCGGCTCAGGTCATGATTTCATTCATGGTTTGTGGGATCCAGCCCCACATCCAGCTCTGCGTTGACAGGGTGGGGGCCTTCTTGGGATTCTCTCTCCCACTCTCTCTATCCCTTTCCTGTTTGTCCTCTCTCTCTCTCTCTCTCTCTCTCTCTCTCTCTCTCTCTCTCTCTCTCAAAATAAATATTTTTTTAAAAACTATACACAAAATGTACCATGTAAGGGGCGCCTGGATGGCTTGGTCGGTTAAGCGTCCGACTTCGGCTCAGGTCATGATCTCACGGTCCGTGAGTTCGAGCCCCACGCTGGTCTCTGGGCTGACAGCTCAGAGCCTGGAGCCTGTTTCCGATTCTGTGTCTCCCTCTCTCTCTGCCCCTCCCTGTTCATGCTCTGTCTCTCTCTGTCTCAGAAATAAATAAATGTTAAAAAAAAATTAAAAAAAAAAGTACCATGTAAGCTTCTAAATTCATCCTAGATAGCTGTTGTTTTGTACTGTTTAGGACATTTCTGTATGACAGAGGCTGATCTGATATAGTGCTAGGAAAAGTACTGGGGCTGGGGGCAAGTTCCAGACCTGCTATCTACTGAATGTGTCTTCATTTGTGGTAGGTACTGTAGTTCCTATTTTACAAGAGTATCCTTGAAGGTCAATTAATATTTTCTTTTCTGAAATGCCTGCTCTTGTGCCTAGAGCTCAGCAGACTGTCAATAAATATTTACTGAGTCAGAATCATGTAATTGCTCCTTTAAAAATAACAGATGTTGTAAACTTCTGGTAATGAAATCACTACTTTTAGATTTATACTTTTCATTTTTAAATTTATACTTTCTACAATATCTTATGAAAGTTCTTAAGTGAATCTTGTTTTGTAAACCTTTAATTCTGAAATAATTGTAGATTCACATGTAATTATAAGAAGATATAGAGATCCTGTATGCCTTTGACCCTGTTGTTCCTAATGGTAACATCTTACGTAACTAATGTAGTATCACACCTGGGAGATTGCTGTCGATAAAAATCCACCAATCTTTTCCATATTTTGCCACCAGCTTTACATGCAATCCTGTGTGTGTGTGTGTGTGTGTGTGTGTGTGTGTGTGTGTGTCTGTTTCGTTCTATGCAATTTTATTGTATGTGTAGATTCATGGGAAACCAGCACAGCCAAGACACATACCAGTCTCATCTCAGAGATTCCTTGTGCCACCCTTTTGTAGCTACATCCACTTCAACTCCTTCCTTCAACCTCTGGTAACTACTAATCTATTCTCCATCTCTACAATTTTCTCATTTCAAGAAATTTATATAAATGGAATCATGTCCTATTTAATCATTTCAGATGGTCTGTTTTTCACTCAGCACAGTTCTCTTGAGAGGCATCCAAGTTGTTGTGTGTATCAGTAGTTCCTTACTTTTTATTGTGCGTAGTGTTTAATGATTTAGAGGTACCATAGTTTGTTTACATTTTTACTCATTGAAAGAGAATTTGGTAGCTTCCAGTTTTTCGCTATCAGAAATAAAGCCTCTATGAATATTTGTGTACATATTTGTGTGTGTGTGTGTGTGTTTGAGAATCTAAATTTTCATTTACACCTTTTTTTGTTTTGATGATTCATTATGTTAATCCATTAACTCAGTATTTTTAGCTAATGGATAAAGAAAATCTACAAATCAGCAGTGAAAAGAGATTCTGGCCCTTTTGGAGGTAATCCTATTGGTCAAAACAGGAATAATTCTGACATTTATGTCAATGAACTATAACTAAGTGATATAGCCTGACACCTAGGAGCTCACATGTTGGCTACATGTGTATCTAATGTATTAGCATCATATAACTATGCCAGCTGCTGGTGAAAATTCACGGCTGTATTAACATAGTAAAGATGTCTATATGGCAGTAAAACACATTTGCTTGTAAAACGTCTCCCAAGAAAAACACTCTTCTAATTGTAACGTACTAGAATTTAATGCCTTATTACATATAAATACAAATATTTAGACAATGTCCTCTAATTCATCTCCTTTTGTGCAGAATGCATGGAAGTGTTGAAATAAGTAAAATCCTTGACACATGCCCAGACCACATCAATTCTTACTCATCGAGTGTCACTAAATGAGAAGCCCTTTGCCTGGGTGATGACTGGCAAAGTGACAATAGCTAAACAATTGTTAAATAATATTAACAAATCCATATATAGTGCATGCTGTATACCAATTACTGTTCTTTGCCAGTGCTTCTTATTAATGTGAACTAATCTCCACTAAAATTCTATGGGGTATGAACTATCAATATTCTCCTTGCACAGCTAGGAACACTGAGGCACAGACAGTGGTTAAGTACCTTTTCCAAAGTCCTACAGCCAGTAATTGGCAAAATGGAGAACTCAGACAGTCTTGTTCCAAAGCCCATCCCTTAACTCTGTGCTCTTTGCAAGATTATAATCAGTTAATACAAATAAGCCACCACACCCAGATAAGATGTTTTAATTAAAATTGGGGTTCTGGGTTTTTCACTTGTCAAAATGAAATGAGAACTCACACCTTTCCTTCAACTAAACTAAATTCTTAAAGAAATGCGGTATAGCAGGCATTTCCAGCTAAAGCCTAGGTGCTAGTTACCTTTTAGAATTAAACACATCAGGGTCACCTGGGTGGTTCACTCGGTTAAATGTCTGACTCTTGATTTCGGCTCAGGTCCTGATCTCACGGTTTGTGAGACTGAACCCTGCATCAGGCTCAGGGCTGACAGTGCGTAGCCTGCTTGGGATTCTCTTTATCCCTCTTTCTCTGCCTCTCCCTCTCCCTCTCTCTCTCTCTCAAAATACATAAATAAATGTTAAAAATATATTAAAAAAAGAACTAAACATATCAGGGAAGGTTTACTCAACGTCTGTTTGAAAGAAGTTCTAAAAAAACCTCTTTGAGAATGAGCTTATTCTACGAGGAGAGAGAATTAACAAGCAAGCTTGGTAATAAGAAATGAGAACCAATTTTGAGTACAACATGCTTTTTGCTATTGAAATCTGCTTTCCAGTGTGATGCTTATCAATTCATCTCTAGGAAACTGAGGGCTGAATATAAAAATGGAAAAATCCACTTTCACAAAAAACTTAGTAGTTTATATACCCAGAGAGTAATCAGCATTGCACTGTGTCCATTAAAAATGGAGCATGGTACAAAGGAGCATGGCACAAAAAATGGAATTATGAATAAGGTGGGTGCAAGGAATATGAAACTTTGATACATTTAGGGCACTGACATATTAGGAGCACTTGAAATGTCAGCCAAACACTGTCCTTAGCACCATGGGAATACTCAAAACCTTTCATGGCAGTGCCTGGCAAAATCCAAGTCTGAGTCTCTGGCTTTGATGTCTGGGGTCAATGGATTCAACAGTAGCATGAAGCTGTGCTTTTTGTCATTAGACAGTGCCCCTGGCACAAAAATCAGCACCATGGACAGCAGGTGATGGCTGTGTGCTAGGGCACCACCATCAAAGGGTGCTGATGTGTGGGGAAATCTGGTGGGCACCAAGTGGAAGTAGAAAAAAAAAGTTTATGAGCATAAACAAGGTTTGACTGAAACCTTAAATAGGCATTCTCAGAAAAATTGGATCAGGAAGGGGAGGTTTTAGAGAATAGAAGTTCTGTAAAAAAGGTAGAGCTACAGCTAAAGAAATGTTATTAATCACTATTAATGTTATATCATCATTATTATTATTTATGTGACTGGCACATTGATATTAACAAAGGAAATTCCAGGTTACAAATCTAATTGATTTCTCTAAGAATAGTTTAAGAAGCTCTTGTGTATTTTTTTCTTGTGTATTTTTTTTTCAACGTTTATTTATTTTTGGGACAGAGAGAGACAGAGCATGAACGGGGGAGGGGCAGAGAGAGAAGGAGACACAGAATCGGAAACAGGCTCCAGGCTCTGAGCCATCAGCCCAGAGCCCGACGCGGGGCTCGAACTCACGGACTGTGAGATCGTGACCTGGCTGAAGTCGGACGCTTAACCGACTGCGCCACCCAGGCGCCCCTTTCTTGTGTATTTTTAATATACTCTTGACTAAAGATAGGTGTCTTTTAAATTTCAATCTCAATGATATAATGACCAATAATGTATTCAGATTCAAGGACAGTAGTCTACTCTCCCTTTATTTTGCCTCAAGTATGAGAGAGCTGCAAGGTACATACAGTCAGCATTTTCTTGTGATTTAGGGAATTCTTTATAAGTTGGTTAAATAACAGGATGAATTCTTGTTGTCTATCACTGCATAAAAAAATAATTAAACCTTAGTAGTATAAAGAAGCAATCATTTTATTAAGCTAAGTTTCCCATGGGTAAAGAATTCAGACAGGGCATAGCCAGATGGCTTATGTATCACTATTCCACCAGAGAAACAGAACCTGGAGGATACATGTATATTAAGAAAGTTATTGCAAAGAATTGACTTATGTGATTGTGGGGGCTAGTTACGTTAGTCTGAAATCTGCACGGTGGGCTGTCAGGAAGGGAAAGCCCCAGGAAGGGGCTGCCAGTGCAGTCCACAGGTGGAATTTCTTCTTCCTTAGAGAATCCAGTTCTGTTCTTACAGACTTTCAGGTGCTTGGATCAGGCTAACCCAGATTACCCAGCATAATGTCTTTTATCTAAAGCCAACTGACTTAGATGTTAATCATGATGACAAAATTACCTTCATAGCAACACCTAATTTGTGTTTGATTGAATAACTGGATACCGTAGTCTAGCAAGTCTGACATATAAAACTGACCATCACAGTTTGTCTCTGCTCCATAGTATCAGGGAATTCAGCTGGGAAAACCCCCATGCCTGGGGTGATCCAAACTGCTGGGGAAGTGTGAGGAGACTTCTTCACTTGTGGGTCTGGTACCGGACTTAAAGACTGGGCTCAGCTGACCCTGTCATCTGGAACTCCTACTCATGGCCTCTCCATCTGGCTCTGGCTTCTCACAACATGGTAGCTTGGAAGGAGCAAGCTGAAAGGAAGTGCCCTGAAGGAAAAATGCCAAGAGAACAGGCAGAAGCTGCATGGCCTTTACTGCCTAGCCCCAGCAATCATGAAGCCTCACTTCTACACATTTTATTGATTACAAACATGTCACATAGTCTGGCCCAAGAGGAGGGAACTAGACTGTGCCTCTGATGGAAGAGTGGCAAGATCACATTGCATGAGAGCACATAGCATGGAGGATACTGTTATACCCATCTTTGGGAAATATAGTCTGCCATGTAGGGTGTGAAAACCTACAATGTCTCTCCCAATTGGAATAAAAGAAATGTTTAGAAGTTCACTAACTATTCACTAGCTCACCTCAGATACTCAAAATGGCAGAATTTAATGACATTAAAATTGATCTCTAAATATATTGCTCTTTTTCACATTCAAAAACCTATCAAGTTGGGGCTTATTATTAAAAATATGATAATTTGGGGCTGCTCTGGGACTAACCCACTTTTTTAAAATATAATTTATTGTCAAGTTAACTAGCATGCAGTATATACAGTGTGCTCTTGGCTTCGGGAGTAAGATCCCCATGATTCATCATTTACATACAACATCCAGTGCTCATCCCAAGTGCCTTCCTCAATGCTCATCACCTATTTTCCCCTCTCCTCCCGCCCATCAACTCTCAGTTTGTTCTCTGTATTTAAGAGTCTCTTATGGGTTTGCCTCCCTCTCTGTTTGAAACTATTTTTCCCCTTCTTCTCCCCCATGGTCTTCTGTTACATTTCTCAAATTCCACATATGAGTAAAAACATATGATATCTGTCTTTCTCTGCCTGACTTACTTCACTTAGCATAATACCCTCCAGTTCCATCCACGTTGTTGCAAATGGCAAGATTTCATTCTTTCTCTTTGCCAAGTAGTATTCTATTGTGTATATAAACCATATTTTCTTTATCCATTCATCAGTTCATGGACATTTGGGCTCTTTTCATATTTTGGCTATTGTTGATAGTGCTGATATAAACATTGGGGGTACATGTGCTCCTATGAATCAGCACTCCTGTGTCCTTTGGATAAATTCCTAGTAATGCTGTTGTTGGGTCATAGGATAATTCTGTTTTTAATTTTTTGAGGAAGCGTCACACTGTTTTCCAGAGCGGCTGCACCAGTTTGCATTCCCACCAACAGTGCAAGAGGGGTCCCGTTTCTCCACATCCTTGCCAACATCTGTTGTTTCCTGAGTTGTTAATTTTAGCCACTCTGACAGGTGTGAGGTCGTATCTCAGTGTGGTTTTGATTTGTATTTCCCTGATGATGAGCAATGTTGAGCCATCTGGATGTCTTCTTTGGAAAAGTGTGGGACTAACCCACTTAATTTCAGTAACATTTTGGGAGTGAAGCAGATATTAGAAACTGTATTATTGATCTATTGCTGTGTAACAAATTACCACAAACTTAGTGGCTTAAAACAACACACATTTACTGTCTCACAGTTTCTGTGACTCAGGAGTCTAGGCACGGCGTAGCTGGCTCTTTTGTTTCAGGCTCCCTCAAAGCTGAAATCAAGATTGTTGGCCAGGAGTGGGGTCTCATCTGAAGCTGGACTGAAGAAGGATCCTCTTCCAAGTTCACATGATTGTTGGTTGCCAGGATTGAGTATCTCTTGGACTAAGAGTTTCAATTTCTAGTTGACTATTTGCTGGAAGCCACCCTAGGTCCTTGCTATGTGGACCTCTCTATAAGGAAGCTTGCTTGATCAAATTTAATAAAGGAGAGTCAATGGAGAGAGACTGGCTAGCAAGATGGAAGTTACAATCTTAGCTAATGAAATCATAGACATTACAGAGCATCCCCATTGTTAAATACTGCTGGTTACAAGCAAGTCAACATTTCCACTCACACTGAAGAGAGGGAATTACACCAAGGTATGACCAGGAGACAGGGCTAATCTGGGGACATCTTAGTATCTGTCCATCACAGAAACATTAGATGCAATTGCCAGAGCTCGGGATAAGGCCTCTCTTCCTGATCATAGTCTCTGTGACAGGAAGCATTTGATATAAAGGTGGGAGTAGGAGTCTAATCCAAGATGACAAGCAATTCTCAACTGATGGGTGAAATGCTATAGTGGAAAATGCACAACTCATTTGGAATTCTAGGTATCCAGGAAGCAGTTGATTTCAGGGAAATGTTTCAGTAAAATCTGATGGGAGGTAAGATGTAGATGCTGGTTCTGGGAGTTCCTAGAGGGACACTGACAAGAGTAAGCCAGAGTAACCACATTTTTATAGGAACTGTGGATCTGAATTTACTGAAGTAGAAACTCATATGTAGGGGAACAAAGCAAAGGCCCATTTACCAGAATTATAGAGTAAGGGACTTTAAAAATATTTAAGTTCTCACCTAGAATTAAAATTCTGTGAGGTCAGGGAGAATGTATCTATGGACTTATCAATGAATATGCCAGATTTTGATTGTAGGAGGTGAGAGGGTGGGGAGCTTCCCTCTTTCTGGGA
Source organism: Felis catus (assembly GCF_018350175.1). Lineage (NCBI taxonomy): Eukaryota > Metazoa > Chordata > Mammalia > Carnivora > Felidae > Felis > Felis catus. Next base: position 100,594,318 of record NC_058374.1, read on the forward strand.
AGTAAAGTACCTATGGGCTCTCTGTTTATTGCCCCTGGCTGAGGCCACCCTGCCTTGGCTGTCCAAGGAACCCATGTAGTACCTGGGTGTGAGGAAGCATGGTAGTCAAAAAATGGGAGCAACTGACGCTACACTGTGTAACCCCAGATGGAGGTAACAGGTAGCCAGAAAGTGGATGTTTAATTCTGCATTTTCTTAACTCATATCTCTCTGCTATGCCTGCTGGACCACAAGCTGAAAGTGGCTCATTTTGCTCACCATTTTTACCATTTAAATGCACTGATCTAACATTGATAATTAATCTTGCTCCTATTTTTAAAAATAAAGATCTTTCAATACACACTTTCTCAACCTCCAAAACTAGAAAAAACAAAACAAAACAAAACCTTGGAAGCTATTTAAATATTTTCTGGCACTTGGAAAAGCATAGAACTGTCGATGCAGTCCCCCTCTGTATCAGAACATGAAGGTGAAAAACCTGGGATGTTTTCTAAGGACTCATACACAGTGAAGCATTTTGTAAAGGGACAGATGACCTATCACAAAGGCTAGGAAGAGCCTTCCAGAAACCTCAATCCAAACCATTCACCAGATGCTAAAACAAATGAAATTTAATAGCATCTCCCAGGTGATGTCAGCTGGAAAAAAATTGATAACCATTTTCAATTTTGGCTTTCTTTGAAAAGTAAAGCATATTTTGTGGAAAGAGAAGCTTTCTTATTGTGTCTAAATAAAATTTCTACATAAATTCTTTGTGGTAGTAAATAATATGTATATCTCAGACACTTAACCTGTGGTTGGTAGTTCTCCAGTAATTTAACGGTAATAGCTTTGAAGGCGTGCATATTGAGACACACTGTTTCTCTAAAACATAGCTTTATATTTCTATTAGTCCTTCTTCAACTGTACATAATACTATTTTGTATTTAGATACAGATGTACTGTTTTCCTGTTTTGAAAGTTGTTTTATTTTATTGAGGTATAACATATATACCAAACTTTTCATGAATTATAGATGTACAGCTGGACAAATGGTCATACAGTGAATACCTCCAGGTAAGCACTGTTCAGATCAAGTATTAGAAGATTACCAGGATCCAATCCTTTCTGTACAAAGAAAACCACTATTTGGACTTTTGACATCATGCATTTGTTTTATCTATTTGTATTTCATATAAATGAAGTCTTATAGTATATACTCTTGTATCTGGCTTTTTCATACAAAGTTTGCTTAGAAAATGCATTTATGTTGCTGGGTATAGCTGTAGTTCATTAATTTTCAGTGCTGTGTAGCATTCCATTGTACAAGGATAATTTAATTATTTATTCTAATATTTGATGGAAATATCAGTTGTTTCTAGTTTGGAGCTATCATGAATAATGTGGTTATGTACACTCTTCGACTTGGCTTTTGCTACACATTTCTGTGGGGCAGGTACCTAAGAATGGAATGCTTGGTTTTAGGGTGTGAATAGTTCCGTTTTAGCAGATACTCCCCAAATGGTTTTCTAAAGTGGCTGTGCTAACTTACATTCCTGCCAGGAAATGCTTTGAGAGGAAAATTGGGCTTGCTTTTCCACATTTTCCTTCTTTCTTGGATATTTGTCCCTTAAACCCTCACTGCTTTGGAATCTCTCATATGCCTTAAATCAAATCTTTAAAAATATTTTGTCTACCTTTCTTAGTTCTCCTCTGCCCCAGCACGAAGTTGCTCTGCAGAAGTCTAACCCACTGTTATTCAGAACAGAAGTCCAGTCTGGATGTCCTTTGAGCCTTAGAAACAGTAAAAGCTAACTTTCATTTTATTATCCTTAAAAAATAAATTAATGAGTAAGAATTAGACAGGCAAGTGAGTATAAATGGAAAAACAAGAGGGAATAGCATTGTAAATACCAGGGCACAATGTATGCAGGGAATCATAAGTAGGTTAGCATTGTTGGATCATAAATTATGAGATGGTGGTAGAAAAATTATAGAAGCCATGTTATAAAAGACCTTAATGCCATTCTAAAGAGCTTGGATTTTTATTTGAAAGCTGAGGGAGATCATTGGTCACTTAATGTAGGAAATAATAGGATCAGATTTTAATTTTCTAAAATTTATGTTGAAAGCAGTATGGAATGTATCTGAGGGGCCAAGGCTGGGCTCTAGAAAATTAGTATCATGAAAAGGTACAAAAGAAAAGATAGGGCCTAAATTAGAGAAAAGGGAACAGACTCAAAATATGTTTGGATGGTTAAGTCCATAAGGAAATTGAAGAAGAAAAAGTGAAAAATGACTGCCTAGTTTCTTGCTTGGGTGAGCAGGAGGACAAGGGTGTCAATGGCTCACACACAGATGACAGCAGGAGGCGGTCTCTTGGATTGGGAAAAGTGGGGAGGCAAAGATGAATTCAATCTGGACAATGTCAATTTTAAGGTGCCTTTGGGAAATACAAGTCCATGTGTGAGTATGGAACCTGAAGACATTGGGAGGGGCTGGAGATGAATGAGATTTGGGAGTTATCAGTCTGCAATAGGTAGTTGTAAAAACCTTGAGATAGTTAGATAACTCAGATGAGACAACTCATGTAGAGAGAGAAGGAAAATGGACCAAAGACAAAGCACCACCATAAGAATGACAAGCAGAGGTGGGGCGCCTGGGTGGCGCAGTCGGTTAAGCGTCCGTCTTCAGCCAGGTCACGATCTCGCGGTCCGTGAGTTCGAGCCCCGCGTCGGGCTCTGGGCTGATGGCTCAGAGCCTGGAGCCTGTTTCCGATTCTGTGTCTCCCTCTCTCTCTGCCCCTCCCCCGTTCATGCTCTGTCTCTCTCTGTCCCAAAAATAAATAAACGTTGAAAAAAAAAATTAAAGAATGACAAGCAGAGGAAGATGGAATAATAAAGCAGATTAAGAAAGCATTACCAGAGAAGCAGAAAGAGAACAAGGACAAAGAAATGTAATCAAACCAGTGAGACACCTATTTTAAAGAGGGAGACATCAGCAGTGTTAAAGTTGGAGAGAGGATTTCTGAAATAACAAATGTGTTTATTATATTTTGACATTAGAATCTCATGGCTTTAGTTGAGTTGAAGGGAAAGAAACCAGATCACAGTGATCTGAGAAATGATAAAACTTACTCTTGAGATGTTCAGAAGAGAAAGGAATGAGAGTCAATTGTCGTACTGAAAGAGACTGAAGGGTCAAAGGACATTTTTAAAATTATGAGGAATGTGTGCACAAGGGCTGGAGAGGTAGGACTGTAATGTGGAAGGAAGAACTGGGCTGATCTCGAGAGAGGGAAGTAGAGGGTTAACAGATTGAGAAAATTTGAAGCTATAGTTAGAGACTTTAGAAATGTTGCAATTCTGAGTAATTGCAGGATTCTTTGCTTTCTGTGTAATGCTTTTCTGAAATATTTGAATTTTTATGATAGCAGGAATTATTGTTTTAATCAGAAAAAGCAATAAAGATTAAAATAAAGATGCAATGGGGTGCCTGCATGGCTCAGTTGGTTGAACGTCCGACTTCGGCTCAGGTCGCGATCTCGCAGTTCATGGGTTCGACCCTTGCATTGGGCTCTGTGCTGACAGCTCAGAGCCTGGAGCCTGCTTCGGATTCTGTGTCTCCCTCTCTCTCTGCCCCTCCCCTGCTCATGCTCTGTCTCTCTCTCTCTCTCTGTCGAAAATAAATAAACATTAAAAAATTAAAAAAAAAATAAAGATGTAATGAAGCATTGGATTTCTGCAAAGATTTAAGAAAATCAGAGTGAGAAAAGTCCTCAAAATATGAAATTAGGTTATTGAATATTATTCTCCCTGTACCTTTGTTATTTAAAACACTTTTTGAAAACTGAGAATTTGTACTATTTGTGGGGGCATCAGTTGGATTTTTTTCTCAATCAATAAAGGAGCATTCCTCTGAAGGGAAAATAGTTTCCTAAATATATACATCATATAATTCATTAGAAAACATTATCCTAGGAAGACTGCATGGAGGCACTTAATCATCTATTATTTTCTTTCTCTGAATAGTACTTCTGATATTATTTGTCACATAATTTGCTTGATTGAGTACTATGTTTCACAATTCCAAAAATAACCTATTGATTCCAGCAAAAATTTGACAAGGGAAAGGATTTGGCAGACAGAAATGTTATACTTCAAGAATTGGTGCCTTGTACCACTCAATCATTTCTCCCTCTTTGCTAGATTGTCCCTTTTGGTCTAACTCAGAAGCTAGCAAATGAAGAAAAAAACAACGACTATCTATTATAACTGAGTGATGGGAAAAGTAAGATGCTTAAGTAGAAGTCACAGAATATTATAAGTTCATATAAAATTCTAAGGACTCCTCTTTCCTTTTTCCTGCACTGGATGGCAGTGGGGCAGAATATCTATTGTATTGCTGAACATCATATTAAGAAAGCTGTATTAGGTCAGTAGTGACTGGGTCCAATGCAGTCTGATCCAGTCTGCTCTTCTGGGATGGACCACATGATTCTTCCATGTTTCCTGTATCCACGATGACAAACTGGCTTCATTTTGACTGCAACTCTGAGCAGATGCTCCCGGCTGCTTGGGGCACTGTAATGAATGGGCTGGAGGCAGAGCGTGTTGTGAATGCAGAGATGTTCATCATGGTAGGTGGAGTAATGGTGACCTGGAAACTACAAAAGTAAAAGCGATAGAGCCTCTGCCTTTGAGGATGACACACAGTGGAGATCCCACTCATGGGTGTGGCGCAAGCACATCATGAGCGCTGCCTGGGAGGGTTGGGGGTCAAGGGTTCATGTAGGGAAGGTATAAGAGGAGTTTAGTGGGTGAGAGAACATGTGGTAGCAAATTCCCTGAATCTGGGTTCAAGCCTTGGTGTGGTGTGACCTTGGGTAATTCATTTATTCTTTCGTCAGCAGTAAAGAGTGAGAGTAATAACAATTTTCCTGTTTTTTATAACAAGTGGTTAAAAGGATTATTCTATACATATGCAATAGATGAGATATGACTGTAACCTCTCAAGCACCATTACAATTTTTAAAAATTGATGAGTAATGACATAGTTATGACATGTTCACAAATAGCATTTATTGCATTTTTGCATTAAATCATAGTGGTATGATTTAAAGTGCTGAGAGAACAGACAAGAGAGAGATCATTTCCTGGTGGAGACACTGAGGAAGGCTTCATGAGGAAAGCAGTATTTCAGCGGAGCCTCAAAGGTTAAATAGGAATTTGGTAGTTGGAGACAAAAAGAGTCTTCCAGGGGGAGAAAACTGGGTGAGCCAAGGCCTAAAATGAAGACAGCAAAAGATATGAAAATAATAAATAAATCCTCAAGTTTTCATGGTACGTTATGATTTACGATGTTTTTTCACTGATTGGGAGTAACCATGCAATTTGGCTGTAGCATGGGGCGTGCAGGGGCTGGAGAGAGAGAAGGTTGGGGATCCAGGTTGAGATAATATTTTGGAGGAATTTGAGTTCTTTCCTAAGGAATATGCATAGAAATGAACAATCCACATATATAGAAAATGTCGTGAGCAGGGATTCTAATTCTCTGTTGTCACAGTGGAACATACAGAGTGTTTTTTGGTACATTAATAGATTGTGTTTTATAGATTTTATTCATTTCTCTTTCTTGATACTTTTCTTACAACTCTACATTTTGCATGGCTATAATGTTGCCTTTGGTACTAACCCTTCTCTGACCCTTAATACCTTAACCTGGGCAATGTTATACTCCTTGCCTGGGCACGTGGCTTTCAGTCTCTTCAATCCAGTCCATGCAGCGAAGGGCCTCCAAATCCATCTTACTGCTCTTATGGTACCACTCCCCTATTCAGAATCCCACGGTGGTCCTCCATTGCTTTCTGTGGATGGCTTCGCCTGGCATTCAACTTACCTGGCTGCAAATCACCTTTCTAGTTCTATCTCCCATTATACTCTGACGTGTGCCCTATATTTCAGCCATTTTCTCTCTTCTCTCTCTTTCTTCTCTAAACACAGTTTGAGCATTCATGCCACTTTGACCTCCCCCTGTACTCCCTCCCCATGCATTCAGGTTGTACTTGTCATTCAACAGTGAACTCAAATGCCAGTTCCTATACAAAGTTTTCCTGGCCCTTGCATCTGGAAGTGATCATTCATGCTTTTAACTCCTAATAGGTAACACTTTTATATAGCTTACTATGTGCTAGGCACTCTCTTCAACCTTTTACATAAATTAACTCATTTCATCCTTGTAACACCACCTGTAAGGCAGGTATAATTATTGTTCCTATTTTACAGGTGAGAAAAATGGAGGCATATCCTTATCTTGCCCAACATTACATAGCAAATAACTGACATAGTTGCAATTTGAGTGGAGGAATTCTGGCATCAGTATTTGTGTTAATGGTTATGTTATATGGCCTCTTGCACCATCTTATGATAGTTGGTATCTGCCCATGGTGCTTGGTATATTTAATTTGATTGCTTTTATTTGGTTTGCTCATCCATGTTGCCTGACCCTGGGCCTTTAACCCTCGTGAACCTACCTATTGTAATTGGAAATGCATGCATGAAGAGAGAATTATCGGTATCCTGTTTCTGACAATGACCAAAGCCAAAGTCCTTTTCATTTTTTTTCATTAAAAAATGTTTTTTAATGTTTGTTTATATTTGAGAGAGAGACAGAGAGAGAAGATAGGGGAGGGAGTGGGGGATACACAGAATCCAAAGCAGGCTCCAGGCTCCAGGCTCCGAGCTGTTAGCACAGAGCCTGCCTGACTGCTGGCTTCCACACACCACCTGGTGTTCATTACAACGAGTATACTCTTTAATCTCCATCATCTATTTTGCCCAACTCCCCGCTCCGCTCCCCTCTGGTAACCATCAGTTTGTTCTCTATGGCTAAGAGTCTGTTTCTTGGTTTACCTCTCTTTTTTTCTTCCTTTGCTCATTTGTTTTGTTTCTTAAGTTCCACCTATGAATGAAATCATATGGTATTTGTCTTTCTCAGAGTTATTTCACTTAGTACAATATTCTCTAGCTTTATCCATGTCATTGCAAATGGCAAGATTTCATTCTGTTTTATGGCTGAGATACACACACACCCCATTTTTATCCATTCATCAGTTGATGGACACTTGGGCTATTTGCATAATTTGGTAGATAATGCTGCTATAAACATCAGGGTGCATGTATCCCTTTGAATTAGTATTTTTGTATTCTTTGGGTAAATACCTAGTAGTGCAATTGCTGGATCATAGAATAGTTCTATTTTTAACTTTTTCAGGAACCTCCATACTGTTTTCCACAGTGGCTGCACCAGTTTGCATTCCCACCAACAGTGCAAGAGGGTTCCCTGTTCTCTACATCCTTGCCAACACCTGTTGTTTCTTTTGTTGTTTACTTTGACCATTCTGACAGGTGTGAGGTGATAGCCCCTTGTAGTTTTGATTTGCCTTTCCCTGATGATCAGTGATGTTGAGCATCTTTTTATGTCTGTTGGCCACCTGTATGTCTTCTCTGGGAAAATGTCTATTCATGTCTTCTGCCCATTTTTTTTATCCAATTAGGACTATTCACCTTTGGGGTCTTATAAATTCTTTATATATTTTGGATGCTAGCCCTTTTCAGATGTGTCATTGTAAATATCTTCTCCCAATATTTATGTTGCCTTTTAGTTTTGTTGATCGTTTCTTTTGCTGTGCAGAAGCTTTTTATTTTGATAAAGTTCCAATACTTTATTTTTGCTTTTGTTTCCCTTGCCTTGGGAGACATATCCAGAAAGAAGTTGCTATGGCTGATGTCAAAGAGATTACTGCCTGTGTTCTCTTCTAGGGTTTTTATGGTTTCCTGTATCACATTTAGGTCTTTAATCCCTTTTGAATTTATTTTTGAGTTTGGGGTAAGAAAATGGCCCAGTTTCATTCTTTTGCATGTAGTGGTCCAGTTTTCCCAACACTATTTGTGGAAGAGGCTGTCTTTTTCCCTTTGGATATTCATTCCTGCTTTGTCAAAGATCAATTTTCCATACAACTGTGGGTTCATTTCTGGATTTCTAGTCTGTACTATGATATATGTGTCCATTTTTGTGCCAGTACCATACTGGTAATATAAGTTGAAGTCTGGAATTGTGGTAAAAAAATAATATAAGTTGAATTAATATTAGTTGAAGTCTGGGATTGTGGTAAAAAAATAACAAAATTTACTATCTGAACCATTTTTAAGTGTATGGTCAATAATGTTAAGTATATTCACATTACTGTTTAACAGATCTCTAGGACTGTTTGTTCTACAAAACAGAAACTCCTGTAATTACTGAACAGCAACTCCCCATTTCCCGTCCTCCTAGCCCCTGATAACCATATTTTACTTTCTGATTCTGTGAATTTGACGACCTTAGATCCCTCATATGAGTGGGGTCATACAGTATTTGTCTTTTTAAGAAGAATGTAGATTTTGAGCTGTGTCTTTAAAGATGAGTGTGACTGCGCAGGCAGTCATAAGGTACATAAGGTACCTGGATTAGTAAAGTATGAAAAGGGTATATTTCCTTAACAGGTACTGGGATAGAAGCTGAGGCACCATGTTTTTTATTTCTTTACCTTGGGGCAGTTCCTCTTAGGTTATGGATATTTTGGCTTCTGTTCACTTTATATATTTATATCTGACTTTACCTGTGGTTTTTCAACTCAAGGAGGATCTTTGGGCATCGGTTATATGGACTCATCAATGTAAATTGCAGTCCAGAAGATAAGAAATCACCTAGGTCCAAAAACATGGATGCTTGGGTTCATTGTTTTTACTTTAACTGTGATGGAATGGAGTATTTGGATTTGGCTTTGAAACAAAGGTTTTTGGTTTGTCTGCTTTTTTAAAGAACCAATCCATGAAGATAGGAAATCTACATACAGGTTTATATAATAATGGACACAGGCACATGTATAACAAATTTCAACATGTGTTTTACTGTTGTGGCGCTCTTTTTTTTTTTTTTAATTTTTTTTTCAACGTTTATTTATTTTTGGGACAGAGAGAGACAGAGCATGAACGGGGGAGGGGCAGAGAGAGAGGGAGACACAGAATCGGTAACAGGCTCCAGGCTCTGAGCCATCAGCCCAGAGCCCGACGCGGGGCTCGAACTCACGGACCGTGAGATCGTGACCTGGCTGAAGTCGGACGCTTAACCGACTGCGCCACCCAGGCGCCCCCGTGGCGCTCTTTTAATCAACAATTCCATGTCATTAGGAACTGGTAAAAAAAAGTTTTTACCTACAGTTTGCAAGAGACAAGGCTCTGAAATAGTTCTGAGCCTTTTAGGTGCAGTGTCTTCTTGAGTTTTGTGCTTAATCTTACTGGACAGGTCACATGACTCTCCACATTTGGACAGGAACAGACCTCACAGAAAGGACCACCACAAGTCCATGTGGTACCTTAGTGTGAATTAGGAAAAGGGACCTTTTCTTTGAGACATATAACTTCTATCTAATGGAATACTGTCTTGGAGATATCTGCTGCCATCTGTTAGAACATTGTAATAATTTGGTCAACCATATGAACGATGACCTGTAGGGTTATGCAGTATACAGCCTGCACATCTCTATGTAAAAGTTTTTCCTGATAGTCAACAGGAAATGGAGCAGTGCACATGGGCCACTTTCTGTAAAGTTGTAGGTGTTAACAGGTGTGGATTTTGCTGTAGATGTGTCAGAGGGCAAAAACAAGATGAAAACCCAAAACTTTGGTCTTAACATTATGAGATAGGCAGAAAATGAAAGTTAAGTATGATAACAATAATACTTAAGCAGGAGAAGCGGGAGGTTGGGGCTGCTAAAAGTCAGGACCTAGGTGGATAAGTGGGAAGCATGTATGAGGATTTTAGATAGGGAACACAGGTGTTTGAAATGGCTTTTTATAGAATTATACTGCCAATTTGCACAAGGATGTGTAGTTAACTTAAAGAAACAAGAATGGGGCATATACCTATTATGTTCTGAGTAGTATTGATAATAGCTGAAATTTATGCAGTGCTTCAGAATTTCTAAGAACATTTTAAATACATGGTATCTTATTTTGATATTTTTAGGTACACTTTAAGGCAAGAGCACTACTATTTATCACAATTTTATAAATAAGGATTAATGTTTACATGGCTTGTTCAAGTTCCTATCTATGATAAAGCTATACATTTAAATCAAATACTTCTGAGTCTATGATATTTTTTAGTATACTGATAAATTCCATGAAAGTATACTGGTTAAAGTGTCCCCTAGACTTCTACTGCAAGTTACCAAATTTACTTCCTTTTATTTCTGGGTACAAAATACAGACTCCATTCCTAGCCACATTACTAAATGAGAGAAGATGATGTTGGCCCCTTCCTGGTCTGGCCCATAATGCAAAGCTCATCTCCCCCTCTCATACTGTTCTTGGTGTCAACACCCATGGCAGCCTTAGAAACCACATGTGAGTATGGGAGGGTCTCCATCAACTTGAGTGTTTGAATAACTACATAGAAAGAAGTGCTTCTTGTTCTAAGAGATCATTTCTATTGAGTTTATTGAGCAAGAAATAAACTTCTATTAAGTTAGGCCTCTGAGCCTAACTTAATTCATTCATCCACACCTGAGTTTTATCTATTTCTTACGGCAGCTAATGTTCCCTTGGTGATCTACTCTCTTTATATTATTTACATGTAGCCTCTACTGTGTAGGCATTTCTCTCTTGGGTGCTTATCTGTTACTGAAGTTATTTAGGGTTGGTGCCCACCTTTTTCTTTAAGGCTGCTTTTATACCATTACTTCTGTTTCCTCTTCAATCCCTCTGGTCTTTGAAGCACGTGGAATTAGACTATACACTTTGCCCTTCTCCTCTTTTTTACAGTAATCTACTTTCCTCTCCCTCATTCTCCCCATGCATTATGGATTTTAGCCATTAGTTTACTAAATTGCTCACCATCGCTATTTCTGTTTATTCTTTGACCACCTCTTCTTCTCTCTCCAATTCACCTCCTCTAGTGTAAACAAGTAGAGAATTACTCTATTCCAGTAATTCTTGGGCACCATTAGGAAGCCCAGTCCATTGACTTTACTGTTATCTCACTGGCCAACATTTGTCTTTAACGTTTCTCAGTCTATTGTTAAATAATTTCCATGTATGCATATTCAACTTCTTTGCCCCACCCCCTAATGTGTTTGCTTGGGAAAATGTCAACCTTCAGTATATTCAACTTCGTTCCTATTCCATCACTGCATCAATACAGCTGAATGTAGCTGGGGAAAAAAACGCAACAGTGCTTACTAGGCTAACTTTAAAATTACGATCACAAACCTCAACTGGACTTGTTGTCTGGCCCACCTCTACTTTCCACATACACTTTTTCCAATGAATCCATCCAGGTCCGTGGTTTTAAATATATCATATGCAATTTACTCCCAAATGTGTATACCCAGCCTCAACTCTTTCTCCATGAATTGCTCCTGGATATCCTACTCTCTCTGTACTACCTACAAGGCATTTCAAACAGCTCAGCAGCCATGGAGACTGGATACAGTGTTCACTGTAGTCCTTGTTCCAGTCTCTAAGCCATTCCTGCAATATTGGTGAAGGAATAAATAACAACAATAGCAGCAGCAACAAATATTCATTCAGTGATTACTTTGTGCTGGGTACTTCACACATAAAAATTATTTAATCCTCACAGAAAATCTATTAGGTAACACCATTATTATCATCTCTCTGCTTTACAGATGAGGAAACTGAGTTTCAGAGCGCAAATGGCAGAGTTGGTACTGAAATCAACTAGGTAGAGGTGAGCAGACTTTTGCTGTAAAGGACCATATAGTAAATATTTTCAGTTTGTTGTCTCTGTTACAATATACCACCTCTGCTCTTGTAGTGTGAAAGAGGTCATAAACAATAAAATACATGAACAGACATAACTGTGTTCCAATAAAACTTTATTTATAAAAATAGGTGGTGGGTCGCATTTGACTTAACAGGTGGTAGACTGCCAACCCCTGCTTTAAACAATTATTGCTGTATTGCCTGGGTTAAATGAATGACTGAACAAACAATGAATGAATGACACCCTCTTTGGCACCAGCCCTCCCCTTCTTTGGTCCCTCCACTTCTCTCATGAGTATTCATAAGACTGCTAGAGAATCACGTCCCTGCAAAGGGGAAAGACACACAATCACCCTTCAGGGCTGAGTGAGGAGCACAAAGGGAAAAAAATCTTACACGTATCGTGTTTTGCTCCTAAGGTGGGTTTTGTGAGCAATGTTCTGGCTCCCTGAGACTCTATTTGGATGTCTAAGAGATCTAAGCCATAGCTTGTTGTTTAGGGAATACTTTCCCTCTAAGATGGAGTCCTAACATTTCTTACCAGGACCTTTATGATCTGTTCTGTTTTTAGCTGTCCAGGGTCATTATTTTCTACTCTTATCCCCTCTGGTGACACAGGAGACCTTGCAGGATTTGAAACCTGCAGATTCCCTCTCACTTTTAGATCTGTGTATATCCTGTCCTTTCTGCCTGGAAAACTCCTAACTGCCTCACTTCAATTGCCAGGCTCACCAAGTATTTATTCTTTAGAACTCTGGAGGATGCTATTTTTCTCCGGGAAGTTGTTCTAAACACTCCAAGACAAGTGGTTGCCCTTGATCTGTGTCTAATAATCTCATGCTTGTTTCGGTAGTAGTTTTTAATCACTGTACCTAGAAATTGCTCTTTTGCTAGCCTGTCTCCCTAATACTGCCAGTGTTTTGAGAGTGGACACTATCTCTTACTCATTATTTTAAGTCCAGCACATAATACAGTGCCTGGCACAGAGTCATTCAGTAAATATTTGTTGAATGAATGAGTGATGCACATCAGATTTTTCATAGGAGTGGCTAAGAGAAGCTTTATTTGTATTGTGTCCCATAAACCTTGTTCCTACTCTCTTGATATCTCAGATGGGTAGAGGGGTACTTTCTGGGCCTTAGCTCAGCAGAGTGGGTAAATGACTGTGTCTACCTCTAGCTAGAAAGCCATATTATAGAATTTATCTCTCAAAAACGTTAAACACTCAGAAAAGCAGGGCTTCTTAGAAAATAAGGTTGGGGGCTGGCTATACTCCTAGAGGTATATAAAATCGGTGGCTATGCATGCAGTAGAAAAAGCTTGACCTTAGTGCCAGGCTAATTTAGGTTCACATATCATTTTTTTCCACTTTTAAACTTCTTTGAAGTTCCGTTTCCTGATCTACAAAATAGGGATAAAAATATATGTCCTTCAAGCTTTCAGCAATATGGGAAAGAGATTAAAGGGAATATGCCCAGTACAGTGTCATCTGGTAGGTTCTAATCACACGTGGTAGTTGCAGCCATTAAGTGCTATCACAAGCCTTTGATAACCGTGTGAGGGAACCGCAGTGTCCAGGACTGCTTACAAAACCAAGAAGGCTGTCTTGAGTTTAATGACAACATCCACTTGCATCGTAATAGCAACTTCAGATGGGGATTGTCTGCACTGTTGGATTTTCCATCCCTAGTGGGATGGAGGTAAATATAGAGGCTGTAAATTTCCTATAAATACACTTTCATGTGTAGGTCTTGGCCACTTGAAAACAAAGCATGTCAACCTGCACATGTACGTGCACACATGTGAACACACACACACACACACACACACACACACACACCCTAGAGAATTTCTCTTTTCGTTCTTAATTAATTTGCCACTGATTAGGGGCACATGAGACATGAGAAGCTGATTACGAAGAGAATATTGTTCTTCAACAAAACAGCACCAGGGTAAGAGTCAGTCTCTGGTCAGTCGCTACTTCCAGCTTCTACTTCACATTGAAACTTAGCCAGAAGGTAATTGGTCAACAGAAGAGCTAACCACTGGAGAGGAGAGTGGTTGAGTAAGGGTATTCCTTTCTGCTGTGGTTAGCTGTGAAGTTGGGGAGGAAAGCCTTACAGGTATTTTCCACAGCTGCCCATTTTCCTAATGTCTTGGGTGTTGCAAACTGATTCTCCTCCGCCAGCACATTTGGTTTACAAGATGATCCTCACATAAAACACAGCAGTTACATTCATGAGAACATATGCAAAATTATACCACTGACCCAGTAGTCAAATAAAATGTCTCATAAATTATTGAGCTTGTCCTTTGCTTTTCTTAAAAGACTGTCTTAATTTTTCCAAATAAACGCTCTTGCAACAAATAGGAGCTTGATGTGTCCAAAAGAGGGTACATGCAACAGAACTGTGGCCTCCCAGTGAGATCAAAGGATTCCTTCTGCTTACGGGACACAGGTTTGTTTCTACTAACACAGGCGTGGCATCTATGGCAGCACCTTGGAACATTACTTGGTAAATCAGAACCCTGGATAAATTGGACACAATGACTTGGACCTCACCCAGGTAGGCCTCAGGTAGAACCTGCTCCATATGGTGACTTATGTTAAACAGATAAAATGCCTTATTGGCATCAACAGGAGCCTCCGTATTTCTTCATGGGCAGCACAAATAAAGAAGACACATGATAGCATACCCTCTGTTATTTTTTTTTTAATTTTTTTTTCAACGTTTATTTATTTTTTTTGGGACAGAGAGACAGAGCATGAACGGGGGAGGGGCAGAGAGAGAGGGAGACACAGAATCAGAAACAGGCTCCAGGCTCCGAGCCATCAGCCCAGAGCCTGACGCGGGGCTCGAACTCACAGACCGCAAGATCGCGACCTGGCCGAAGTTGGACACTTAACCGACTGCACCACCCAGGCGCCCCTACGTACCCTCTGTTATTAATGATACTGTGGGGAAGAGGGAATGGGAATATAAAGCACATAGAATATATTTAATTTTTTTAATGTCTATTTTTAAAAGAGAGAGAGAGAGACAGAGCGTCAGCAGGGGAGGGGCCAGAGAGAAAGGGGGACACAGAATTTGAAACAGGCTCCAGGCTCCAAGCTCTCAGCACAGGGCCCGACTGGGGGCTCAGACCCGTGAACCATGAGATCAGGACCTGAGCTGAAGTTGAATCCTCAACTGACTGAGCCACCCAGGCACCCCAAACGCATAGAATATATTTAATAGGTTGTTCTGTCGATCGACCATACATAACTTCTAACACATGGCATAATCTTGGGATTTTACCATTCTGATCATCTTTGGAGAGCTTCTGTGTTTGTTGTTTATCGTCATCATTATTATCGATCATCTAATGATCTGTGAGGCACTGTGTCGGGAACTGTGCGGGATACCAAGGAGGAACTAGGAGACATAGTCCCTGTGCAGATGACATGCCCACTGAGTAATGGTCATAGCTGACTGGGGATGGCCTTCAGGGAGGCACTGCTGAGAAAGGGGGCTTATTGGCTCCTTGAACTCAGATAATTTAGGAATTATAAACAAATCTCCAAGAATCCTCTTTATACAGGGCATAGAAATCTCTTTGGAGAATTGTCTGGGGAAAACGGAGGGCTTTGGCCCTGGTGAGTCAGGTTCCCAAGCCCTTGTTTATTCCTAAGGCTGGTGAATGAAAGCCAAGGTGAAAAAGTTATCTACAATGTAAGGCGGTATATCAGTGTGTATAGGTGTGTCTGTGTGTGGCAGTCAGCAGGAAGGTACATTCTAGCGTTTGCTTTCAGGCATCTGAAGGTTCATACCTGTTGGTTAAGGATTGACCTATTGCGAACAATGCTTTGATTATGAGTCTTTCTCGCCTTGTCCCTGGGCCTTCTTTTCCTGCATTCAGTTTTCCTTGACATTTCCTACAGCTGTCACAGGAAGACATAGTCATTCAAATGCCTTTTGCAGCAGGGAACTGATGTGTTCAGGTCAAATGGGAGAAGGATTTCCAGCTTTTCTCCCCTAGACATGACTGTAAACTGACAACTTCTTCATTTGTGTTCTCATTCTTCTATCTCAACACTTATAATACTTTTGCCCTTACAAGTCTGAACTTACAGGTACTAGTTTATAAGTTTCTTGAGGACAGGAAACACATCTCTTTTCACTTCTGCATATCAGGTGCCTAGTACAGCACCTGGTGCAGGGCAAATCTCCATTCAATATCTGCGAATTGAGGGAATTGAGGAAGCCTTTCCAGATTATGGAAAAGGATACACCTGAACTGCACCCACCCTGACTTTTCTTGATCAGTGATTATTTCTACATGATCACATGCAATTACATATCAGCATAAACTGAAGGAACAAGGAATGCAGTGCCTCTAAAATCATTATTATATGGACTCAGAGTACATTGCCTATAGCCCTGTCTTACTTTCATTGTAGGCTTGATTAATATTAATTAATGTCTCTCTCCTGAATGCATTTCAATTAACGGAAGGGAAAGCAACTCTCAGGTGTGTTGGATGAGGGACTGACGGACTGTTAACATTTCAGTTGGAGAGTTTACACAAGGTTAAAAATCTATACTACTATGTATGTCTTGATGGAATAAATGTTTACCATTTTCAATATTTATTGACTGCCTACTGTGTGCCAAATACTCTCTTGGCAGGATGTTTCCTGAATGAGCTCATAATTTACTTCAGAGATTTGGCCATGGATGTAATTTAACATGACTGAAGGAAAAAAAAAAACACATGACCCCAGTAATCAAACTGACGGATTTGTACATTAAAATATATGAATCAGGATTTATGCTCCTATGATTCATTTATTATAATAAATACTAAAGTCCAGTGCTTGCTTTGGCAGTACATATACTAAAATTGGAACGATATCTTAAAGACAGGGGCGCCTGGGTGGCTCACTTGGTTGAGCGTCTGACTTTGGCTCAGGGCATGATCTCGCGGTTCGTGAGATCCGCATTGGGCTGTCAGCGCAGAGCCTGCTTTGGATCCTCTGCTCCCTTATCTCTTTGCTCCTCCACTGCTCATGCTCTCTCTCTCTCTCTCTCTCTCTCTCTCTCTCTCTCTCTCTTAAAAATAAATAAAATTTTTTAAAACAGATGAGCATGGCCCTCTTGCAAGAAAGACATGCAAAATTGTGAAACAGTCTACATCTAGACTACATTAAATTAATAATAAAGCAAAGGTCATTTAAAACTTCACTGGCAAATTATTTAGCTAATAGGATTTGTCCTCAGTCTACCCATAATTTGAGAACACATCTAATGTGTAGGCTTTGTTTTCTTTAGAATTTGACTACCGTGTAAAAAGATTATTTATTAGTTGAAACGTGTGGAACTTCCTTTACTCTGAAGTTCATATATGTTTGGGCACATTTCTCCTGAGTTAGTTGAGGGTGATTATCTTCTTTGTTCTTTTTGTATTAATACTGCAGAATATTTTTCAATAAGAGAAACTGGTTGCAATGTCAGCTGTACAATAGGCAAAGAAGGACTTTCAGTAAAAACCAAAATTCTCTTCTATGTAATTGACCAGAAGGAGGCTCCCTTCCACCTCACTGAGTGAAGTTAGACTAAAAGCTTCCAAACTTAATTCTTCCCAGGTGGTTCTGATAGTCCCCAGGCTGTCTCTATCACTGATGGCGGTAGGAGTAGCACTCCGAAATTTTCCTTTTGGGAGCAGAATTTAAACTTGCATCATGAATAAGAAGGTTTCAGTGAGTATAAAGTGCCCTTTCCTTAGACCAGCTCATTCATGTTAGCAATATTTTTCTCCTACTGGAATGACAATAAACAAAGATGTTGGGATAAAATTTTCCTCACTTGGGACATGTCAAGCTTCCTTAGCTTAATTCTTAAGCTTTGTTTTCTTTATGGCTTTGTTTTGTCAAGGTTGTCCAATACAATATTTTTAAATAGTGTTTTATTTTGTTCTGTTTAGTTTATTTTTTAATGTTTATTTATTTTTGAGAGAGAGAGAGAGAGAGAGAAACAGCAAGCGAGCACGAGTTGGGGCGGGGCAGAGAGAGAGAGGGAGACACAGAGTCTGAAGCAGGTTCCAGGATCTGAGCTGTCAGCCTGAACTCACAAGCCCTGAGGTCATCATCTAAACTGAAGTTGGACGCTTCACTGACTGAGCCACCCAGGTACTCCCCTATATATTTTTTTTAATAGGTTCCATGCTTAATGTGGGACTTGAAATTAGAACCTCAAGATCAAGAGTTGCATGCTCTATGGACTGAGCCAGTCAGGTACCCCAAGTCCAATATAATATTTTAAAAATTAATATTTTAACATAAACAGTAAGGCACTTGGATTTTTTAAAAAAGTATAGTTGTCTCTATCTACCTATTTATCTTAGTCTCTATCGCTAAGTAAGAGACACATGTTTAATACATAGGATAATCACAATTTGCCACAAAAGCCCTAATTACATTGCTTTTGGCAGTGAAAAAGCCACTAGTAGATTCAGAACAGACACAAAAAGTGCAAAATCTCTGGGGAGTAAAGAGGGATGTGAAGACGGGTCTAACACTGTGGGTATACAGTCCATTATATGATGTCATGAAATCATTTTGAATCAGTTGGTTTTCAGTTTGTTCTTCATTGTCTAGGAAGGCAGTTTATGTGGTTATTATAAAAACAGCATTGTTGCTCTTTATAGAAGCCTTTCCCTTTAATGATAGAGCAGAGCTGGTTATGAAATACCCAACTGTGACTAATTTTGGAGGAGTAACATCTCAAATAAATTGTCTCCTGGAAATGCTGTTGGAGCCAGTGAACAGCAGAATGATGATGAATTTATCTGTGCTAATTGCTCCTTTGAGGGTTTTTTCGTAGACAGGGCACAGACTAGACTGAGGCTGTACTTCTAACTCTCCTTGTCACAAAGATTTTGGTTTTAGAGAACTATGGTAGGCAGAATAATGCCCCCTCCGCCCCTTGTTGTCTGTGCCCTAATCCCTGGAACCTGTGAATATGTTATGTTGTATGGCAAAAGATTTGCAGAGATAATTAAGGTTATAGATATTAAAATAGAGAGATTGTCATGAGTGGGCCCAATCTAATCACATAATCCTTTAAAAGCAGAAAACTTTCTATATCTGGAGGAAGATGTAGCAGAAGGAAAAGTCAAAGAATTCCAAGTGTGCTGTTGATGGTTCTGAGATCTAAGGGGTCACAAGCAAGGACTGGACAGAAGCCTTCAGAGTGAAGGACAGCCTTTGATTGCCAACCTGCAGGGAAATGGAGACCTCAGTCTTACAACCCCAAGGAACTTAATTCAGCCAGCAACATGAATGATCTTGGAAATAGAGTCTTCTGCAGAGCCGCTGGTGAGGAGTGTAGCCCTGCCAACATTTTGGTTTTAGCTTGCCTACCCATGTCAGGCGATGCCCTGCAAAAAACAGTGAGATAAATTTGCGTTCTTTTAAGTCACTGAGTTTGTGTTAATTTGTTACAGCAGCAACAGAAAACTAAATCACAGGAAATATTTTGAAGGAAATAGTACTCATGTTGAATTGTCACTGTGGTGGTATACTGTTACAATGAATCACGTCTCTGTGAATTTAGTCCAATGATTCTGGGCTTTACCCATTGGGTATTAACAAGTGGATTAAAAGCAGAAGCTTTACAAATGTGTTCATTTCCTATTGCTGTTTTATTTATTTTTTATTTATTTTTTTTAACATCTTTTAATGTTTATTTATTTTTGAGAGAGACAGAGCGTGAGTGGGGGAGGGGGAGAGAGAGAGGGAGGCACAGAATCCCAAGCAGGCTCCAGGCTCCAGGCTCCAAGCTGTCAGCACAGAGCCCAGTGCAGGGCTTGAACTCACAAACTGCAAGATCATAACATGAGCTTAAGTCGGACACTCAACCGACTGAGCCACCCTCTTATTGCTGTTTTAAATCACCCCAACTTCCTGGCTTAAAATAAAACAAACTTATTGCTTCATAGTTCGGTAGGTCAGAAGTTGCACTGGGCTAAAATCAAGGTGTCGGCAGGACCACATTCCTTCTGGAGGCCCTAGAGGAGAATTTATTTTTTTTTGTTGTCCAGCTTCTAGAAGTTTCCTGCATTCCTTGGCTCATGGCCCCTTCCTTCATTTTCAAAGCCATCAGCATAACATTTTTAAGTCTGTCTTACTTCTGCCTCCATCTTAAAAGGACTCTTAGGATTATATTGGTCCCTCCTGGGTAATCCAGACTAATTTTTCCATCTCACCTTAACTTAATCACATTTGTATAGTCTCTTTTGCCATAAAAATAACCTATTCACAGGTTTCAGGGATTACAGCATGGATATCTTTGTGGGGGGCATTATTTTACCTACCACAATAAGTGTTTGCATGCTGGGTTTTTACTCTTAGAGTGCTCACTTTTAGAATATTCCTTCTTGGAACCCAACTCCTATGCTGTGAGGGAGTCCAAGCAACCATGGAGAGAGGGCTTCATAGGGAGGAACCAAGGCCTCTGGCCAACACTCCCAGTGGAGCTCCAAGCTAGCAGCCAACACCAACTCCTTGCCATGGGAGGAAGGCCACTGTAAACCTCCCAGCTAACCCAGTGGCCAAGCCATCGCCACAGAGCAGAACTTCTTGGTCACCCACAGAATCATGAAGGATTATAAATGGTGGTTGTTATTTTAAACTCCTAAAGTTTTGGGCTGGTGTGTTATGCAGCAATGGGTAATTGAAATGGTACTAGTCTCTTTAGAACTACCTGACTACTTGAAATTGAAGGATTCTGACGAGAGGGAAATGGATGGTTCTATCAAATATTCGGCATGAAACACATGATATAGGTCAAAATACGTAAAGTTCTTAGCTCAGCACCTGGCACATAGTGGGTACTGTGAAAGTACCTTTCCTTTTCCCAGTGGTCTTTTTGTCGCAGACATTTCCACCTTCCTCCCTATTAAAAGAGAGGATTTCTCTCTGTTCAACAAATGTATTTAATATGGCATGTGACAAAATATGATGTATTATCTGATAACTTTGCTTGGTGGTACATAATTTAAAGTTATGAATCCCTAACCTGAACAATGTCTATATTCCAATGAGATCTTTTCTCGGAAAATACATCATAACTAAATTTTAGAATATGAAGTGGAGTCTTACAGTTCATATTATTTAATTGCGCTGTCACACAAGAATCTTAGAATTTTTCTTAGTTTGTTCAATTGCTGTAAATGACTTCTGAAAGTAATATAATTACAACTTGTTATGGTTTATGCATTCATAGAATTCATGGAGCAAGCTGAATATGTAGCTGTTCATTTGGAGCCGAGTTGATTACCGCTTGAAGACAGTTAATGGAGTAGCTGATTAGAATACATTGCAAAGAGTCATGATTTAATTTCACATCACCTAGAAAATTTTGATGTCATGCGTGTCAATGGCAGTTTTGAGGGGGCATAAGGATTGACATGTTTTCCTGAGCTAAGCTATATGGCCATGCTGACTCAGTGAAAAAACTCGCATTTCCGAATACATGAAGTAAGTAATACAATGCACCCTTGTGATTAAATTCACCACCTGAGTATTAAAAATGTGAGTGAAGTTTGTAAGTAAGGTCTAAGCTCATTTAAAGCAGTGCAACTGTGAGATTTGGATGGGAAATCCGTCTCATTGGGGGTTTTCCAGTTTTCACAGCAAGCTTCTTGGATGGATTATGTTCTCTTTGTGTTCAATCTGCTTTTTTCCCTCCCCACCTTGGAATCTCCACTAGAGATTTAAACTAGAGAGATTTAAAAAAAAAAGAAAACTCACAAATCTGTCATGTCATTCCCCTGCTTAAAGCTCTTTAGTGCTTCCCTGTTGCCGCCACATAAAGTCTAAATTTCTTAGCTCAGCAGACAGGGTTCTGTGAGATGTGCCTCTGCTGATTCTGCAGTGGTTATCTCTTGACAGTTTCCTCACCTTCAATGGCTCCAGGCGTGGAGAAGAACTTGTTCTTTTTCTTCTCTAGGCTACTTTCAGCCCTGTTGCCTGGCTATTTCCTATACATCTGTAAAATCTCATTTAAATGTCACTTCATCTTGGGAAGATTTTCTCCACGCCTTTCTCAAGTAGCCTAAAATCAACTTCATTTGCACCTGTAGTGCCTCAGTTTTATTCTTTTGATGGCACTGATTAAGCCAAATGACCATTGCTTGTCTAATTGTCAACTTCCCTCAACTGAGCGTAAGCACCCTGCAAGGAGTACTGTGTCCAGGTTCCTATTTGAATCTAATGCTAAGTACAGTGCCTGGCACATAGAGGAACTTGATACAAATTCACTAAATGAACAACAGATGTATTTGTTCGAAGTGAGCAGAATATAAAAGAACTGTTGTCAATGCCTGGCGTTTAGTAGGCACTGGGTATACATTCATTCCTCCCTTGTCATGGATCGGCACCACAGGATTCATCATTAGTTGTATGGCATTTCCCACTGGCTTACCATGTGTTATTCATAAAGAGGTAAGCTGTTGAACTATATGTAATGACATCGTAAAATTTTCTTGGAACGAAATAGGCTAGATTCTATAAAAGCAGAAACTGTAGCCTCTCATTTTTAGGACTTTGCATCTTATTACCTTTAACATGTTCCCTTTTAGGTCTGTGTGGCTCCTTCTAACTTAGGTCTCAGACCAAATGGTTTGCCCTCAGAGAACATGTCTTCACTACTTAGTCCACTGTCCTCCCCATCTCCTGTCTCTGGTTGGGGCTCTCCAGTAACTATCACATCAAGTAGTAGCATTAGTGTCTTCCATTATACCTATCACTCCATAAAACCATCTTGCTTGATGATTATAACAACCTTCCAGAATGGAAGTCTATGAGAGCAGAGCCTTGCCTGTTGCTCCAGTGCTTTGAACACTGCCTGTCATGTGGTGGGTGAATGCATGCCCGAAATAACTTTGTAAGAGAGCTTCCTCCAACATGATGACAGGGGCTAATATCCCTCAGGATTATCTCTGCTGCCATTAACAAAGGTTGTCATTAGACAAATACTCAAAAGCACATGAGGTGATATAACTGCTAAAATTTGCACATCCTATTCCTACTTTCTATCAAGTCAATAGAACAGATGGCTGGTTTTATCAGTGTAACTGTTAGTGACTTTCACTGGGGCAGAGAGAAACTGGCCAAATGATCTTGTGTGATCTATTAATTTTGGAACGTCTTATTGCAAAACAATAGACTTTCTTTCTTTCTTTCTTTCTTTCTTTCTTTCTTTCTTTCTTTCTTTCTTTCTTCTTTCTTTCTTTCTTTTTAAAGAACATGAGTAATATGAAAGCATTATAATACATTTCCACAAAATTAGTTTCTGGGGGAATACTTAGTCATCTCTTCTTTGAATTTCTTGAGAGGGATTGCGCCCTAAACCCTGAAAGAAAGACAGTGTTGAAAGGAAAATGTGCTGATTTTCTCTGTACCCCTCACGGGCTTCTTTCCGTGTGAAGGAGAATGACATGTTGATGAGGGCAGGAAGTCATTCATTGGCTCATGGTATTTAGTGGGTGAAGTAACCGTGCACATCTCTTCTCTGGCATTCTGCAAGGGGTGTTATAACCCATGATGGTCCATGCAAGTATTTGTGTAAGAGGGTTTTGTCGATTTAGTCTTCCCCCAGATAGGCCCCAAGGTCTAAATTTTGGGAAAGGGTGGAACACCATTAGGGATCTTTACTACTGCCCTAATGCAGCCAATACCAGAGAGTTCCAAATATATTCCATAGTTCATTTTGATCCCCATTTAGTCTGCTCTACCTATTTCTCAAACTCATTGAAACCTACAGGAAAAAGGGTAAGAGAGTAGGCTTTCTAAAAATGCTAACACTGGTAATTCTATTTCTTTCATGAAGGAGAATGTTTCTTTGGGTTTTTTTTTTGTTGTTGTTGTTTTTAATTTTTTTTAACATTTATTTATTTTTGAGAGAGAGAGAGAGAGACAGAGTGTGAACTGAGAAGGGGCAGAGAGAGAGGGAGACACAGAATCTGAAGCAGGCTCCAGGCTCTCAGCACAGAGCCTGATGTGGAGCTTGAACCCACGAACTCTGAGATCATGACCTGAGCCAAAGTCTGGCACTTAACAGACTGAGCCACCCAGGCACCCCTGTTTCTTTGGTTTTTTTAAACAAAGAAAAATGTGGAGAATATGAGAATTGCATGTTACTACCATCAACGAACAACAGCATAATAATAATTTTTCTAAGTAAATGAAATGTGTGGAATTTAGAAATGCCTCTAATTCAGAACCTGAAGTTGTGATATATAAATAATATCTGTAGTTTGATGGTATTCCTGCCACATGAAATCTAGAGCCAGGCTCAGGAAAAGACTGTCTTTGTCTAGAGTCAGCAAAAGGTTAACAAGGAAACATTCCTGGCCGTCAACTATTAAGCAATATACAGTTTCTTTTTATTTTTACTAATTCTATACACTTCTGCAATGTAATGTTGGAAAGTGCTTGTGTACCTTGGTAGGTTTCTATATTTGTTTTAGAAATTGACACTTCAGAAACATCAAAGTGCTGTTGCACAGGTGCTATGTTTCCATATGTCTAGAAACTTAATCATCACTATCATCACTTGATGTTCTTTATAGGGAGATGAGAAATAAAACAGGATTAGCTCTTTATTTTCACTTTAATTTGATCCTACTCTAAACTCCTAAGACTCTTATAATCTCATGTGACTATAACCCAAATTTACTCAATGAACCAATACACTTTGAGACCTAAGAATATAACATAAGATCCTATTTTAAGTTGGCATTAAACTCTTCTTGTGTATGAAGATGTTCAAGAAAAAGTACCACTTAACCAATGAAGGGACACTCCCAGCAAGAGATGACAAAAGAACCCAAAGTGGCAAATGCTACCTTGTTTTAGCAGAAAGCTACTGATCTTTTACGTCTCAAGAATGGCATATGCAGAAAGTTGTCTCAGATTTTGAAAAGTGAGAGATTTTAACACAAATTGTAGTCTTGATTATTTTAGTTCAGCCTGTGACATTTCTTCTATAACCTTTAATTCTTATCATCTTCTAAGTGTGATATGCAAGAGGACTGATAAATAAGGGTGCAGATCTTTGTTTTTCATTTTCCTAGTAGGATCATAAGTTAAACCTGCCCATTTTGTGATCTAATCAATTTTCTTTGGTTTAACACCAAGACTAATGCATCCCTTTCTTAGGCTCTTCCAGCTTATCTGAACTTAGAGTTTTAGTCACTCATGTAAAGCCTTTCATGTCAGTTTTATATTTGAAAATGGGTCCCAGCTGCTCTGGCTTTCTTAATCCCTCCCAGAAAGGCATATGTGACAGCGTCTCCCCCAGGGAGATTGCAGCCCCAAAGCTTTTTCTCCTAGGTAGAAGTACTGGGCCGGACATTATTCATGCTTACTTCCCCAGCTGACTAATTAGATCAATATATGTTTTATGTTTTTAATGAGTAGACATAGGAATATAAGGAGTATCAGAATAGTGTTTTATAGATATATAGTTTAAATATAATTATATATACATAATAATTATGGAAAATGTCATTCACTTAGTACTTTTGAAACCTCTGTAAGGTGCTAGTATGTAGTAAGGGGTTCAATAAATATTAAATGAATGAATGAATGTGTGAAGAAATAAAAGTATTAAGTATCCAACACAAGGAATTCTCTAAGTTTCGATGTTTTACCCCATTTTATCTTTTAAATAAGTTTGAAAACTGTTAAGTATTTGACTTATATCATATTATCTAAAGAATTAAACACTTACAGGCTTGTTCGCCGTCTTATAATTATATAACCTTACTTTTGAATCTACTCCCTAAGTTTTAAATGATCTCTTATCTACATTTGATATTATTAAATCACGCAATTTCACATTTAGAAATTTCTTACCCAAAGAATTCACAGGACAAGTTTTTAATTTCAACACATGTATCTATACATGCCATATGGTAATTTGTTCCAGAATAAAGTTATAATAATAGACTCCATTCCTAGATTCTAGATTACATCATTGATTTATAATAATATATGCTTTATTTATACTCAGGGTAGATACTTATATTCTTCTAGTAAGTGGAAAAGATTAAAATAATCAATTTGGGATAATGGAATTCAAATTCTGTTTTTGAAGCTTAAAGACAACACTGGAACTTTGGCCAAAAGTAGTAAAAAATATGACCGTGAATAGAATTTATCAAAATGTAGATAAAGTAAGCATCCTGAAGCTATCTACTTCTGAAACAATGGCAGGCAGACTTTAGGCCAGTGCTAATTTGTCTTATTATATTGATTCAAGCTTTATGAGAATTCTGTTGTCTCTTCAAGAGAGAGAATAAGTGGTATATAGATAGTGAAGCCTTATTCAGGATGCTGTTATACTCATGAATCACATCACATACTAGCTGTGTGGCATAGAAAATGCAGAACCTAAAGCATCTTTTCCAAATATCTTAGCAAAAGGTATATCTCCCTATATATGGAAGTTGAGCCTTGCTTTGTATAATTGGTCCTTTGTGTAATCACATTTGAGAACTTTTAAATGTACTCTACTATTTTAACTATGTTCCTTTATAGCTGAAAAAGACTTCCCAAGTCAACATAATCTTAAAACTTAAGTCATCTTTTCTTTGACACTTTGAATGAATAAAAGGTCATTACTACATATGGCTGCCTGTCTGTCTCTAATTGCACACTCTCTTTAAACACATTGTTGAGTGATGATAAGAAGGAGTGCATTATATTTGTGCAGCAAAGGCATCAGAATATTATATGTTCAAGAGAGAAAAGGAAACTTTTGAAGACAAATGGGATGGTGATCTCGTTTTTCATCCTTATTATAGGCTAACCATAACAGTCATGGTGTTTCCATGACTGTCTGATTTACATTTCTTCTTGACTACATTTCTTGCCTTGGTTGAATGACATAAAGGGTATTTGCCAAATTCACTGCTCTCAAGAGAGTCAGCTTCCTATTTTCTCTGCAGTTGGAGACGCAAAATCTGGCTATTTTACATTAGGTATCAATACAAAGCCTTTAAATATAGTGCTTTGCAGAAGCCTACTTCAGATACATGGTTTCTAGAGTTTAGAAAAGTGTAGTTCTATGTAACCCTGTATAAAATTTACATTTGTTGCTTAATAAGCTATTGACCATGGGTCCGTGGTCCATTTATTTTAGGAAACCTTAAATGAGAAGGGAAAATAAGCTGAAATTCTGATGCCTAACCTCTTTGTTTGGCTTTCAAATTGATTAAATGAGGGAGGTCTGTTGGTTAGTGCAACAGAGTCAATAGAACAACAGGATGCCACAAGAGGTGAGAAATGCATTCTTGATGGGGTCAAAAACAGGTAATATTCGTTCACTGAGAAAGAAAATAAGAAATCGTCAATGAAGTTCATGATATCCAGTTAGAAGTTATTATTACCTACTTTCTTAAAATGTAAATAATTGTTTTGAATGGATCAGAGTCAGGTGAAATTTTTTTTAAAGCTGTAGCTCTTCTGTATTAAGATGAATGGTGAGTCAGTGTTCTTGCTGGTTGAGTCATTTTACCAGAGAACAGCATCATTTGACTACCCAGTTTGTTAGATTTTTACCTTACTAATGGAAACTGCTCTCTTTTGATAAACAGGGAAAACTGTAGGTTTATCTTTAACCAAAACCACACGGAGGCTGAACAGAACAACTTTGACTATTCTATTTTCACCAGAGAGTACATGTAGACTAAAATTAGGATCGGCCAGTATGATGGATAAATACTAAGGCGGGGCTAACAGGAAAGAAAGAACAATCTGAAATTTTACTAATTAGCTATATCATTGTAAATGTCAGACTTCAGGATCACATAATGTTGGAACCAGGCCAGTTGGTTCAACTGACTGATTATACTGAGGTAAACCCTAATCCCAGAGGGATTAAAGGGCACTCACTCAAAATGCAAGTGGTGCTGGCTACTGGAGCCTGAAGGATGGAGGGCAGTGCCTTCTTCTCAGCTCCAGCTTGCTGTTTATAGGTAGGAAAAGGGGACCAGTGCTATAATACCTTCAAGTGAACCCAGAAATCCAGGTCTTAATGTAAAATTTCCCAATTTTAAAATGTTGGCAACTATGTAATTCAAAAATTTTGAAACATTATGCCAATACATATCTGTGGGATTTCCAATTTGTAAACTTTGGATTAAGACATGTAGTCCACGAAATTATTCTTTAACCAACAATTGTAAAAATGAAATGTGTTTTCAATAATTATAATTCAGTGAACACTTGTTAGTACCTGCTTGAATGCTTTGCATTTTATTTGATGCTATGGTAGATATGGAATAAATAATCCTAGGGGATTACAATTTACTTATGGAGAAGTGACTAAATATCCATGAAGCAACCAGAAAACATAAAATAGTATATACTACATGACTTTGAGATAAGGAGTCATATTGCCTGCACTTTAGGAAAAGGCCAGAATAATTCATCAAAGTGCTCAGTGATTTTGGGTATGCAATCTTTCATGGTGCAAATTGTGAAGGTCTTGTTCATTGCACTTTCCACAAAATATATACTCTTTACTTCCAATCCACCAGTATAGATACCCAGAGTAGGTCCAGTATTGTTTATATACTCCAAATGCACACATTGAGAGGTCTAGACTAAAATACACAAAATGGGACTTGTATTTTTTTGGTCTCCTAAACCTGTTTCCTCCTTGTGTTATTTTGGGTGCATTCTTACCCAAGTAATAAAAAAAATCTGTCAAAAGCAGACCTAAACTATGAGGATATATTATCTAATATCCAGTTTGGGGATGAGGAGGCACCAGAGTTGTTTGATTCAGCAGCTCAGTAATGTGGGAAGGTTCCATTTTACTTTTTTCACTCTTTTGTTCTTTCATCCTCCATGGCTTTATCCTCAGATTGGCTTCTATCTTGTTCACAAGATGTCTGCTGCAGACATTCCAGGCATCACATCCAAACAGTGTTCAGGGGGAAAAAGGGACTATTTCTTTTCATTTCTGTGTCTTATGACTAGGGAAATCTTTCATAGAAGCTCTCTAGGATATTTATCCTTATGTCTTACCTATCAGGACAGAGTCACATGTCTATTCTTGACCCAATCATTGGTGATTATCATAATAGGCCTAGGCCAGGATTTCTCAATAGGGGTATATTGGTGCTTCAGGTAGGACATTTCAAACCTTTGTTTTGTGAGACCGTTCCATGCATTTCAAGATGTTCACCATTTTGAGATCCTGAATGAAAAATACCTCTCTGTCACTGGGAAAAAATAAAACGTCCCTATCCGACATTTCCCAAGAGGCCACAGTGGGGAGAGCATGCCCTGTTTAGAACAACTGGCTTAGATTAATCATTTTGAAAGAATGAATTGGGGGGATTAATCACAAAGGCTGTGTGACACTCTTCCCTTCATGTTTCCTCATTTCAGCATCATTTCCCTTATTATTCAAGCCACAAACTAAAGTGACATTTGTCAAACATGTCTCTTTCCTATCTACAATGTCTAATAATGACGAAGTCTGCTAAAATATACCTTAATTCTATCCACTGCCCTTTGGTCATCTCTGTCATCATCATAGGCCAGGCCACCATATCTCTTAGTCAGACAATTGTTACAAATTTCTAAATGGTCTGAAGCCATTTTTTCCCCTTCTTCCTCCAATAGCAACAAATATGACCTTAAAATATATTCAGTATATGTAACTCCATTTAGTTAATTCCCACTAAGTTATTGGTTTACTTTTTTTTCCTCCAAGTTGAACTCATGAGCATGAGTCTTTATGGTAGATTGGAGTATTTTTCCTAATTCTCTCTTCCTCCTTGCATAGGAATTATCTATCTGTGTCTTTTGCTGTGTGAGCTTTCAGCCCCTCCACTAGAGTAGGCAGATTTTATTTCTTATTGCACTGACATTGTACTCAGCTTTTTCCCTTTCTTTGGCCAACAGAAAGTGGCCTTGAAAGACATGATGTTTCTGCTTGCCCCTTTTGCAGTGGTCTATGTGAAGACTGTACTATGAGTAGCATCTGGTCTCAGAAGGAAAACTCTTGGTGCAAACCACAACTCGACACAACCTAGATTCAAGCCCAGCTGAACCCTTAGTAATATCCAGAACTGTAAGCATGCAAAATACATATTTTTTTGTAACTAACTGAGATTTTGAGTTTATTTTTCTAATGTGGAATTATTATACTAATAGTTTACTAATTATAATTAGCAATAATTAGTCAATAGTTGAATAATCTTATTCAGGGTTTCAGGCTAGTATTTTGGCACACAGCAGGTATTAAACATCTATTGAATAAATAAAGATACTAATGGTTAAATTTGTTTTATGGTAGGTAACTACATTTGAACTTGTACTGTTTCCTTCTATTTGCTCTTGTATTAGGACATGTCAGATTTCCTTAAAAATGTTGCCACATTGATCAGATTTATCTTTTTGGAAAACAGGGATTGAAGATACTCTTCAATTAAATTTTATTCACATTTTCAGATCTATAATCCCAGTGTCAATCAAATAAGGGGTGTAGTTTCATTAGGGCTGTGTGACAGTTGAATTGGGTTGTTATGCAGAAAAATGAATTTATTCTGGGGCGCCTGGGTGGCTCAGTCAGTTGAGTGTCCGACTCCAGCTCAGGTCATGATCTCACGGTTGGTGACTTCGAGCCCCGCGTCGGGCTCTGGGCTGACAGCTCAGAGCCTGGAGCCTGCTTCCGATTCTGTGTCTCCCTCTCTCGCTGTCCATCTCCCCCTCACACTCTGTCTCTCAAAGATAAATAAACGACAAAAAAATGAATTTTTTTTAACATTTATTTATTTTTGAGACAGAGAGAGACAGAGCATGAATGGGGGAGGGGCAGAGAGAGAATGGGAGACACAGAATCGGAAGCAGGCTCCAGGTTCCGAGCCATCAGCCCAGAGCCCGACGCGGGGCTCGAACTCACAGACCGCGAGATCGTGACCTGAGCTGAAGTCGGATGCTTAACCGACTGAGCCACCCAGGCGCCTCCCCCCCCCCAAAATGAATTTATTCTATGTTGGAATTCCAGTATTCAGCTTGTCCATTTCTTAGCACAAACTGTATACCCCAGCACAGGCTTTGGTAGACACTTCTGTCCTTTGGCTATTAAAGACGATGGAATAAAGATAAATTATGTATTCAATCCATAAGCATCTTGTTAGGGATGTACTAAGTGCAAACTGTGTGTCCATGTCTGAGAAAGATAGGAAAGTGGTAGGAAATTGGGAAATCTGAAGGAAACAAAGTGATAGGAAAGTGATTGGGAAGTAATAAGAAATCCTGGCTCTGGCCTCTAAGAGCTTACGATTTCATGGATAGTGAGACCAGTGCCTAGCAAACCATTGTGAGCAAGTCCAGACAGTTTACTTATAAAACAAAAAAATCCCCCCTTTTTTTTTTCACTTGGGTGCAGCTTTTTAATTTGTGTAATCCTCATCACTCCTACATTGATGACTTTGGTTAAGAGGGCCCATTGTGTTCATGGCTGTCTTATAGACAGTATCAAAGGGATCTCCTTATTTAATGTTTATGCTGATGGTTACAGATGGGGTCCCCTGCTTCAATGAGGCTGCTGGGAATTTTGTTCAAATGGCTCCATTCAGGCATACTTATTATCTAATTGAAGGATCAAGGGAAACTTAGCCTAGAGGAAAGAAGACAGAGGGAGCATGATAGCTGCCATCAAGTATTTTAAAGCCTGTCATCTGCAAAAAGGATTGAATATGAGGTAGGGAGACCAGGTTGAGTGTAGCTTGTATTCATCATAGTATTCAAGGTTGTCCTGAATGGCTTAGAGGACTTTACTGGGTATAGGGAAGGGAGAGATTACTTTCCAGTGTCCATTTGTAAGAGTATAGTCATGGGTTTCACCCCTTTGTCCCTTTGATTTGGAGTACACCAGTGTCCTGAGTCTGGTCCTAAGGTCCTGGACTTTCTCATTAACCGACAAGTGAAGCAGCAACTCTGATACGTGCCTTCCATTAAGTGTCCAGCATGGCCTCCGGGGCTAAAAGATGATAATGGGACATGCTCGAGGCAGTGACCAGAGAATCTGTGTAAGAGGCAGACACCTGACTGAGTTTGTTGCTTTTTCTAAACTAGTGCACGGGATGGTTTCTTGAGGTTGGCCTCAGCTGGGGTCACTGCAGCAGCATCTTGTTCATGGCAGTCCTTCCCATTGTTCATGGCCTGGACATCTCCCATACCTTGAGGGATCCCACAACTGGGCTTAGGTTGTGTACTGCCTCTCAGACCCAGGGCACCATCCTCTTTGCTTTTTCCTGTCTTCCCCCTTGACTACCAGCATGCCAACTCCTGACAAGCCTTACTCATTAACAATGCTCATCCTTTTTCTTTTCTCTAATAATTAATCTATTTATCAGAAAAAGTAAATACATTAGAAACCACACAAAGACATTTACTCTCTCCTTGTTGGGAGGTTATCTTATATGTTTCTCTATAGTGACAAGGAATTTCTGACACTTCATTACCAAGCAGGGAGAAAAAGTACAAGTTAAGGCTTTATATAGAACCCCTGCTTCTACTACATGAGTTTAGGTGCTTTTGGAGAAAGAACTCATTCCCAGAGAAGATATTTGAGTTATCAACAATATCTTAAGGGCAGAAGGCTATGACTAGGGGGAGTTATATGGAAGGCTTACCAAAAAGTCTTCTAAGGTCTGTAATTTAATGAATTACTCAGATTCTATCCCATGAATTGTTGTGTGTCTCAACTTCTACAGACTCATACTTAACCTCTTGGTGATGGAACTCACAATTAAAAAAAAAAAAAAAAAGCCTTAGCAAAAACTACTAGAATTCTCCTGTCATCAGCTCTGTAGATGCCATGTTGAGCTCAAGTGTCAGAGTCAAACTGGTGCTCTGCAGATCTGGGTTCAGCTACTCTCAGCTGGCCTGGCTCATGGGGTCTGTGACTGTCATGTTCCCCGTACCCCTGCCCCTCACTTGTTCAGGATGGCTCTGGTTCGGATGGCTCTGCCCTGGTCCACATGCTCTCGTGTGGTTTCCAAGAGAAGGATTACGTACCTGCAGGGTTTATCGAAGTGTAGGTCAGAATTGTTATGTTATTTCTGACACATTCTGTTGGTCAGAGCAAACCGCCAAGTCAGCCCAGATTCTAGAGATGGGGAAATGTACTTCTTGATGGTGGAGGCTACAA
Organism: Felis catus; assembly: GCF_018350175.1. NCBI lineage: Eukaryota > Metazoa > Chordata > Mammalia > Carnivora > Felidae > Felis > Felis catus. The sequence goes on from NC_058374.1 coordinate 100,627,349, forward strand.
ATTTATATAGTAAACAGTAATGGATACAGGGAAGGAAAAAATTGTGGACATTTTTGCAGTTTGCAACAGTGTGTTACTATCAAGTGCTCACATTCACATTATCCTTTGTGATCCCCCCAAATAACCCAGAGAAGTGAGAAGTACAAGTATTAAAATTCCCTTTTTACAAAGAAACAAATTAAGGACAGTGACATTGAGAGATTTTTCACTGGATCACAAATGCTAGAAGTGGCATGAGCTCAAATGTATTTTGAAAAGCATATAAGCAGGGGTGCCTGGGTGGCTCAGTTAGTTGAGCATCCCACTTCAGCTCAGGTCATGTTATCCTGGTTCATGAGTTTGAGCCCTGCGTCGGGCTCTGTGCTGACAGCTTGGATCCTGGAGCCTGCTTTGGATTCTGTGTCTCCCTTTCTCTCTGACCCTCCTCCATTCATGCTCTGTCTCTCTTAGTCTCAAAAATAAATCAACATTAAAAAAAAAAAGAAAAAGAAAAACATATAAGTGAAGAGATGTTACTATGATCAAAGGGAGGTTTTCAACACTTTGCCCAATGCAGCCTCTTTGGGCCTTACTTGAATAACTTTCAGGAACTGGGACAATGGAATATTGAAACTTTTTCTAAATGCTAATTTTAAATGTTAACATAGTGGTGTAAATTCAAGTAAAGGAGCTTCTTGAAGTCGAGTTAGTGTGGGAATATTGTGACTTTTTCCAAGATCCTTTGACCAATCCACTTTATTTCTAATTGCAATATTTTTCTTTACAATCTCCTTTATTGAGATGTGTAAACAAAACACTTGATTGTTCTTAAACTGTATCATTATGCTAAAGATTGGTAGGAAAGTAATAGTGGAGACAAAAGTGAAGAAAATCTACACATTTTTTATTTCTCTTAGGAGCAGCTGAATGCTGTCCACACTAACTTGGTTCTTTCTAGTTTTCTTTCATATTTAGTTGTACTTTTTGGACAACTCTCCAGGCCCAAATTCCATGCCATGTGATTTTACAAAAATCAAGAGAACATGGAATATCATAGAGAGACTCAAGTTTTAGGACTCACTCATAAACTGAAGTTCTGCCTTTAGAAATTTATTCCTTTTTGAGTAACTATATTAAATAATGTAATATATATGAAATGCCTTAACACACTTTCTGATACACACCAAAACTCTTCAGTTGAAAAGCAAATGTCCCACAGAAAATTAACTTTTAAAACATTTTCTTTATTTTTAAGTTTATTTATTTTTGAGAGAAAGAGGGTGAGAGAGACAGAGAGAGAATGAGCTGAGAAGGGGCAGAGAGAGAGATAGAGACAGAATCTGAAGCAGGCTCTAGGCTCTGAGTTGTCAGCACAGAGCCTGATGCAGGACTTGAACCCACAAACCGTGAGATTATGACCTGAGCTTAAGTCAGACATTCAGCTGACTAAGCCACCTAGGTGCCACCAAAACATTTTCAGTTAATACATTTATTTTATTTTATTTTATTTTATTTTATTTTATTTTATTTTATTTTATTTTATTTTATTATTTTATTATTGTTTTTCTTTTCATCATGATAAATGCACTCTTTAATCCCCATCTATTTCACCCATCCCCCAACAATCTCCCCTCTGGTAGCCATAAGTTTGTTCTCTATAGTTAATAGTCTGTTTCTTGGTTTGCCTCTCTCACTTTTTTTTCCCCTTTGCTCATTTGTTTCTTAAATTCCACATGTAAGTGAAATCATATGGTATTTGTATTTTTCTGACTGACTTATTTCACTTAATCTTATACTCTCTATCTCTAACCATATTGCCACAAATAGCAAGATTTCTTTCTTTTTTATGGTATATATGTAGTATATATATATAGTCATGAACTCAGTTAGTGATCATGGTTCAGTTAGTGAGATCGAGCCCCCCATCCTGGGCTCTGCACTGACAGCACAGAGCCTGCTTGGGATTCTCTCTTTCCTTCTCTCTCTGCCCCTCCCCACTATCAAAAATTTTTTAAAAAATGAAAAAAAAATATTTGGTAAAATTAACCTGTGAAGCCATCTGGTCCTGGATTCTGTTTTGGGGGGAATTTTTTTTTTTTTGATTACTGATTCAATTTCTTTGCAGGTAATTGGTCTGTTTACATTTTCTGTTTCTTCCTGCTTTAGTTTTGGTATGTTATATGTTTCTAGGAATTTATCCATTTCTTCTAAGTTGTCCAATTTGTTGCAGTATAGGTTTTGAACTATTCTGTTACAATTGTTTTTTATTCTGTGGTGTTGGTATTTCTCCTCTTTTATTAATGAATTTGTTTATTTGGGTCCTCTCTCTCCCTCTCCCTCTTTATGTGTCTGACTAGAGGTTTATCAATTTTGTTTATCCTTTGAAATAACCAGCTTCTGGTTTCATTGATCTGTTCTATTGTATTTTTATTTTCTATATCATTTATTTATGCTCTAATTTTTATTATTTCCTTCTCTTTTCTGGGCTTGGGTTTTGTTTGTTCTTTTTCTAGCTCCTTTAGGTGTAAGGTTAGGTTGTTTATTTGAGATTTTTCTTGCTTCTTGATGTAAGCCTGTATTGCTATAAACTTCCTCTGAGAACCACTTTTGCTGCATTCCAAGGATTTTGGACTTTTGTGTTTCACTTCCATTTTTTTCCATGTAATTTTTAATTTCTTCTTTGATTTATTGGTTTTCCCATTCATTGTTTAGTAGCATATTATTTAATTTCTAGATATTTTTCTTATGGTTGATTTCTAGTTTCATAGTGTTGTCAGAAAAGATACATGGTATGACTTTGATCTTCTTGAATTTGTTGAAGCTTTTTTTTGTGGCCTCATATGTAATCTATTTGGGAGAATGTTTCATGTCCACTTGAAAATAATGTGTATTCTGCTGATTTAGAATGGAATGTTCTAAATATGTCTGTTAGATCCAGTGTGCCATTCAAAGATTCAAAGCTATTATTTACTTGTTGATTTTCTATTTGGATAATCTATCCATGGATGTAAGTAGGATGTTAAAGTACCCTACTATTATTGTATTACTATCAATTATTTCCTTCATGTTTGTTATTAAGTGCTCTGTGTATTTGGGTGCTACTATGTTGGGTGCATAAATATTTATAATTTTTATATAATCTTGTTAGATTGTCCCCTTTATTATTATATAGTGTCCTTTTTCTCTTGTTACAGTCTGTTTAAAGTCTATTTTGTCCAATATAAGTATTGGCTTTCTTTTGACATCCATTTGCATCATAAATGTTTCTCTATCCCTTCACTTTCAGCCTGTAGGTTTCTTTTGGTCTAAAATGAGTCACTTATAGGAAGCATATAGATGGGTCTTGTTTGTTATCCACTCTGTCACCCTATGTATTTTGATTTGGAGTATTTAGTCCATTTATATTCAAAGTAATCATTGATAGAGGCTCCTGGGTGTCTCAGTTGGTTAAGTGTCTGACTCTTGATTTCAGCTCAGGTCGTGAGATTGAGCCCCATCTTGGGCCCTATGCTTAAGATTCTCTCCCTCTCTCTCTGCCTCCCCCCACTTACACACATGCTCTCACTCAAAAAAAAATTTTTTTTTAAAAACCAAAGTAATTATTGACGGATATTTATTAATTGCCATTTGTTTCTTGTTCTGTGGTTGTTTCTATTGTTTTTCTGTGATTCTTTCTTTCCTTGCTCTTTTTCATGGTTTAGTGGCTTTCTTTAGTGATATACTTGGATTCCTTTTTCTTTATTCATTGCATATTTATTACTGGTTTTTGACTTGTGGTTATCATTGGGTTTGTATATAACATCTACATGTAGCAGTCTATATTAAGTTGGTGGTTGGTTAAGTTTGAGCCCATTATTTACTCCTCTTCCCATGTTTTAGATAAATGATGTCGTAGTTTATATCCTTTTATTTTATAAATCCTTTGACTGATTTTTATAGAAATACTTATTTTTACTCTCACTCTAGTCCCCTTTACTATTTAATATTTCCAGTCCCTTGTAATATTTCTTGTAGGTCTTATTTAGTGGTCTTGAACTCTTTTAGTTTTTGTTTGTGTGAGAAACTCTTTATCTTCCTTTCTATTCTGAATGATAGCTTTGCTGAATAGAGTATTCTTGGTTGCAGGTATTTCCTTTCAGCACTTTGAATATATCATCCACTCCCTTCTGGCCTTCAGAGTTTCTGTTCAAAAGTCTACTGATGGCTTCATGGAGTTTCCCTAACATGCAACGGTCTTCTTTTCTCTTGCTGTTTTCAAAAAATTTTTTTATCACTGGTTTTTGCCATTGTAATTGCTATATGTATTGATGTGGATCTCCTTGCATTGAATTTTGTGGGGGATCTCTGTGGCTCCTGGATCTGGATATCTGTTTCCTTCCCCATATTAGGGAAGTTTTCAGTTATTATATATTTCACATAAATTTTCTGTCCCCTTTTCTCTCTCGTCTTCTGAGATCCCTGTACTGTAAATGTTATTACATTTAATGGGGTCAATTGGTTCCCTAAGCCAATTCTCAATTTGCATAATTTTCTTTCCTCTCCTTTTGTCAGCTTGTTTAATTTCCATTACTCTGTCTTCCAGGTTGTTAATTCGTTCCTCTGCTTCATCTAGGCTGCTATCAAGAGTGTTTTTAACTTCATTTATTGTGTTCTTGATCTCTGAATGTTTGTTGTTTGCTTGTTTGTTTGTTTTTTTGCCTCTGTGTTAAGGGTCTGACTGATGTCCTCTACTGTTTTCTCAAGTCTAGTGAGTATCTTTATGATCATTACTTTCAATTTTCTGTTAGGTCTATAACTTATATCCATTTCACTTAGGTCTCTTGCTGTGGTTTGGTCCTGTTTTTTCATTTGACATATTTCTCTATCTTCTCACTTTGTCTAACCATCTGTGTTTCTCTGTGTTAGGAAAATCAGTTACTTTTCTTAATCTCAACAGTAATAGCTTTATGAAGAAGAGGTCCTGTAGTTCCTTGCAGAGCAGTGGTCCCTATTCCCCAGAGCCTAGCACTTCAAGGAGTATCTCCTATGTGTGTTGCATGTACTCCGCTCTTGAGTCCTAGCCTCTTTTTCCTTCAGTCCAGTTATCTGCAGAGACTCTTTTTGCCTACTGAGGGTAGTGTTTGGTCCCCAACAGGGGTGAGGTGTGTTTTAACAAAGTGTTTAGTGGTCTGTTTGTGAATGAGGTCTGCCCCTGCTGCCACTGGAACTGATATCCCACAAAATGTGTAGGTCAGGAGATGTGGTGTTGGCAGGGTTTGTGCCAGTCTTCTGGGGGAGGAGGCCACAGTGGGGGGACTAAGGCAAGTATGACTGGGAAGGGCAGATCTGCTGAATATGTAGGGCAGAGCAGGGGGTAGGTATAAGCAAGTTAAGTAGCAAGTGTTGGCACCACATTGGTTCCTGCAGGTGGCCATTGTTTATGCTGTGGGGCTGGTGCGAAGGAAATGGTGCCTGCCAGCTCCTCTGTTCCTGGAGGGATCTCCCAGTGGTCCCTTTCTCTTCTAATCATGCTCTGAGATGAGCAAATCACTCTCCTTCCCTCCTGCTCCTGGTGTTTTTCAAACTGTTGGTTCTACACTATACCTTCGAGGGCTGTTTGTCATGGTATCTCTTTAAGGACAGGGATTCAACTTCCTAATACCCTCAAGACTCTAACAGAGCTGAGCCCACCGATGTTTAAAATTCTAGGCTTTAAGTCTTGCTGGTTGTAAGAACTCACAAAATTTGGATCCTCCCACTTTCAAAGACAAATATTATAGGGATTTATCCTTTCCATACACAGGCTCCTCAGTGTGAAAGTTTGTTTTTTGCCCTTCTCTGCACCCCTGGTTCCCTCCCCACCAGGGACAGCCACAGTCCATTTCTCTCCCAAACTGCATCTTTACCTTCCTACCTTTTTCTATGTGGCCTCTTCTCTACTTTTAGTTGTAGAGTTTGTTTTGTCAGTTTTCGGATTGTTTTCTGTGTTATTTACACTGATGTGAGTGTTATCTAGTTGTATCAGTGGGATAAGACAGGCTCGGGGTTCTCCTACTCTGCCTTCTTCACAACAGACCAATGTCTAGTTAATACATTTTCTCATTAACCACAATATGTGAGAAATGATACTTGTATATCACTCATTCAGTCTTCATAACACCTTTCTGAGGGGTATATTACCTTAATTTTATAAAGGAAGAAATCAGACTTAGATAGAATTGCATACATGTTAGTATAAGCTAGAAAATGATGGAGAGTGGACTGACATTCAGATTTCCTTGAATCCCAGAACCCATTCTCTTTCCTCTATATCACAATCTACAACCAAGAGAAGGTAAGGTTCTCTGGAAATGAGATATAAGTTGAGTGTTTGGGGGAAGTAAAGGCAGAAAAAAGATATTGAAACTGAGATTGAAGGGTCAAATTCACAACATTCAAGGGTCAGCCTTATGAAGGACAGGAACAGCAACAGTCTACAGTGGAAGAATCTTGTTTACATTACGTGGAAATGGGAAATAAGAAATTAGTATGCATTTCTGTTTTTCCTATGCAATAAGAGCTACCTTTCACATTTCCCGTATGTGCCAGCTGCTCAGTCCTTCATAGAATCTCTTTTAGTAAGGGATTGTGAGTTGTTTACCTTTTTTGTCATATCTCCTTTACATGTGTATGTGTTTCTTGACTTTTTTAGAAAAAAAAAATTTTTGTTGTTTGTACAAGTTGTTTTAGGTTATTTTCTACAATGATTTGGAATCCAGTCTGTGATTTGGAAGACCTGTAGACTTTTTAGTTCAACTGCTGGTTATCTTAAAATTGTAACTAATTTACCTGGAAAAATGGAGGTTGGTGCTTTTATTTCTTTCTTCCCAATCATTTGTTAACTCAGATTGGTATTATAAACCTAGATTCTTGCTTTCTTTCTTTCCTGTTCAATTATTTCAATGTAAATTATCCATATTACTTTAAAACATTGTGTTTGGTGATCAGTTTTGTGTGTATATCTAAAATAACTACTGGTGTTTGGATGTATCACTCTATTTCCAACTAATTTCAGCTAATTGGTTCTTATAACAATTTTCTCATAATTAATCCTTAACCACTCATTCCCATCCTGTTGTTTTGCACTGGCTTAAAGTAAATCTTTTGCTGGAAGAATATTTGGGTGCCTGGTATATTTTCTGAATCCTTCCATATCTGAGATTGTCTTTTTTGTTGTCTTTATACATTAATTATAACTTTGCCAGATATTAAATTCTGGTACCATTACCTTTTAATTTATAATGGCAAAGATGCTGTTACATAGTGTTCTATGATTGTTATTGAAATAAAACTGTATGCAACTTGATTTTATTCCATTTTGGGCTAGCTGACTTATCCATTTTTGTGATTGGAAAATTATACTAAGTATTATTTTATTAATTGAGTTTCCTTAGAACATGAAGTACATCATGAATTTTCAGACTCAGGACTTTCTTCCTTTTATGACTTTTAATTTTATTTATGTATAATTTATATACAGTGAAATGCAAAAGTCTGCTAATGAACATTTGGGTTGTTTCCAGTTTGGGGCAGTTATAAACCAAACTTCTATGAACATTCTTATACAAGTCTTTTTATGGACACACATTTTTATTTCTTTTGGAAAAATACTTGGAGAATGGGCAGGTATATATTTAACAGTGTGACAAACTGCCAAACTATTTTCTAAAGCAGTTATACCATTTTGTACCCCCGTCACAAATATATGAGAATTCTAGTTGCTCTGTATCCTCAATGACATTTGGTGTCAGTATTTTTTATTTTAGCTATTCCAATAGGTAGTATATACCTACTGTTTGGTTTTATTTTGCATCTCCCTCATGTCTAATGGTATAGAACAAAATTCTTCTTACCGCCATTTGTGTATCTTATTTGTGAGGTATCTAAATCTTTTGCCCATTTTTATCATACTGTTTGTGTTTCTATTATGAATTATAGGATTTTTTAATGTATTCTGGTTATACATACCTTGTTATAAATTATTGTGAATATTTTCTCCCAGCCTGTGCTTTGCCTATTCATTTACTTAATAGGGTGTTTTGAGCAGTGGTTTTACATTTTGATAAAGACTAATTTTTCAGTCTTTTTAACGGTTTATATTTGTAAAGAATATTGGCTAATCTCAAATATACTTTTGAAAAGATTTTTCTATGTTTTCTTGTAGAAGTTTTATAATATTAGCTTATAAACTTGGGCATGTAATCTCTTCTGAATTAACTTTGGGGATGGTATGGCACATAAGAATCAACATTGATTTTCTCCATATGAATATCTCATTATTTCTGCTCCAGTTTTTTAAACTTCTGCTCTATTTTTTTTTTAATTTCCTTTCCTCCACTGAATTGACTTTTTTTTTCCCCCTCTGTCAGAATCTTTTGAACATATAAGGGTGAGTCCATCCTGGACTCTCCATTCTGTCACAGTGCATTCTATGTCCATCTTTACACCGATGCTACACTGTTTTGAATAGTAAAGCTTTAAAGGAAGTCTTGTGACCAGATAGTGTTAATCCTCCAACTTTGTTCTTTTTCAACATTTTTTGGGTGTTTTAGGTCCTTAGAATTTTCACATAAATATTATAAATAGCTTGTCAATTTTACAAAGAAGTAAGGTCTTTCTTCAGCATTTCCCCTCTATTATTTGCTTTAATTCTTCCTTCCCTCCTTCCTTCCTTCCTTCCTTCCCTCCTTCCTTCCTTCCTTCCTTCCTTCAACCTATGCTTCAACCTGTGATTAATAGGAAAGGAAGGTTGAAGAAATAGGTTGAACCACTTCTTTCTTTCTCTCTTTCTCTTATTTTCTCTTACAGAAATTTTTTAGGGCTTTCATGTGAGTTCTGGGTAAATTTCTCAAAGTTATCTTAGAGTTTACTGATCTGATTTTCTATTTTTAACTGCCTCCGTGGTGGATTTAATTTAGTGGTTATGTTTTCATTTCCAACTAATTCTTAATCTTTGATTTGTCCTTCTTAACTGTCAACTCAGTTGTCTCCTAAATCTTGCTGATACATGGATTAGTGATGTTCTAAAGGTTTATTTAATTCTGGCAGTAAGTCAGTAGTAGAGCAACCAGTTTCTTTCACAAAAGAAGGAGGTGTCAGGGTTGTTTTGTTTTCTCTTTTTAACCTATTATAATGCCTAGCATGTGATAAGTGTCCCAAAAAAGTACCTGTTGAGTCAATGGATAAGTGTAACTTTTCTAATTGTTTCCCTTAAATTATACTTCAAATTTTTTTAGGCTTCATGATTTTTCAGCTTTCTTTTACTTCCAGAAGGTTGCCTATGCTTGCCAGCCCTTGTAGGAGTTGAGTGGGTTTTGTTAGAAATTGGTATGCTTCTTGTTCTTACCAAATGTTACACAGAGGTCCTTTGAGTCTAGATAGAAGAAAGTAGGGAAGAAGCAAACAACCAACTTAACAAAAATGTCGCAGTAATTTACCAGTATTAGAGGATTAGGGAGGGAGATGATGCTGCGAGGTATCATGGCATGGAGCTATGTTTCTGTGCCATATTATAGATTGTCTCCCATATTCCATGTGCTTAATTCCATGCCTGCTTTGGTTCTACCTTTGCTAGAAGCAAACCATGGAGCCTTCCAGTGTTGGTTGTGTGGTCCTTAGACTGCAAGGGCAGGAAAGAAGAAATTTACCATGGTCATATTTTCTATCCTTGTCTATGGATGTGTCTTCTAGTTATTAAGGATTGGTTGAAGTATCTTATTATTTAGTATCTAATATTTTGATTCCCATGGGAGACTTCCACCCTTTTTTATTTCTGGCATGGAGCAATGGAGATCTCTTCCAGTGTCTAGTGCTAAGGCAACATTTTCTTTTTTTTTTTTTTAATTTTTTTTTTAAACGTTTATTTATTTTTGGGACAGAGAGAGAGACAGAGCATGAGCGGGGAAGGGGCAGAGAGAGAGGAAGACACAGAATTGGAAACAGGCTCCAGGCTCCCAGCCATCAGCCCAGAGCCTGACGCGGGGCTCGAACTCACGGACCGCGAGATCGTGACCTGGCTGAAGTCGGACTCTTAACCGACTGCGCCACCCAGGCGCCCCAAGGCAACATTTTCAATTTGCATATTCTATTGGTCACTTTAGTGAGATTTTGGAAGGAACGCTAGACTTGTGTGCTCATGTAGCCATCTTCCTCAGAAGTCACATAGATTTTAAATGCCCTAGTTTAGTACAGTATCTTATTTCATAGCTTGAAATAAGGGTGCAATTCTCCATTCTCAATTCAGTTGGGTCCCCAGTCATGCCAGAATGACTGAGAGCAGGCTTTTCTTTTGCCTTAAACCTAGAAGTATCATCTAAGTATGTGGCTCATGTTTTTAACCAAGAATTGTCCTGGATTCATAGCTTGAAATGTGCCCTATTCATTTTTTTTTTCTTTCACAAACTGTTATTTTGCTTCTGAAAATACAGGGATAGATGAATCACTGACCTCTGTCACAGAAATGTACACTTAGTGACATTTATATGACGTACTGAGAAAGGAAATGACATACTTTGCTAGATTTCTCTAGTCAAGGAAGATTGAATATTAGAACATTGGGGTTCTAGCTGTTTTTCTGACTTTTTAGTTCTTTTAGTTTATCTGTGCCTAGGCAATAGGGGCAGCAACAAAATAAAATAACTGTGCTTTGCAAAGGAGGATAATGTCCTGTATAGATTCATCATAGAGAACAATAGATTGATCACCTTGTAAATTTTTCTTACTAGGAAAGAGCGTGATTTTATGTTGCTATTCAGCTTCTGTGCCCATCAGAAGTGTTCCTGAGAGCAGATTAACTTTATTATTTGTTTCTAACACCAACAAATTTAAACAATTAGAACTTAAGCTGGTAATTTAATCACCTGACAACTAAAGAAGATTACATATTGTAGGGAGACCAATATATCTATTTTATGTGGCAAATGGATGGTCTTGTTCACCATGTTTCATTTACCTGCTGTTTTGTGTACACATTCTTTTGTCAAATTGATGGGTGACACAAGCTGTTCCACTAACACCGAAGAGAAATTACTGTTTTCCACAATATTCACTGGCAATATTTTTGCTTTGTATATACAAAATTTCATGTAGGTAAATGAAATATCAATCAATAATTATTTATTGAACCCCCTAGCTTATGTTCAGTGCACCTTGCTGGATTCAGTGGAGGATACAAAAATGCATAAAGTGTGGTACTTATAGGAAAGTTAGAGGAGAAATTTAGTCTATGTAGCTTTATCTGTTCTAACACATTTTAATAAATTAAGTTCAAATATAGGTTAGAAATATTTTTTATCTAGACCTTTTAAAAAGCCCAGATATTATTTCCCTCTAGCCAGACTTTTTTTTTTTTTTTTAAACAGGGGAGAATTTGAAATTTGTATTTAACAAATAAATGAAACTGATTTTATTCATGGGCTGGACCTTCTTGTTGGACTAGTGAATTGAATATGTCAGGCATGGTAGTAGATAAGTAATCCCTGCACTTAAGTACATTATATTTTAGTGAGTAAAACAAAAAATAAACCAATAATTATAGCACAATAAGTGTTTCAGTAGAGGTTTGCAGACTGTTGTCTATGCTCACATCACCTAACTTAGAGTATTGGGAAAAGTTCCTGGCAAGTAGGGATAGTTGATCTATGCCTCAAAAGTTGAGAATGCTGTGCTCAAAATTCCAGCATTTTCCAAACATAGGCATTTGAACATACTGTAGTCCCCTTTGTCTTAAAAGGGAAGCCACCCAAGTCTTCCTGGGCTCCTCTAAGACCTTTCAGCTATTGCCTCATCAGGTTCCTCTACTTCACAGCCAGATTTCCTCATCAACCATGGAATCTTCATTTCAGCACTATTTACCTCCACTCATACCATTTCATTGGTTGGCTCTTGTCAAGACCACCAAGGACCTAAAGACTTCAAAGAAAAATATTCAGTTCCCACCTTACCTGAACTCTTCTAGTTTTTGGTGTATTTTATCAACCCGTTGTTGACAAACATAGTTTTTTCTTTGGCTTCTAGGAAACTCAAATTCCCTGATTTGCTTATCACTTTCAGCTGCTTCTCATTTTTCTTTGGCGATTTCTCCTTATCTTCCTAATCTTTAAATGCTAAAGCTCTTTATGGCTGTATCCTAGAATGCTCGTGTCTTGTCTCCCTGGGCAATTTCATTTCACTCTGAGGACATCCTATATCATGTGTATGTTTAAGACTCTATTCCAGTCTTCTCTCCTGAAAACCTCATATAACTGTCCAAATGCTCACTTAACGTCTCCATTTTGATGTCCTATAAGCATCTCAAATTATACTCTTTAAACTGAATGCATGATCTTTCCCTTGAAATCTATTCTTCCTCCAAAAAGATGGGAATAGGACATACCCTCAGGTTCTCAAAGATAAACCCTGGGATTCATTTTCAATACTTCTTTCTCCCTTACTCCACACAGCTAATCAAACATTGAGTCTTCACAATAGTCTGCTGAGTGGTACCTCTACTTCTACTCGTACTCCGCTCTGATCCATTGTCCTCACAGAGGAAGTGTGATTGTATTGTAATGTATTTATTTATTTATTTATTTATTTATTTATTTATTTATTTATTTATTTTAAGTTTGTTTTCATTTATTTTGAGAGAGAGATAAAGAGCAAGCAGGGGAGGGAAAGAGAAAGAGGGAGACAGGATCCCAAGCAGGCCCCCTGCTGTCAGTGCAGAGCCCAGACGCAGGGGTTAAACTCATGAACCAAACTATGAGATCATGATCTGAGACGAAGTCAAGAGTTGGACGCCTAACCCACTGAGCCACCCAGATGTCCTGTAAGTGTGATCTTTTAAAAAGACAAATCAGATCATACAACTTACTTCATAAAATGCTTCACTGGATTCCCATTGCTTATGGGTCTGCATGGTCTGGATTTGCCCCTCCTCCTCTCTCTCTTGGTGCCAGAATACCCAGGTAAATGCTAAATCTTTCATCCAGTGTTCATACATAGAACAGCAAGTGGCCAGATGGAGCTTTTGAGGACCTTCCTCTGAATTTACATTTTGGAAATACCAAGAGGCACTAGTCCTGTGGTTTCACATTCCATGTCATTTGTCATTATTATTTCCTCTACCAGAAACCTCCCTCTTCTTTGCTTGGCATCCTCTTCCCCATAAGTGTTCCTGTATGTTCACGTGTAGTCAAGTTTTTCACTTTTGAGTTCCCAAAGAACTCTGCAATTTTAAAAAATCACCATAGCTCACAGTTATTGAGTATTTACTCTAACCAAGTTCCTTTTAAGTGATTTAACTATGTTTTCTCATTTATTCCTCAAAACAGCCCTTTAAGGTGGGTACAATTATAATTCCCATTTTACAGATATGGAAAGTGAGGCACTGGGAATTTAATTAAATGACGTGTAAATACACAGAGGAGTTAGAATTTGTACTCAGGCACTTTTACTACTTGTCTGTGTGCTACTGCTGTGCTATTTACACATTAAAATGATTTGTTTCAAGGTCCATAATCACAGGACTGTAAGTATATAGACTTTAGGAACTGTAACTTAGTCACTGTTGTATTCTTATTCCCTACCCTACTGGCTGGCATATGGACTACTCTTAAATACTTATTGAAACAAACTGCATCAATTGGCTGTCTTGACATTGTATAGACAGGATTTCATTTCTCCTCTTGGCTTAGAGCTCAGTGGGTATTTAGTGGTAATGGAATTTATAGCCATTATGGAATGTATGTGGTAGAAGAAGCCCCAGCATCCAAAGATTACACGTTCTTTGTGAAACATTATCCATTTGGCTGTGGTTTGCTTACCCGTGTTCAAAGGTCTGTGATTAATCCCTTTGCTCATCTCTTAGGCTGCCTTAGGCTGACATTACAAGAACTTTAAAGCAATCATCTTTGGCAGCTGAGCTCTTAGCAGGCCATCTTCATGCTATTAAGAGATACGTACTTGTCCAGATAAGTATCAGAACAGAGGGAAGAAGTTATCAAATCTCTTGGATTTCTAATACGTATGGAAGGAAATTGATATGGTTCAAGAAGATGGCTCTATGATACATCATATGTATCATGTGATTTTTTTCTGACAATTTCAACTGCACTTAAATTTTTTCTAGTATTTTGGGTGGATAAAGAAAATTAACAGTAATAGTTATTTTAGTGCTTGTAATTACTAATGACTTTACTTCTTGGTAGCAGTAAACTTATATTCTTGCAGCAATGCAAAAATAGAAATAGGAAATAGTTTTCTTTCTTTCTTTCTTTCTTTCTTTCTTTCTTTCTTTCTTTCTTTCTTTTTCACTCTATCTCCTTCTTTCCTTCCTTTTTTCCTTCCTTCCTTCCTTCCTTCCTTCCTTCCTTCCTTCCTTCCTTCCTTCCTTCCTTTTTTCTCCCTGTAGCTATGGAACATGAACCATAGTTAGAAAAGATTCCAGGTTTTTCTTTTTGCCCCCCCTCCCACCCCACCTCCCAAAGTAGAGATATATGCATAGTAAAACACCCATTATGGAGCACTTTGGGTCAAATCAAGGTTCCAACATGCACAGCATTTTATTATAGTCAGCAGGGTTCATGGGCATGTGACTGTGATTGCAGTCCCATAGCATCAGTGCTGTAATGGTTTCTTCACATACCAAAACGTTTAGCAAAGCCACTTGTTTCTCTACCCTTTCATCTTATGCACATGGGAATGGTCAACTGTGAGCTGAGAAAAAAAAGGAAGATCTTCATAACTGCATTGCATTTGACTTGCTTAATTTTAATTTATGGAATAGGGATTATGTTTAATTGGAAAAAGAGAGACTTACTTTTGGAACATTTGTTCAGTGTGATTAATAAAAAAAATAACCTCAACTGCAATTTTGTCAATAACAAATGTGAGTATCAGAAACCACAGCCCAGCTGTTTTATTTTATTTGTGCTTCTACTTAGGTAGTGTGGTATGAGCCTCAGAATGAAAACCAGCATGACAGTATTATTTAAGTACTACTAAAAGGCTTCATACTACTTTGCAAGCAGCATGTAAAACTACGACCTGACCTTTCCCTGCTCATTAGAATTTGCTGTTTCTTCATGCAACCCTGGGGCTCCCATTTCTGCCATTGTGGCAAAAGTGGCCAAGCAATCCCTCTGCCATTTCTTCTCACTTTATTACTGCTGAGTAGCTATTATATTTGTCTGACAAAGGGATTGAATGTCAAAAATCTCGACTGGGGTTGGGGGCGCCTGGGTGGCTCAGTCGTTTAAGCGTCCCACTTCGGCTCAGGTCATGATCTCACGGTTCTTGAGTTTGAGTCCCATGGCGGGCTCTGCGCTGACAGCTCAGAGCTCAGAGCCTGGAGCCTGCTTCCAATTCTGTCTCCCTCTCTCTCTGCCCCTCCCCCGCGCGTGTGCGCTTACGCACGCGCTCTCTCTCTCCTTCAAAAATAAACAAACATTAAAAAAGAATTTTTAAAAAATCTCGGTTGGGAGGGAGGAGCGTGAAGCAGTGTTTCTTTTTGCATGAGAAATCTTCAACATAACCCAAGGTTGAGGATGACTAGCAAGAAGTTGTGTTAATGCAGTTGAAAGTGCTGATGGCCACGTTAGTTAGAATGTAGGTTTGGTTCTGCAACAAAGTCCAGATAATGGTCCAAGGGTAAGCAGACCAGGGCTAAAGCCTGTCATCATCCAGGACCCATGCTCCTATACTGTCTCTCTGCTATTCTCAGCTTGCGGTTTCCATCTTACGATCTAAAGTATCTGCTTCAACTCTCACCATCATGTCTCCTTTGGGAAATGTAGTCTTTGATTGGGTGACCATCTGCCTAGTTAAATACCAGAGATATTACAATCAAAGGAAAAAGGGAAGAATGGATTTATAACTGATAATGCTATACTCACTGCTGGTGAAAACTGAGAGGCAAAGTAACATGGTACAGGGATAAGTAGGTGAACATGCTTTAGCTCTGACAACCTATGAGTATCTAAGACACAGAGACCAATTGTGGTTAACTGAAATTAACTGAAAAGTTTGGAGAACCAGGCACAGAAGGAAGCTGAAGACAATGAAGCTACAAACATATGCACGTCATATCATGGAATGATCTGCTTATTATAGTGCCACTCGTGACATCACACCTGGACTCTTAGATTCTCAATTCCGTTGCCAATCTCATTACTGGAAATCAGGTACTAGATGCTGCCAAAGTTAGAAATGTTTTTTTTTTTTTTAATTGAGGTAAAATTGGTATATAGCATATTAGTTTCTGGTGTATAATATAATAATTTGATATTTGTATGAGCTACAAAGCAATCATCAGAGTAAGTCTGGTTACCATCCATTACTGTACCATTGACCCCCTTCTTTCATCAAACCCCCATCCCCTTTTTCTTCTAATCACCACCAATCTATTCTCTGTGAGTTTTGTATTGTCTTGTTTGCTCATTTGTTTTGTATTTTAGATTCTATATATAAGTGAAATCATAAGAAATTTGCCATTCTCTGTCTGCCATTTCATTTAGCCTAATACCCTCAAGGTGCATCCATGTTGTCACAAGATTTCATTCCTTTTTACTTCTGAGTAGTATTCCACTCTGTGTGTGTGTGTGTGTGTGTGTGTGTGTGTGTGTGTGTGTACCACAACATCTTTATCTATCTATTCATTGATCAATAGGGCACTTAGCTTATTTCCATATTTTGGCTATTGTAAACAATGCTGCATAAACACAGGGGTGCATGTGTCATTTTAAATTAGTGTTTTTATTTTCTTTGGATAAATACCAAGAAATGGAATAGATGGGACATATCCCTAGGTATTTTTTTAATGCAATTGTGAATGGGGTTGTTTTCTCAATTTCTCTTTCAGAGTGTTCATTATTAGTGTACAGAAATATAACCAATTTCTACATATTGATTTTGTGTTCTGTAACTTTATTGACTTTGTTTACTAGTTTCAGCAGCTTTTTGTGGAGTCTTTAGTGTTTTCTATATATAATATGTCACTTGCAAATAGTGACAGTTTTACGTCTTCCTTTCCAATTTGGATGTCTTTTGTTTCTTTTTCTTGCCTAATTTCTGTAGTTAGGATTTTTAATACTATGTTGAATAAAAGTGGTGATAATGAGCATCATTGTCTTGTTCCTGATCTTGGTTGAGTGTGATGTTAGCAGTGGAGTTTGTTATATATGGCTTTTATTATCTTGTGATACATTTCTTCTGTATCCACTTTGTTGAGAGTTTTTATCATAAATAGATGTTGAAATTCGTGAAATACTTTTTCTGTATCTACTGAGATGATCGCATGATTTTTATCCTTCATTTTGTTAATGTGGTATATCACACTGATTGACTTGTGAATGTTGACCTATCCTTGTAGCCCTAATATAAATCCCACTTGACCATGGTGTATTTTCCTTTTAGTGGATTGGTTTGCTAATGTTTTGTTGAGGGTTTTTGTATCTTTATTCATTATGGATGTTGACTGTAATATCTTTTCTAGTAGTGTTCTTGTCTGTTTCTGATGTCAAGGTAGAGAGGAGAGTAATAATGCTACTTTGAATTTTTGGTAGAATTCACCAATGAGAGTCTCTTTTCCTGGACTCATTTGGAGGAGATTTTTGATTATTGATTTAATCTCTTTACTAGTAATTAGACTGTTTAGATTTCTGATTTCTTCCTGATTTAGTCTCAGAAGATTGTATATTTCTAGGAGTTTATCCATTTCTTCTATGTTGTCCAATTTGTTGGTATATGATTGTTCATAATAGTTCCCTGCAGTCCTTTGTATTTCTGGGGTATCAGTTGTAACTTCTCTCTTTTTTTCTGATTTCATTAATTTGCGCCTTCTTTCTTCTTTTGTTTGTGATTAAAGCTAAAGGCTTTTCAATTTTGTTTATTAAGAACCAACTCTTAGTTTTATTGAAATTTTTTGTTCTTTTTTTGTTTTTTGGTCTCTATTTCATTTCTTTCTAATCTGATCTTTATTATTTCCTTCCTTCTAGTAAATTTGGGCTTTATTCTTTTTTAAGTTCCTTTAGGTGAAACTTAGATTGTTTATTTGAGACTTTTGTTTTTTGTTTGTTTCTTGAGATAGGCCTGCTGTGAAGTTCCTTCTTAGAACTGCTTTTGCTGCATCCCATAGATTTTACATTATTTATATTCTCATTTGTCTCAAGGTATTTTTTGATTTCCCTTTTGGTTTCTTCATTGACCCATTGGTTGTTTAGTAGCATATTGATTAATCTCTACATATTTGTGATTTTTCCAGTTTTCTTCCTGTATCTGATTTCTAGTTTCATATGATTGTGGTTGGAGAATATTCTTGATATTCATTCTTAAGTTATTGAGATTTGTTTTGTGGTCTAACAAGTGACCTATCCTGGAGAACATTCTATGTACACTTGAGAAGAATGTTTATTGTGCTGCCTTTGGATGGAATATTCTATATATATCCGTTAAGTTCATCTGGTCTAATGTGTCATTTAAGGCCAGTGTTTCCCTATTGATTTTCTGTCTGGATGATCTATCCTTGATGTAAATGGGGTGGTAAAGTCTTCTACCATAATTGCTGTACATTTCTCCCTTTAGGTCTGTTAATATTTGCTTTACATATTTAGGTGCTTTATGTTTGGTACATAAATATTTATAAATGTTATATCTTCTTGTTGAATTGATGTCTTTATTGTTGTGCAATACCCTTATTTGTCTTTTATTACAGTCTTTGTTTAAAGTCTGTTTCAACTGATGTAAGTGTAACTACCCCAGTTTTCTTTTTAATTTCCATTTGCATGAATATCATTTTCCATCCTTTCCCTTTCAGTCTGTGTCCTGAGATCTGAAGTGAGTCTTATAGGCAGCATCTAGGTAGGTCTTTTTATTTATTTTTTAATCCTTTTAGCTATCCCTGTCTTTTGACTGGAGCATTTAGTCCATTTATATTTAAAATAATTATTGAAAGGTATGTACTTATTACCATTGTGTTAATTGTTTTCGGGCTGATTTTATAGCTCCTTTCTGTTCCTTTCTTCTTCTCTTGCTCCATTCCCTTGTGGTTTGATGCTGTTCTTTAGTGTTATGTTTAGATTCCTTTCTCATTATCTTTTGTGTATCTGCTGTAAGTTTTTGCTTTGTGGATACCATATAGTTCACATATAACAGCCTATATATATAAGAATCTACTTTAAGTTGATAACAACTCAAATTTGAACACATGCTAAACACTACACATTTGCTCCTCTTCCCACCACATTTTGTATTTTTGATGTCATGTTTTACATTTACAAATTTTGTGTATCCTTTACTTAGTTAATGTGGTTATAGTTAACTACTTTTAATCTTCATACTAGCTTTATAAGTGGTTAATCCACTACCTTTACTATATATTTATCTTCTCCAGTGATATTTTTACTTCCATATTATGTTTTCTTGTGTAATGAGTACCTTTTCTTTTCAGCTTAAAGAAGTCCCTTTAACATTTCTTTTA
Organism: Felis catus; assembly: GCF_018350175.1. Taxonomy (NCBI): domain Eukaryota; kingdom Metazoa; phylum Chordata; class Mammalia; order Carnivora; family Felidae; genus Felis; species Felis catus. The sequence goes on from NC_058374.1 coordinate 100,646,802, forward strand.
AGGCCAGTTTAATGGTGATGCACTCCTTTAGCTTCTGCTTATCTGGAAGACTCTTTATTTATCCTTTAATTCTGAATGGTAATTTTACTGGGTAGAGTATTCTTGGTTGAGAATTTTTTCTTTCAGCACTTTGAATATATTGTGTCACTCCTTTCTGCCTACAAAGTTTCTGCTGGAAAAATCAGCTGATAGTCTCATGGGAGTTCCCCTGTACGTAAAAAAGTTGTTTTCCTCATTTCTTTTGATATTCTGTCTTTAACTTTTGACACTTTAGTTATATGTTTCTTGGTATGGATCTCTTTGGTTCATTTTGTTTGGAACTTTCTGTGCTTTCTAGCCTGGGTATCTGTTTCCTTCCCTAGGTTAGGGGTGCTTTCAGCTATTATTTCTTCAGATAAGCTTTCTGCTCCTTTCTCACTCTCTTATCTCTCTAGGACCCTTATATGAGAATTCTACTCCACTTGATGTTGTCTCATAAGCCCCTTAAACTATCTTCACTTAATTTTTTTCTTTTTGCTGCTCTGACTGGGGGAGTTCCATTGCCATATCTTCCAGGTTGCTGATTGTTCTTCTGTTTGATCTAATCCTCTGTTGAACCCTCTAGTGTATTTTTCAGTGCAGTTATTGTATTCTTCAGATTTGTGATGTGTGTTTGATACTTTTATATATTTTCTGTTTTTGTTGAGTTTTCACTGTGCCCATCCACTCTTCTCCTGAGTTTGGTAAGGGTATTTATGATCATTATTTTGAACTCCTTATCAGATAGATTACTTATCCCTGCTTCACTAAGGTCTTTTTCTGAGGTTTTGTCTTATTTGTTTGTTTGTTTGTAACCTATTCCTCTGTTTTCTTGGTTTGCAGGACTCTTTGTGTTTGTTTCCATGTATTGGGTAAAATAGTTACCTCTCAGTCATAAAGGAATGGTGTCATGTAGGAGATGAACCTTATTGTTCAAACTTACCCTAGTTTTGGGTTATTTTTTTAAATGTCTGTGATTGTCTAAATAGCTTGATTTATTTTTCATAGGTCTCCATTGATGAAGATGTGCTAAGACCAGTCAATGTTCCCACGGCAGTGATTCCAATCAGCACCCAGTTTCGGGATGATTGGAAGCCAGATCCTCAGACAGCAGCTTTTTTTATTAAAAAATTTTTTTAAACATTTATTTATTTTTGAGACAGAGAGAGACAGAGCATGAATGGGGGAGGGGCAGAGAGAGAGAGGGAAACACAGAATCGGAAGCAGGCTCCAGGCTCTGAGCCATCAGCCCAGAGCCTGACGCGGGGCTCGAACTCACGGACTGTGAGATCGTGACCTGAGCTAAAGTCGGACACTTAACCGACTGAGCCACCCAGGCACCCCAAGCAGCTTTTTAAAGTATGTAAATATATATAGTCCTGTGGGACCACAGTTGTAAACTCTGCTGGCCTCAAAATTGAGAGACCTGGAGGTGTCCTCTGGGCAACAGTTACTAAATTTAGGGATTTAGGTAAATGTAGAAGTTCCTTTCTGGGAGGTATCATTGGGTTGTGTGGAGCCCAAAGGAGGACTTAAAGGTGGTGTGTCTCTGCCTGTGTTCCCTGAGAGCTCTGTGTAGCCCTAGAAGTGTGGCATACCTGAATCCTATCTCTAGGGTTGAAGCTACGAAACAAGTAGATGGGCCTCTTTTACAGGTGGGCTGGGGGAGGTTTCTATCTGCTGTCTCTGCAGTGTCCTGGGTGTGGTAGCCTGCCAAGACCTATCTTTCTGATTGTTGTAGTCCCATGGGGACAAGAAATGCAAACCCCTCTGGCCACCAGAGTCAGGCAATCAAGGGGTGGCCCCTAGGCAGGGCATGCCTGTAGCTTTAGCAAGGCTGTGTCTGTGTGTTCTCACCTGCACTAGCAAAGTATAGGAAAAGTGCAAAAATTGCCCCCAACAGTGCCTGTGTCCCCAAAGAGCATCCCAACTAGTCTCTGCCCCTCTGAAAGATGCTTTAAGATTAGCAAATAAATTTTCTTCACAAATAATCCACTCAATTCTCAAACTGCTGCCTTTGTGCTGGGTCCCAAGAACATGAGTTCATGTGTAATCCCCTTAAAAGGAGTATCTCAGACCCCCCCAGCCTCCTGGGTCCCCTGGCTGAAAGCCCCATTGGGTTCCAGAGCCAGATGTCTTGGGGCCCTCATCTCTCTGGTGCAGGTCCAAAGGGTTGAGGTGCCCAATGTGGGGCACAAATCCCTCACTTCTCAGGGAGACGCTACTGACCAGTGATATTCTCCCACCATCGTGGGTCACTTCACTGGGGATGGGGTTTGTCAGACCGCATCTTTGCCTCTCCCATCTCTCTCACTGTAGCCCTTTTATTCCTTGTTGTGAAATAGCTGTCCAGCTAGTTTTCAGTTCTTTTTCAGTAGGAAATATTCCATATGTAGCTGTAGATCTGATATGTCTGTGGGAGGAGCTGAGTTCAGGATCTTCCTGCACTCCATTTTAGACTAGTGGCCACATGGAAATGAATTTTAAACTGTCTTTCCTTCTTTGAATTTTTGTGCCAGACTCAAAATCCCAGGTTGGAGCAGGCACCAATTTGTTGAGCTTACCACACAAGGCTGCATCCTAGCTGCCAGGAGTTTGGGAGCACAAGTATTTGGCCTTGTCGACATCAGCAATGGGAGATGAAATTCTGTCTCCCACAAGTTTGACTTACACAATTGTAGACCCAAAGCATGAAAAGGGGTCGTTGTTTGTTTGTTTGTTTGTTTGTTTAATGCCCAAATTGTGCACCATAATTACTAACATAGTTTTCAAATTGGCAAGCATAGCGTAAGTGCTTAAGTGTGTGGTTTTAGAGTTAGAGAAAATTGGGTACTAGTCATTATTCTGTAAAATCAAGGTATTCATAATGCCTACCTCCTAGGGTTTTGTGGAAGATATATGTAAAGTAGATGCTTAATAAGTTGAGGAAGAACAGGAAAGATAGGCACACTAACTTTTAAATATAATTTGAAGATTTTTAAAAATATCTTTTTCTTGTCTAGTCAGTCTTAATATTATCCACCCATCCATATCTGTAACTAATTAGCCATTATTCAATTCAGCTGACGTTCTAAAACCAATTTGAAATCCCTTAATAAGCCTGGTTGACAATTGGGTTGATTTGGTGCTCACCCTAAACTTACACAGATTTATAAACTAGGTAAGGAAAATACTGTGCACTACTTTTTGTAGTGGATTAAAGACAGCAAGCTATTCCCTACAATCTAGAAGTACAAATAATAACAACTTAAGTACATATAGCAATTATAGTTCTCTGTAGATATTAAGTAAACAGCTTTTGTTTTCCTCTCTCAAAAGTGAATTCTCCTTGACAGTACTTTTGCACTGATAATATAAGCATTTAAAACTTGATTGTTTCCACCAACCACTTCAAACTTTCTCCTCTGAAAAACGTCTTAAGCAGCATTAGGAAGAATGACAAAGGCAGGCTTAAGTACCTCTGCAAGCTGCCAAAAATATAGGTTGGATGGTGTTCAGCACCTGGAAAATTCGTTAAGACCATATGGACTGTCAAAAGTTCAATGTACTAGAGAAGAAAACTCCCTGCAGTGCCAGCATTTGAATAAAAAAATCATTGTAAACAATGGCTCTAGGGGATTACTGTGATCATTCAAAAAGTTGCAGGTTCTGCTGTTAATAGAAAAATTATAAACTAAATTATAAACTCAGTTGTGGAACAGGGAACCAGACAAAGACAGAACTGGAAAGAATTCTTTGGGTAAATATGATCAATATCTCTTTACTTGACCTTAGTTCTTAGGAGTCTTAGACTTACATATTATATCCATGCATATAAAGGGGTGAAGTCAATGTAGTCAAATGAAGTTAAGCTTTTCTGTTTGTTCGATTTTTGTTTTTGTTTAAAGGACAGATCAGTATTTGTCAAAACTTCTATTTGAGTAAAATTAACACAAAACACAGATGACCTGAATTATGAAAATATATTGGAGTGCCCAGCTGGCTCAGTCCAAAGAGCATGCAACTCGTGATCTCAGGGTTGTAAGTTCGAGCCCCATGTTGAGTATAGAGGTTACATAAGAATGAAATCTTTTTAAAAAATAAATACAAGACTATCTTAAGGTGCTACAGATAGTGTTTTATAAATTAGAACTGTCCACTACTATTTAAATTATCACTTCTGAGCATTATGGAACAAAAGAGTAAGTGGTATGAATATTTCTTTTACATATTTTCAAGTTAAAATTAATTTTATTATTTTTCTTTAGATTCATTAGGTGAAACTTGCCAACTGACCTAAGTAAACCTAGCATATATTTCCCTGTCATCAAAGAGCAAGCAGAAGAAAAGTGATGTGACATTTATAAAATGAAAGAAAAGAGAAAAAGATTATAAAATAGAAAGAGGCAACATACATAATTTGTCAAAGGAGGGTTTGCCAAAAAATACTTGATTTGTAATTGTTCCATATAGAAACCCCAATTTTAGAATTAAAGTAGAAGTGTGTGTGTGTGTGTGTGTGTGTGTGCATGTGTGTGCGTGTGTGTGTGTGTGTGTGTGTGTGTGTGTCTGTGTGTGGTTAAAGTGCAAGGTAGATACTCTTTCTTTTAGTGAAGTGACCAGCATCGCATCTTGCTCTTTATTCTCACCATGAGAAGTAATAGAAGGTTTGCAGAATCCTTATAAGGATTCATTGTAGGACACTGTTAACTATAAGGAGCTGAGCCCTCAGATAGTGAGGAATTGACAATATTTTTCAAATTAACTTTCCTTTATCAAATATAAAAATTGTTCATTCTCTCTGTTAAAAACTTGTAAAATGCAAAAAAATAAAGATGCAAATAAATATCATCATTAACATTTTGGTTCACTTCATTCCAATCCTTTTTTTAATTTTCTGACATACATATATAATGATACAGAATATCCATTAAAATGATGTTTATGAAGAAATTTGGAAGACATGAGAAATCGCTTGGAAAAGAAAAAATACATGATTTAGAACTCTATGAGCAAGTTGTTGCAGAGTATTTCTAATGTTTAGTGAACACTAAACAGCAGTAGTTCTTTATTTACACACACTCAGCAGGGTCCTTTTTATTAGGCATTCCCATTTTAACAAAACAAACCCCCTATGGTAGCTGTTGAGCTCTTCTTTTGCTCTTAGCTCTGTGTGGGAAGACAATACAATAATCATAAGATGGGACACTCGTTAATTTGGGGCGTCCAAGTCATAGCTTATGCACCCAAGGAGGACAGGCTAAGTATTAAAATGTAGTATTGATTATGTGTGGAATAAAAGCTCACAGAAGTGAGTATTCATTACGGACCCAAATGTTTGAAGGAAGGCTCTACGGTTGAAGTAGAGACAGAGCTGGGCATGGAAGAAAGGGCAGATTTGGAGGAGGCAGAGAAAGGACCAAAGATAACTTTACTGGACAGGTAGGCAGGTCAGGATATGTTAATTTCTGGAGGCTTAATTCCCAAAGGAATTTGGACTTGGTGTTGTTTCAACTTGTATGTCTCTTCTCTGACTGGTTGTGGCTGTCAGGTGGTGGCTAGTCAAAGGCTGAAGGACCAAGATGCTGCCTTTAGTGATTTATATTTTTTTTGGTCTGAATGTTGGGCATTTAAGGTAGTACAGTAGAGACTGAAATTATTATTATTTGTGCTTAGAAATGTTCACTCTTTTTCTTGCTTGGTTTTAGGGAGGGGGGTTATTGAGTCAGTCTAATTGGGAGTTGCCCTGGGTGTGGTTTTATTGCTGCTGTGACCCTCAGCACACTACAGGTTTTAAATTCCTTGTTGGCAGGGTCACAGCTGGTTTGTTGGGGGAACTTTTCTCAATATATACTCCACCTTCAGCTTTAGGTCTTTCTTTTGTGCCTGTTCACTTTTCAATCTCTGTCACCCTTTCAGCAATAGACTGCTGTTACTTGTTATTCAGCGCTTGCTAGCTTAGCTGTTGTGGGTGAATGTACGGGGTGTTCTCTGTTGACCTAGTTCAGCCACAATCATAGGCAAGTACTCTGTCCCTGAGCTTGGCTGGGACATTTTCAATGATTCTTTCCCTCCTCCACTCCGGTGGGGTCACTAAACATATGAGCCCAGGGTGACTTCCTGCCCTTCCTGAAGGGACAGCATTAATTCTTTTCTATTTCCTTTCTACAGCTGCAATAAGTCTTGACATTTTGTCCCTGTGACAGAGTTTGTTGTATCCTCCCTTAGTGATTTAAGGAAGGGAAGATGAGGAGAATCCATTGTTCCAGTAGATATTTCCCTCCCTCAGGACTTCTCTACAAGAAAGGCTTTATCTTAATTCTTTCTTGTCCCAAATCTTTCTTGTGAGTACCTGATGATGTACCTGGAGAAGAAAATTCCCTTTGTGTTTGTGGCTTCTAAGGTTTCTATACTCTCATTCTAAATAGATTACAGGTGGCTTTTAGCAATTTGCTAAAAATTTTGGTTGCTTTCTTCTTGTCATCTTATATGTTGCCCAGTATCTTCTCCAGGAAAACTAGGGCTTGCACTTCTTATCTCCTGTGTTTCTGTATATTTTGAGTTCATTTGTTGCCTGAGACCTCAAATCTCTGATGAAAGTTATAAATTTGCAGATTACTTGACATTTTTTGTTGTTGAACGGATGGGAGCACTACTCTTTCCAGATTTCTAAATTATAAATAGAAGCCTAAATTCAATTTATTTTGAGTTATTATTATGCAAGAAGAGTTTCTTGTTATATTAATATGACTTCGCAAAGTTTAATTTTATTAAGTCATGTTAGCACTGATTTCAGCATTGTTTATTTCATATACAATATGATACATAATCATATATAATAAATTACATAATACTATATATAACAAATTTACAATAAGTATAATTAGGGATGCTTGGAACATGTATTATTATCAAGATTATTGCTTTGGAATCAGATAAACATGAGTTTCAATCTTAGGCTTGCCATATTCTTGCTACATGATTTTGGAAATATTTTTTCTCTTTGAATCTCAAGTTTTCTCATCTTTATGGAAATGGAAAGAGAAGTACCTATACAATGGAGTGCTTTTTAGGATACTACAGACCCACCTTGCTATGTAACAGCTGATATTTTCTTGGTCAGAGATTATTTGGTTACAATAATAGAAGCCTCTTGTGACCAATGAATAAAGAGTTTATTGTGAGAACTAAATAATCAGACCTCCCTTGGAAGGGTGGGGAGCAGAGTCACTCTAGCTGGAATACAGTCTTTATTCTTGTGTTCTACGATTAATGTGACTCAACTACCAATTGATTCTGTCGCCGTATTTCTTCATATTTTAAGAGTAGATATCTGATTGATTCGTTTTTAAAATGAAATTCATAACTTTCATCAGAGATTTGAGGTCTCAGGGCAACAAATGAACTTACAATATACAGAAATACAGGAGATAAGAAGTGCAAGCCCTAGTTTTCCTGGAGAAAATACTGGGCAACATATAAGATGATAAGAAGAATGCAACCAAAAGACCTGTTCCTTTTTGGATCAGTTGTTCATTTCTGGGTGAGCAGTTGTGACCAGGGGTAGGAGGCAGGTCACGTGGTTCAGAGTCCTGGAGGCTTTGGTCAAGTGGATAATTACTACCGTCTCTAGTTCTGGCTAATTATTTTCACATAATTTTTACGGAGGAGAAAAGAGTATGTTATTTAACATCTATGGAAATTATGGGATTAATTTTATAATTCAACCTGAATTTCCCAAATGAACATGGATCCTTTTCTATATACATAATGCCTATTATATTCAGCCTTAATACGGCCATCTTCTCCTAAACGATCTTTCTTCCGCTCTCAAAATCTATTTTAATTGTAAAGGAAACCATTTTTCATTAATTTAAATAGGCTAGCCCCACTCCTTTACTCTGTGGATGTCTCAGATTGGATGAGTAGACAGATTATGGCATTTGAATATCATCTCTGCTGCTGACTAGCTATATGATTTTAAGTTATTTTCTTAGTTTCTTTTTCTTAAATAGGATAATAATGACGCTTACCTCAGAGAGTTGTGGTGGGATTAAGTGAGACGACACCCATGAACTACTTAACATGTTGCTAATAAATGATAAGTACTTAATTAATAAATGTTTTTCTTTCAGTAGTGATATGCCTCACCAGAGACTAAACTTGAGTTTTGTTTTGTTTTTGTTTTGTTTTGTTTTGTTTTCATGAGAGGTAGCACAATGGTACAATCACCAAAGACAGTTCACCTGTTTGCTCCTCACTCCATAAATGAAAGTATGAGGTGCTTGAAGAAGCATCTTTAGGGGAAACTTCTTTAGGGAGTAGTAATCTTTGTATCACAGAAGACAGCCCCATTCTGAAGTCTCCATAGCCTGAATGACATAGTGATTTTCTGTAAGGATTTGTGAGTAACCCCGTCTTCCAAGGAAAGAGGGCTATCATCACACCCTTCATGTGTCATGAATTTGTGATTTAAGAGAAAAAAAAAGCTGTCTTCATTCTCTGCATGGGTCAGTTGTAGGAAGGGAGAGGGGTAGTAGTTAAGGTCTTTGAAGGGTAACTATCTGATCCATTTCTAATCAAACATTGTGAATGCTGGCTGTTTTTCTGTGAGGTGACTGGGAGTGATCTTTGAAGAGCTGTTAAGTCAAAGCTGCAGCGCTGGTGCCCCAAGTTTCAACAATAACACTATGTGGCAGCTAGAAGCAACCTATCGATAGTTGACATCGATCGCACACTTATTATGATTCACTGTTCTAAGCTCTTACATGAGTTAACTTATTTAATTCTCACTACATACTTGATAGGCAAGGCACTGAAGCCAAGCAAGGTAGAATATTACTCAATCTATAAAGTGAAAGAACTAGAATTCAAACCCAGGTAGTCTTTCTCTGGAGTACACATCATTAGCCACGATACATGTTGCAGATATAAATGATCTCTTCAGCAGGGAGGAGAAGGCAGACAGATCCCTTTTGGCACTATGTGAACCTCACGAATTTTGGATAATTCAGACTGGGAGCTCAATGAGGGAGATTTCTTGCTTTTGTATCACATGGAATGTGAACACATTGATAATAATATTATTATAGTTTCTTTTTTTTAATTGTATTTTTGATTTTTTAAAATTTACATCCAAATTAGTTAGCATATAGTGAACAATGATTTCAGGAGTAGATTCCTTAGTGCCCCTTACCCATTTAGCCCAACCCCACTCCCACAACCCCTCCAGCAACCCTCAGTTTGTTCTCCATGAGTCTCTTCTGTTTTGTCCCCCTTCCTGTTTTATATTATTTTTGTTTCCTTTCCCTTATGTTCATCTGTTTTGTCTCTTAAAGTCCTCATATCAGTGAAATCATATGATTTTTGTCTTTCTCCATGTAGTTGCAAATGGCAAGATTTCATTCATTTTGATTGCCGAGTAATACTCCATTGTGTATATATATATATATACCACATCTACTTTATCCATCCATCCATTGATGGCTATTTGTGCTCTTTCCATACTTTGGCTATTGTTGATAGTGCTGCTATAAACATGGGGTGTATGTATCCCTTCAAAACAGCACACCTGTATCCCATGGATAAATGCTAGTAGTGCAGTTGCTGCATCATAGGGTAGTTCTATTTTTAGTTTTTTGAGGAACCTCCATACTGTTTTCCAGAGTGGCTGCACCAGCTTGCATTCCCACTAACAATGCAAAAGAGATCCTCTTTCTCCACATCCTCGCCAACATCTGTTGTTGCCTGAGTTGTTAATGTTAGCCATTCTGACAGGTGTAAGGTGGTATCTCATTGTGGTTTTGATTTGTATTTCCCTGATGATGAGTGATGTGGAGCATTTTTTCATGTGTCAGTTGGCCATCTGGATGTCTTCCTTGGAGAAGTGTCTATTCATGTCTTTTGCCCATTTCTTCACTGGATTATTTGTTTTTTGGGTGTTGAGTTTGATAAGTTCTTTGTAGATTTTGGATACTAACCCTTTATCTGATACGTCGTTTGCAAATATCTTCTCCCATTCTGTCGGTTGCCTTTTAGTTTTGCCGATTGTTTCCTTCGCTGTGCAGAAAGAAGCTTTTTATTTTGATGAGGTCCCAGTAGTTCATTTTTGCTTTTGTTCCCTTTGCCTCCAGAGACGTGTTGAGTAAGAAGTTGCTGTGGCCAAGATCAAAGAGGTTTTTGCCTGGTTTCTCCTTGAGGATTTTGATGGCTTCCTGTCTTACATTGAAGTCTTTCCTCCATTTTGAGTTTATTTTTGTGTATGGTGTAAGAAAGTGATCCAGGTTCATTCCTCTGCATGTCACTGTCCAGTTTTCCCAGCACCACTTGCTGAAGAGACTGTCTTTATTCCATGGGATATTCTTTCCTGCTTTGTCAAAGATTAGGCGGCCATATGTTTGTGGGTCCATTTCTGGGTTCTCTATTCTGTTCCATTGATCTGACTGTCTGTTCTTGTGCCAGTACCATACTGTCTTGATGATTACAGCTTTGTAGTATAGCTTGAAGTCTGGGATTGTGATGCCTCCTGCTTTGGTTTTCTTTTTCAAGTTCGCTTTGGCTATTGGGCGCCTTTTCTGGTTCCATATAAACTTTAGGTGATTTGTTCTAGCTCTGTGAAGAATGCTGGTGTTACTTTGATAGGGATTGCATTGAATATGTAGATTGCTTTGGGTAGTATTGACATTTTAACAATATTTTTTCTTTCTATCCAGGAGCATGGGATCTTTTTCCTTTTTTTTTTTTTTTTTTGTCTTCTTCCATTTCTTTCATAAGCTTTCTATAGTTTTCAGTGTATAGATTTTTCACCTCTTTGGTTAGATTCATTCCTCGGTATTTTATGGTTTTTTGTCCAACTGTAAATGGGATCTATTCCTTGATTTCTCTTTCTGTCGCTTCATTGTTGGTGTATAGGAATGATTCCTGTTTGTTGATTTTATATGCTGCAACTTTGCTGAATTCATGGATCAGTTCTAGCAGTTTTTTGGTGGAATCTTTAGGGTTTTCCATATAGAGTAGTATGTAATCTGGGAAGAGTGGAAATTTGACCTCCTCCTGGCCGATTTAGATGCCTTTTATTTCTTTGTATTATTATAGTTTCTAAGTAATTTTCTACAAATGCTTTATTTTCCCAATTAGATGTTAACCTCCTACTGCTAATGGACTGCTGCTAATTTGTTTTAAACCCCCACCTGTCCCAACCCTCACACTTTATAATACTATGTAAATAATTATTCTTATAGGAGATCATTGGCAAGTGTTCTGGGACAGAAAAATAAGACTGGGCCTAAAAAATTAGATTTGGGCAAGTAAAATATAGAATAAAACAAAAAAACATCTTAATTATTTATTTGAGGCTTTTTATGATTGAAACCTTCAGTTTCACTACTGCAGAGAAATCATTTATAAAAAAAATACGTGAAGTATAGTTTACAAATTACCGTCATGAGAAACAACTTAAGCGAATAGTTGGGTGGAACACATGCAGTCTTTTCTGTGAGTAGGGATGACTAAATGTAAGTTGACAGTGACTGTTTGTCGATGTGAATCTACTCAGAGTAGAGACCTACCAGTGAAAGATTAGAATATTAATTTCCACGTGCCTTGAACTCTTCTGTCTCTTGGGAGCATATTTGCTGACATAGGACTTGACACCAAGGCCACCTGAATTAGTTCCTTCTAAAATGACAGGGAAAAAACCCTAGTATCCCTGCTCTTTTTGTGTACCAAAAGGTAATGCCCTCAACTATCAATATATCCAGAGTAATGTAGGGTTCTGTGAGAATTTTGCAAAAATCGAACCATGATCAACTTTCCCAAAGAGATGACAGAAATTAAAAATGGGTACTTTTTTTTTCAGAAGGAAATTTTTTAAAGGAAAAAGGGAAAAAATAATGGCAATGTTGTTCTATAGATCTTCAGAGAAAGCAGCAAATATCACCATATTCTAAAAAAGAAATTTGTTTGATCTTTTTATAGAACTTTATTATATTCTCATCATAAAAATTACACTTAATTTCAAAAAGAATAAACCTTTCATATCTGTATAATATGAAAAAATAAAACTACCTGCAACCTTACTATGAACTGATAACCACTGTTTTCGAATTGCAGATTTTTTCTCAATTTATTTAGATCTAGAACTGCATCTACATCTGTCTCCTTCCACCAATGAGTTCTCTGTATAAATCATGGAAGTGACCTCAGACCTTATATAGTTTATTATATGTTTTCTTCTACATAAGGCTGTGTAATGAAACATTTCTTCATTGTGGCAGAAAAGGTTCACTAAGTTCCAAAGATTTGAGCTCCTTTTCCCAGAGTAGAGTTGTTGGGACACAGCTTCCTAGCCAGAGATTACTCAACTCTTTTTCAGCTATGTGGACCCACATCACTGGTTTTGGTGAAGCAGAACAGGAGCTGAAGCAATTTGCCAAATCTGGGATAAAGAGGTTAAGTATCTGCGTGCCTTTTCCGCCCTTTCATTCCCTTCTAAGTTGCACTTGGAGGCCATGCTTGCATTGCCTTCCATTGTCATGAGTGAAATATGACCTCTTAGTAGCCTGCTGGTTCCAGGAGGGGAATAAAAGATACATGGAGCAAAGCCACCCCAGCTTCCCCATAATGGGATTCTGCACAATGAAGCAGAGCTGCCTCACCGACCTGAGATCTTATGATTGAGAAATAAATGATTATTATTATATTGCATTAAGTATGTTTCACAGAAGCCAATGTGCCTAAAGTATATATAATTGAGTCTAAGAAGAAAGATGCATCTCAGAAAGAACTGTGGATGTGGTTTTGACAAATGGCCTTGGTTGGAGTCAAATACACCGATCTTTGAGAAAACTGTATTGGTAAAACAACCCCAGCCTGGACTAAAAGAGACTGAGACTATATGAGATACAAAGTGACCTCTCAACTTTCTTTAGGCAGGAAGCAGGCTGAGAATGAGAGTCAGGATTCAAGAATGGTATCTTCTCCAATGTCCTTTTGAGAAATGGCCAAGGAAGAGAATGTAAAAGAAAGGATCTCAGTCTCACCCACAGAGGGCTTTGTCAGCAGTTCTTGAGAATAGTGGACTAGGTAGAAACTTCTAAGAATCAGGATTTAGGCCGAATCAAGCAACATCTTCCCTCAGAGGGACATGGCAATACATGTACATGGGCTTTCAAGACTGCTAATGGACTGCTGATTGCTTTATGCGTCTCATCCTCCCCTTTTTCAAATGGGACTGTTTATTGTAGTTATCCAATCCTTGGTCCATTATTGTATTTTGCATGAGGTAAAGGAGGTAATTTGTCTATTTAGATTGTGGGTCTTTGAATCAAGAGAAGGCATGTGTAGACCTGATGTAGGTCATAAGATCCTTGACTTTGAGTCTAATGTTATCAATGGATGAGATTGGTGGGGGGGGGGGGGACTTGACATGACATATGAGTACTACTTGCATATGAGAGTAATATGAATAATTGTAAACAAAATAGAGAGTATTGTCATAGATTATATTATTGTTTAAAATGATTCACTTTCCTACCCCTCCCCCATGGGTTTCTGTTAAGTTTCTCAGGATCCACATAAGAGTGAAAACATATGGTATCTGCCTTTCTCTGTATGGCTTATTTCACTTAGCATCACACTCTCCAGTTCCATCCACGTTGCTACAAAGGGCCATATTTCATTCTTTCTCATCGCCACGTAGTACTCCATTGTGTATATAAACCACAATTTCTTTATCCATTCATCAGTTGATGGACATTTAGGGAAGGAAAAAAAAAAGAAGAAAAAAGAAAAGGAGGTTAGAGTGGGAGAGAGCAAAAGCATAAGAGACTCTTAAAAACTGATAACAAACTGAGGGTTGATGGGGGGGTGGGAGGGAGGGGAGGTGGGTGATGGGTATTGAGGAGGGCACCTTTTGGGATGAGCACTGGGTGTTGTATGGAAACCAATTTGACAATAAACTTCATATATTGAAAAAAAAAAGATTCACTTTCTTCCCTTATCTTTACCTTTCCATGTGAGTACATCTCTGCACTTTAACCATGGGCTTGGCCATATGACTTGTTTTGACTGGTGATCTGTTAGCAGGCACGATGCAAGCCAGTGCTTAAAATATGCTTGAGTTGTGGCTCTTGCTCTTTAGGCTTCTGCCATTGTCATGAAAAAGGCGGGCCCTCAATAATCCCACCGGTCTCAGGAGAAGAATAGGAGATATATGGTGGATAACTACTCCAGTGACAGCTATCTGAAACAAAGCTACTACAGGTCACCACCAAAACTAAGCAAGAAAAAAAGGCTTATTGTTGTATTCCATGTTACTTTGAGGTTGTTCTGTGAAATATCTGTATGGCTTTGTCTCTTATCCTTTGTTAAAATGTCATCTTCGTAGTGACTTACTCACCCTAATTAAAATGACAACTCTCATTCCAGCCCACTACACTTTCTCCCTCTTCCCTGGTATTTTTCTCCAGAGTATTTGCCATCTTCTAATATTCCATATAATTTACTCATTTGTGGGGTTATCATCTGTCTTCCCCAACTACAATATAAGCTCCATTAAGTAGGAATTTTTTGCTATTTTCTTTACTGCTGTATCTTCAACACCCAGAACGTTGCCTGGCACAGTAGGTACTCAATATTTTTTGTTAAATGAATGCATGAACTAATATGTACATAAAAATATCAAAAATAAGTACAGAAAAATTTAATAGTTATCTCTAGTTTCTGCGACTATGGATGTTTTTTCTTTACATTTTCTGTATTTTCCAAATTATTCAAAATAAGTATATGTGATTTATTTCATAAAAATAAAACTTTATTTAACAAAAAATTGTTTTCACTAGACATAGATATTTCAGGGTTTTTTCCTGCTCATTTTAGTATTATTGAGATCATCCATTTATCAGTAATCATGATTTTTGTCCTAGCATAGGATCTATAGGGAAAAGATGGTTCAAAAAAGAAGGCAAGTGGGTCAAGAGGAGAATGTTGATAAGCTGAGAGTTGAGAATTGAGTCTGGGTATAACAGCCAGAATCTAGGGACACACTGGACACAAAAACTGAGACTCACAACCCAGAAATCCATTTCATAAGTCTCTGTACGAATCTGAGCAAACTTCATTTTTTCAAATCATCCTTTATTTCACTTTTAAGACATTTTAATGAATTATTTTATTGTACCTATACATTGAAAAAATATTCATTAATTTTGAGAGAGAGAGAGAGTGCACAAGCACTGGGAGGGGCAGTGAGAGAGAAGAGAGAGAACTCCAAGCAGGCTCCATGCTATCAGCAGGGAGCCGACTCAAGGCTTGACCGCACAAACCATGAGATCATGACCTGAGCTGAAATCAAGAGTCGGATGCTTAATCAACTGAACCAACCCAGGTGCCCCTTATTGTACCTATACATTTATGATAAAAGTACGTTAAAGAATCGGATAAATAAACCTTGGTTAAGAAGTGTCATTGTTCTCTACGGTACCAGTCAGTATGCTGATACAATCATAGCATTCATGATACTAGTAGTATGGTTGGGTGTTTGACAGATTATTAAACACCTTTCTGAGGAGCTGGAGTAATTGCATGAAGTTTCTCTCCCTAGAGTGAACGATAGCTTCAAGACTAAAATGACCACGAAAAAAGAAGATGCTGGCTATGCAGCATGGAAGAAAGCCATTGGATGATGTGTTTCCTCCATTCACCTATCCCACTTTCTCTTTCCATTTTCACCTCAATTGGAAGATTGGAGAGGCTGAGCAGTAAATTCTGAGTCCCAGCACCAGGTAAGTTTTTCTAAGAGGAAAGTAGTTTATCTTGCTCCATATGAGTTTCTTGTGACTCACAGGCTGTACCAGGACTATGGATGAAGGTAATATAACTTAGAAGTTAAGAACATGGTGACTTGGAGTAAGATGAATTTGATTTGAATTGCAGCTCTTCCACTTACTAACAATATTGCCTTGTTAAGTAACTAACTTTTCCGAACCTTACTTTTATCATTTTTAAATGGAAAAAAAAAACCAAGAATTAAATGAGATGTCTTTTAAAGAGTGTTCAGTATTGGTTCACTATTGAGCACTTAACAAATTGAGCTGGTGCTCTTCGTACTACTAATACTATCATTAAAATTTTCATAATACTTGTTTAGTTAACTAGTAGGCAGGCTGGCATGCTGGACTTCTGGAAGATGAAGAGAGGGAGAACTTGCAAAAAATAATTAAAAACTATTATGCCTAAGATTCTCAGCTTTCTACTAAATGATGGCTGTTGATTACATTGTCATTTTAAAATATAACATCAGAGCATTACTGTATAGATACTACAACATCATAAAATTTGGTACATCTTGACCTTAAATAGTGCTACACTGGCTCAAGGTATTCTTTGACACTTACAGCATGCAATACCATTCCTGAATCCCAACCAGGGTGATCAAATCTACATATTTTATTTTTTCAAGAATAAAAATACCACCAAAAAACCTTAGAGCACCACTGGGTTGGAGGATCTAGAAATTTCCCCTGATAAGCATGTAAAACATAAAATTCAGTGGATGGGCAGCAGAGAGTTATGAAACACCACCATAGACTGTGAAAAAATAATATCAGGGGAAGGCTAGCTGATTCATATGACACATTTGCTTTTTATCAAGATTTCCTCCGATTAAGTATATGGTGATGATTATTGTAAACATCCATTTGATATTGAAACAGCTGTTGGCATCCTGAAGGAACCAGCCATCGCTCCCTCCACACTGTGCCTTTCCTGCCCTACTGCTCTGTTTTGTTTTTGAATCTAGACTCATTACATTAATAGCTCAAAACCTTCTCAGGCGTGTTAAAAATAGATTGTAAGAGAATTGAAAGCAGTGTTTTCCTCCTCCCTCCCACTCCTTTTCTCAACTGTAATATAATGGCACTCCTCAGAAACAGTCCACGGAAATCAGGATTTTCTCAGCGGCTTGTGTGGGAAATGGAGACTATTGTGAGCAAGCGTTGCAGCCCACTGCTTGTCAGGAAGTGGTTTTTAGAACCATTAAACGAACACCTTCCATTGTCTACAGAGGTTGAAAGTCCAATGAAATCTCCTTATTTCTATTTCTAAACCAACTAGGTGACGGTTAATACATTTAACCCTTTCTATTCTAGAGTCTCAGGTTTATTGAAGGCTTTTTCTCTCAGTGATTTTTAACCTTTTTGGATTCCTGGACTCCTCTGAGAATCCAGTGGGATAGTTCACTCCTGTGTTCATTTTGCAGGGGATCTTTGTTCTTCCCCTGTTCCCACCCCTCATGTGGAGTTGTTCTGTAGCCCATCTGAGAAATTAATGATCAAGGGAAAAGCTCGAAAGAAGAGAAAGCAAGACTCTCCCTTCTCCCACGGCAGTCCATTGCATGTTTCTCATTTTTCTCTGCAAATTTACTTTAAAAAAAAGGGAGGGGGCTGAGTTCTACTGACAATAATTTTAAAAGCTGTTAATCATTTTTATAGTCTCATTTATTAAAGTGATAGTTTATAGGCTTAATTTTTCCCTACCATAATAAAACTACAAAATGAACATAAAGGTGTATACAAAAGAGTTAGGCCAAGAGGGTAGAGAAGGAATAGGCTATGTTTAACCTGGGCATTACTGTTGTTGCACTCTCTAAACATTTGAAGGGCATTTGTGGAGATGTAGCAGCCACTTAATTATCATTTTATCTTGCTTCGGAAGGAATTTGCAGAAGAAGGTTGTTTTCTTTTTGAAACCTGTTTTGATTATATTTAAGATCCTAAGATTTTGGTGTTTAACAATGGAATTGGCTGACTTAGAAGATGAGGAGTTGGCTGTCATGGGCATATTCAAGACAAGGATGTTGCAGTATCTGACGGGAGTATTATAAAAAGCATTTCTGTTTTCTGTGGCTAGATAACCTCTACGGCACATTTACATCAGAAATTCTGCCAAGAATTCTACCAAGAATTTAAGTGGTCCATAGAAAGAAAATTTTTGAGATGTCTTTTCTTTCATTTTCTTTTTCCCTGTGGAAGTACACCCAAGAGAATGGTTTTAATTAGTGCTGAGATGGAGTTTCGGCTTTCCAGTATCACTTATTTTCTGTGTGGCCTTGGATATCTATATCTATGATGCTCTTCCATGAGAACTATGTCCTCTTTTACAATATCTTGAACATAAAAAAAAATGTTGTATTATCCACTGGGAATTGATTGCTGTCGTTTAGGGAGAATGAAACCATAGTCTGACATTCAAGGAAAGAGTACGTTTGAATTAACTGTCTTATCAAGAACTTTCTGTCATTTTTTTTCCTCAAGCATGTTCATTAACTACTATTTGAGAGTTTATACTTAAAATTTTGCTTTTCTCATCTAAAACCGTATTATCTGCTGTTATTTGTGTTGAATGTATAAGCTGTGAATTGCCAGATTGAGAAAATGTGATAACATTTAACATCCAGTATTACTTTTCAAACAAACTCCTTGTGACAAAGGCTCTGCACAGTCTGGGATTCCTTATACTGAAATTTTCTGACAGCCCTAACTTTGGCATATGTATTAGTCAGCTCAGGCTGGCATTACAAAATACTATAGAGTGGGTGGTTTAAACAATATCAATTTATTTTCTCACAGTTCTGGAGGCTAGAAGTCTGAGATCAGGGCGTTAGCATGGTCAGGTTATGGTGAGAGCTCTCTTCCTGGATTCCAGATGTCCCCCTTCTCACTGTGCCTTCCCGTGGCCTTTCCATAATGCATGTGTATGGAGAAAGAGAAAGCGAGAATTTTCCTCTTATATCTTCAGTCCTACCAGATGAGGGTTTCACCTTTATGACCTCATTTAGCCTTAATCATCTCCTAAAAGCCCCATCTCCAAGTACGGTCACATTGGTGTTAGGGCTTCAACACAGAAATTTGGGGAAGACACAATTCACTCCGTAGTAGTATAGCATATGTTTGTTCTGGACCCTGTGCAGACTTTCAGATACATATAAATGAAAGAATGGGAAAGAATTTCATTATAACATGATCTTACCTGTGATCTACTCTTGTGACATGGACTACATAAAATATCCAATATAATTAGGATAGTTAAAAGTGTGTGTGTGTGTGTGTGTGTGTGTGTGTGTGTGTGTGTAAGAGAGACAGAGTCAATAAGCATTTTGAAACTATTTGCTAAGTACAGTGTATAGTCAGGGATGATAATAGCTTTCCTCCCCTATAATAACAAACAAACAAATACCAGACAGATATTTACTTTGCCCTCAGGGGGTTGGAATTTAATTGAGGAGCTAAGAACTAAAAACCATCCAAAGGAAAAGTACATTAAAAAGAAAAGCTCATATATGTTAAGTACTGAGTAACTGGATCAGAAAAGAAGTACAGTTAATGTTCAGAGATTCATTGTGGTGCGAGAAGATGAGGGAAGATTCTGATATCAGAGGATGTATGACATCAGATGACATAAGTGGAGAAGGAAGTTTAGGATATGGGGGTGGGGGGATCAGAGAAGTTTCCTTAGAAGAGATGATGGCTCTCATCTAGGGAAAAAATTGGGGTAAGGGGAAGAGCATTTCAAGCAGAGGGCACAGCACTAAAAAAGAGCACACTCAGTGTGTGTGGCAAACCACAAGCAGTTACCATAACTGGATGTGGAGGGTGAGGCACAGGGCGGAGAGAGAAGAGGTAGACTAGGTGCTCGGAGGTCATATCACTAAAGACTCTATGGCCATAATTGACTCTACAGATCAACACTGCCCCTTTCCTTTCTGTTATCCCTGGTAGTTCATACTGGCCTTCTCTGTCACAGGGATTATGGTAACAACTTCCTCTTCTAACCTCTCTCTCATCTCCCCTCCACCCTGCTTAGAGAGCTTTCTAAAAGGCAGATCTGATTTTGTCCTTTCACTGCTTAAGTCCCTGGAACAAACCTACATTCCCTAGGCCCTGCCTACTGCTTCGCTTTCAATTCTTGCCAGATTCTTCCTGTAACAGTCAGCTTTCTGTCCTAGCCATACCAAAAGGCCTGCGATTTTGTCTTGTCCAACCCTTGGTTATGTTGCCACCACTGCCTGGAATGACCTCCATACCTACCTCCTTTTAACCCCCAGCTCAGAGATCACCCTCTCCATGATGGCATTCCCAACCCCCTTTGCCCCCAGGTGGATCTGGCCATACTCTTTTTTATGCCTAACTTTATCCATAGGTGCAAATACTATTATTGTAGCTTAGTATGGAGATGGATACAAGAGATGTTGAGAAAGTCAAATCAACAAGATTCAGTCAGAGACAGGATGTGGAGGGAGGAAGGATTTGGAGTCTGGAATCACTTCTGGGTTTCTTTCAGAATTAGAATATTGTATGTCATAGAGAATATAGAGCGAAGGATTTGGAGAAGGAA
This sequence comes from Felis catus, assembly GCF_018350175.1. Lineage (NCBI taxonomy): Eukaryota > Metazoa > Chordata > Mammalia > Carnivora > Felidae > Felis > Felis catus. The sequence goes on from NC_058374.1 coordinate 100,667,190, forward strand.
AGACAATGATTTCCATTTTGGTGAGGTTACATTCATGTTGCCTGTGGAGATCCAAGGTGAGATGAGCTACAGATCATCAGATATATGTGCCTGGAATGCAGGAAAAAGATCTGGAGGTACACATTTGGGAATCAATACACAGGCAGCAGGTAAATCTTTAGGCATGAGTGAGATTATTCAAGGTGAGACTATAGCGTGAAAGGGGAAGAGGGAAGTGGATGTGTGGTGACTGAGAAAGAAAGTAGGGTGGAAAATTGCACCATATCATTCTTCTTCCATTTTCCCCATCATTTTGGCCCCTGGGACCACAAAGATAACAGTGCAACTTAATAAAAGCTCTATAAACAGAAAAGATATGTTTGCTATTCAGGCCCTTAGGCCACTCCAAGGTAAGTGAAATGGTGAATCTTAGAAACCTCCCTGTGATCTATCCTGACAATGACAATGGGGAAATCTCTCTAACCTCATCATATGTGATTGTGTGTAATACCAGTGTATGTATAATTGTGTGTAATACCAGTACAGTTATAATTCAATATTTAAAAAATTAGTTATATTAAATTAGGACTTTGAGTTTTGGAGCACTTCTGGTTATTAGAACTTAATGCCTTATTTAGAAACTACTGAACAGGAATACCTCTGAATGTGATTCTTAGATATAGCAATTTCTTTTTCCAAGTTAAAATGTGAACAAACACATAGTACATCTTACAGCAAGAGAAAAGTTAAGAGTGGACATATTATTCAAAAGATTATCTGTTTTCGTTACCAAGAAGAAAGAAATATCTTTTTAGTCACAGGAAGAGAGAGTATAGGGAATGCATGATCATAATGTATAGATGAATTATGACAAATGAAGGTGATAGGAGAATTCCCTTGAGTCAGGTGTGTGGTGAGTTAAATCATGCAAGCTATCTGTGATGGTTGACACATGATGATTTGGTGCAGGCATTTCTTAGTACTAATATTTTTCATGCTCCCTCACACTTACTCAAACACTGCAGAACTTCCTTACCAGCAATAAGAGGAGTTTTTAGCTTGCTAGAGTACTATATTTCACTCAGTACTGATCAATAGAAACAGTACCATTTTCCGCATCTGAGATGTGAAAGCTGATCTCCCTTGTCTAAGGCCCCGGGCAGGGGCCTACTTTTCTACAATGGGTCAATGAACAGGCGGGAGAGAGGGAGGAGGCCGCAGCTTCTCAGCTAGAACAGTTAAATCAATCTTGGCAAATCAAGTAACATGCCTCAACCAGGCTACTCTTATCTCCATGTGGTCAATTAGAGAAAAATCTCATGAGGAAAGAGAAGAAAAAAAAAGAATGATGTAATTTCTTTTCTAGCCTCCTTGGCATGATTCATATGAATATTCATTATTACACATGGGAGGTATATATATTATCAGATCTGGGCTTAAATATAGAGGCACCTTTGTAAGGAAAGAATAATTCAACATAAACTTTGTATTTGTCTTAAGGAGGCATGAAATATTCAGAGCTCATATAAATTTGGGACATAGGCATATGCCACACTGTTTTCAAATGTTTATTTTCTGCTCTATTCCCATAATTGTCTAATTTTGGCAGTAACTATTTTTGTCTTAAAGTGAAAACATGCTTTTGATACAAGTAAGAAAATTATGTGCGGTAACTTCAAGTTAATTTTATAGTAAGAAATATGTATTAGCATTAGGTAATATAATTAATTTTTATGATTTTATTTTTTAACTAGAAGTCTTTAAGAAGGCTATGCTTTTGTCTTCATTGCACTACTTAGTTATTTTTATAAAAACAAAGATTTTCCACGTCACCTTTTCAAATGTCTTAGGAAAAGAAATTTTCAAAAGGATTTTAAAGCATTGACAAATATGTGGCAAATTTTATTTTAAGCATATTTTCAAAATATCTATTTTACTGATGAATAAATAGGAGATATTTAAATGACATTTCAAAGTTAAACTAGAACTAGAAAGAAAACTGGGACATACTTTTAAGTTCTCTTTAACCCTGACCTATCCTACTACAGACCTATATGTGAGCTCTGCTTGGATGTCTAGTGTCTCTATTTAATATGTTACAAGTGGAACCTATCATTATTTTCTCCCAAACCTACTCCTTCACTACTCTTCTTCATCTTGGACTGTGGTATTACCATTCATCCAATAACTTAGGCCAAAATCTTGGATTCATCTTTTATTTTCCTTCCTTCATTTATCCATCTTTCAGCAAATCCTGTTAGTTCTACTTCTAAATATGTAAATAGAATTTTTTGATATTCCATTGCATTCAACCTAGTGTAGGGCACCAACACCTCTCATTGAGATCATTGCAGTAACCTCCAAAAGTCAAGTGTGTGCTAAGTTCAATAATTCAAGCTATCTCATTGTTATTTTTGCCCTTCTACAATCTATTTTCCACTCAGTGGCCAAGTAGTATTTCCTGAAACAAACAAACTCAGAACCAGTCACTGATCCATGTAAAAGTCTCTGCCTTTAGAAGAAGTCTTCTTAACCTGGCCTATACACCCTGCATGATCTGTCCTCTACTTTTCCCCTCTAGCTCTGTCTCTTCTATTCTCCCAGGAGTACAAGTACTTTCTTTTTTTAAAAATTTTTTAAGTTTATTTATTATTTTGAGACAAAGATAGAGTGTAAGTGGGGGAGAGGCAGAGACAGCAGGAGAGAGAGAGAATTCCAAGCAGGCTCTGCATTGACAGGGGCCCAAACTCATCAATCACGAGATCATGACCTGAGCCAAGTTGGACACTTAACCAACTGAGCCACCCAGGCACCCCAGACAAGTACTTTCTGATTTGCTCACCACTTTATCCATGGCAGAGTTCTGAGCATGAGAGTAGACACTCAATACACTTGTCAAATACATGAACAAATATTTTATATATTTTTCTGAGCCTAAATGAAGTTCTCCTAAGGCTTTGGTGCTAAGCAGAGCTCAGATTAAATCCTTACATGGGTGTTCATTTGAGATTTTGGTATCAATAATCACTGAATGAAAGCTTAGGGCAGTCAGGGTTTGCTTTGCAACTTGTGCTATGCCCCTTCCTTGACATTTCCTGTAGACTTAGCTACACCTGGGCTCTGAGATCAATCCTGAGTTAAGATAGGAGTGATTCAAGGGCCTGGCAGGTGACTCAACTTGACGGTTCCTTCCTATCAGTCCCACTATGACTTTGTGAATTTCTGCCTTATTTCTAAGCCCAGGTTCATATCTTGATCCTTGTTTTGTTACTGGATTTTAGCCTACTTTCTTCTGCTTCAACAACTGCTCAGTAATCCCCTTTTTCCAATTCCAGGATCAAACTATACTAATGTCCACTTGAGGTGACCTGTATTCAACTTTGTACCATATTGGAATCATCATAGATCTCTTCTAAAACTGATTTAGAATCCTAGCTGAGATCCCATAGTACCAAAGCCATCCGGAAGAGAATGAGTGAACAGTCATAATGTTGAAACTAAGCCTTTAGAAAACACCCAAAGCTATGTATGCATAAATCATGTGAAATCTCTTACATGCAATTAAAAAACAATTACAACAAAATCCCATGGTGTTCAGTATTTGCATAGTTCCAAAAGAGTCCTATTTCCTTTAAAGAGAAAAACCTGAGTGGGGAAAGCTACATGGTAATATATTTATTCCATATGTAATCATTAACAATATTTCACTATGGCCCATTTTTGGGTAAGTTGTCAATACCTCAGGATCTCCAAATTAAGGGGGTTAAAAAGAAACTGATTCTAGTGAAGGTGTATGGCCTACAAAAAGCTGATGTAGGAAACAAATTAACTTATTTTCAGAGCTAATCCTTTTAAGCTTGAAGGAAAACCTACCTCACCTTTCTTAATCAGTATCTTCTGTAAAGCTTCTTCCCTGACAGAGATAGGAATTTGGGAAGGGATAAAGTGAGCTGTCCTTTCCAACACTACAGCTAAGATTTTCATCTTGCTAGGGTCTGCAAAGCACTCTCAAACTCAGCAGGAAAATATTGAAGTTAAGTTTTGCTATCCCTTCTGATTTTATCAGATTTTCATGCCACAGAGAACAGTGAACAAGCTAGAGAGGCAGAGATAAATGAAAATTCCCTTTGGTGAAGGGAAAAAGCAATCACTACTAGTGTTGTAGTTTTTTTTATTTTTCTGCTGATGACAAAAGGAAATGGTTTAGTACTTTGTGGGTAACTATTGTGTCATAAGGGAAACATGCTATTTAATTTACTTGTAGATAAAGTGTAAATTAATAAATTATAAATGAATCTCTTTTTATCAACCGTTGAATATTATATAACCCTATCATTTTAAGTTTTTATCCCTCTTTTTCTTGAGGAAAAGAATAAGAACCCCAAGAAATAACCCTTTGGTGCTTGTATTACCTGCTTGGGCTGTCGTAACAAAATGCTATAGACTAGGCAGCTTAAACAACAGGAACTTATTTGTCAAAGTTCTGGAGACTGGAGGTCCAAGATCAAGGTGCCAGCTGGGTCAATGTTTGGTTAGTGAGAACCATCCCTTTGGGTTGCAGACAGATACCTTCGTGATGTGTCTTCATATGGTCTTTCTTTAGTATATGCAGGTGGAGAGAAAGACATAAAACAAGCTCTCTGGTATTTCTTCTTATAAGGGCACCAATCCCATCATGAGGGCCCCACTCTCATGACCTCATCTAAATCTAGTTACCTACAAAAGGCATATCCCAAATATTATCACATTGGGGGTTGGGGCCTCAATATATGAGTTTAAAGAGGGACACAATTCAGTCCAGAGTATTCAAACCCTAGACCCCCAAAATGCATGTCCTTCTCACATGCAAAATATATTCATTCCATATTCACAGCCCTTAAAGTCCTAATTTATTTCAGCATTAGTTTTAAAGTCCAGAGTCTCATCTAAATATCATCTGAATCAGTTATGGATGAAACCTGAGGTATGATTCATCCTAAGGCAAAATTCCTCACCAGTTGTGAATCTGTGAAACTAGACAAGTTATGTGCTTCCAAAATACACTGGTGAGACAGGCATAGGATAGACATTCCTGTTTTGAAAGAAAGAAACAGGAAAGAAGGAAGGGACTGGGTTCCAAGCAAATCCAACACCTAGCAAGACAAATTTCATTGGATCTTAAGGCTTGAGAGTAATCCTCTTTGGCTTCATGTCCCACCTTCCAGGCCCACTGGGTTGGCAGGGTCACCCCCATGTCTCTGCAGGATGACCCTGCTCCTTTCACATTCTTATTTTCAGTAATGTGTTCCTCATTTTCATTTGTGTCTTGACAAGAATCACCCTTAAAATCCATGATTCTAGCATGTGCCTCAAAACTCCTCCAATCACTATCATCCAGTCCCAAAGCTGCCTCCACATGGTTAGGTATTGTTACAGCAGTACTTTTTTACATCAAATCATTTTATGAGACCTTTTGATAATGACACCTGGGAAGTTACAGTCATCAAGATGATTTTAGAAAATCTCCTATTAATTTGTACATACCCAGAGCCAAATGAACATTGCAAGAATAAAATTAATCCAAACCTGAAAAAATATTATGGATTTCAAATAAAGTATTTTTATCCAAATAATAGGATCTGTGCCTACAGAATGATGTAAAATTGGGACCACTACTATTTTATTTCCTCATTGATTAGCATTTAAAAATCAAATTTATATGTGCACATAGTTAAATGAGTCAATTAATCCTATAAGATTTATTAAGGTAAGCAAAGACTTCATTTCCCCCCTTATATTTGGGGGAAGCTGGTTATGTTAATAGATGATAACAGTTGATAAAAGAAGGCGGAGCTAATTAACTCCTGTTTTGCTTCTATTTTCTCTAACATAAACAATGGTTTTAAAATGGGAACGTACTTATTAAATAACATGAAAAATATAATCTATTGTAGGTTAAGATGCAAAGAGAAAATAACAGCCTACTTTAGATGAATTCAAGTGTTAAAGCCTTAACAATTATATCTAAGGATGCTGAAGAAACTTTTTTTTTTTTCAACTTTTTTTTATTTATTTTTGGGACAGAGAGAGAGAGAGAGAGAGAGAGAGCATGAACGGGGGAGGGGCAGGGAGAGAGGGAGACACAGAATCGGAAGCAGGCTCCAGGCTCCGAGCCATCAGCCCAGAGCCTGACGCGGGGCTCGAACTCACAGACCGCGAGATCGTGACCTGGCTGAAGTCGGACGCTTAACCGACTGCGCCACCCAGGCGCCCCATGAAGAAACTTTTTATGTTCATTTCAGAATTCTTTGAAATTCCATGTAACCACCGAAAAGGGGAGAGTGAGAGAATGGGAGATATGGAGAAAGAGTAGGTCTATGATAGGTAAATGTCCTAATTTTTTTTAAAGAGGGAAATGCCTGGTTAAATTCTTAAGAGGATTTTTCAAATTCATGAGCATTTAGAAGCAAATGAGTGGTCACTAAAAGCCAGTCTGATTTTTCTCTCCGTGGATTCCCAGAATATACAGTGTATAGGGGAATATAGTTAGTAGCACTGCTTTATTTTCTCTGCTCTGCTCAAAACTCTAGCTGCCAACATCCCTTCAGCTTCATCCAAGGACTTCTCAAGAAATCTCTTTTCAATAAGTTTGGAAACACATGGTATAGTGATGATACAGGTAGGCTTCAGTAAACCATTTGAAAACATCAGAATGTCTTTGTGACTAATAGGGAGAAATATAGGCTGAATGATAGCACAGTGCAGTGATCCTGTGGTTATGTGAGCTGTCATACTTTCTTCCTCCCTTCCTCACCTATAAAAAGGTATCAACCACCAAGAGAACTGAGTGAATCACAACTGTTGAGATTTCAGGCATCAAGGAGGAAATGGGGAGACTTTTTTTGCAAGGGTATTGTTGGCATCCCCTCAAATAATATCAAGTTGGCAACTTCTTGGTTATAGTTTCTGAGGACAGTATCCCTTGAGTAAATATCTTGAAAGCCACAAAATGAGCTTTGCAAAGAATGAGAAAAGCAAAACAAAGGAGTGTTTCATATTTAAGATTTAAATCTCTGTTCTTGGACCTGTGCCTAGTTCTAGCAAAACAGCAATATCTATCCAACAAATCTCATACAGACTATCTACAGAAATGTTGATTTTCCAATTGAATTATAAATACATAATTGAAAAACTACTTTATTCTTCTTATATTTCTTTTTAAAAAGCTCTTTAAAAAGTTAAATGTGCTTTATAAGTGTCATCTCAGAAAACTTATTTTAACCATGGAAGATAGTTTTCTTTTATTATAATATTTTTACAAATGGAAAATAGAACATTGCAAAATACGTGAGTTGACCAAGATGACTAAATGAAAAAAACTGGCATAGGATCAACATTTCTCCTCTTCTTTTCTTGTGTAAATCTCACTAACCTTTTTTTCATAAGGAAAGTTTTCCTTAACAAGTATTTATCCAGGGGACACTGGCATACAAAATGCTTTTTCATTGTGATATATTGCTTTATTTATGGAAGTCTTGCGTCTATGCTCTGACAATTTTCAAAGATGAGAAAAAGCAGTTTGGTTCACTATTTAGGGTGTTACTGCTTGGTTGTGCAGTTTTAATAAATCCTACCGTGTTGTGGTTCAGCTTTATTTAGTTTTGTGCTCACCCAAACTCTTGAGAATAAACCAAATGGCTCTCTCTCTCTAGTGCTGTTTTAGCTCTGTGCCTTGAATGGAAATTAAATGCAAATGCTTTCATTGCACTATCCCCTTGTTAATTTATCACATGTTTAAACACAGCAACATATTGGAAAACCTTGTTATTTCGTAATCTTCAGATTCTTTGCACAATGATATTAAGAACAGAATAATGAGTAAAGATAAGCCGATGGGAAGCACATGTCTACAGGGCAACTGGCAGCAGTCCCACAGCCATTAGTCTGTGGTATCTGGTGAAACTGCTAGAGTCAGCTTGCACTCCAACTGCATGACAGAGCAAAAAAGAAGGAAGAAAAATATCCCTGAAATTAAAGGAGGTGAGCCTTGAAAGCACCACTTTCAAGCCTTAATTATGCTCTCAAATAGTTTATTCTCTCTTTTAAAATGTATGGTCTGATAAAACTCATGCTCTGCAGCAGATTTTTAGTTAAAAGTTAATAAGGGATGATGATGATGGTGATGATGATGATGATGATGATGATGATGATTTTAGTAATGCAGTAACAATACAGAAGGCCAACTTCTAGGTAAAGATGAAATTAGAGAAGTGTTTTTCAGGATGAAGAACAAGATCTTGTACTAGAGAACACCCAAAAAATGTTTGTAGACTTGATTGATGGTGAATGAGAGAAGTTAAGGGAATTAAAGTGTTCCTTTGTTGTCTTGATATATTGAAGGTAGAAATGCTAATCATAACCAAATGTTGGTGATCATGTGGGGTTAAATTCATGAGCAAGGATATGCGCTCAGTGATGATTATACACCCATGGAGAAGGAGATAAAGAAAAAGTGTAGATTTTTCCTTGTCTTTCTTCTTTCTTAGTACATGTTTTTATTCAAATTTGGAGCTCTGATTCATTAGATTTGGTTTTAAAATGTGTTTTCAAATAAGCAAACATCACCCAGTATGCATTTAGATAATATTTCACAAATGGCTGTATCCTAAAGTTACTTTACTTAATATAAACCATTTTCTTGGACTTTACTCAGTCTCTGTATCTCAACAATCGTGTTTCAAGAGCAGCTAGTATTGTTTTCAGCAGATTTTTTTTAATTGGCAGAATATCGATGAGCTTGATTGCATGTTAGGTCATTTTAAAATGGCATTGCTGACCCTATCATCTATTTTTTAAAATATTGACCTCTGTGATGCTTGTCTCTCATTCTTAAAATTTGAGTTTAAAATCTGGGTCAATACATAAAACAAACGATTCCTAAAGGCAGTTTTTAAAAGTGCTTTGTGCACCTAAATTCTATTTAAAATTTTGTCTCTGCTTACATACTTCTCAATACCACATTATATTCCTATTAACTGGTTGTTTCCCCAACCCCTTTCCATTACTACCTACCTACCTATCTTCCTCTCTTCCTTCCTTCTTCCTTTTCTTTCTTCCTTTCTTCCCTCCTGTCTGCCTTTTCCCCTTTCTTCCAACATGATGGATGGTGGTATCATCCACTGAGATGGGCAAGACTGAAAGAAAGAGTAGTCCTTGAAGGGGAAATCAAAAAGTTTAGTGTAGATGTATCATGTTTGAAATGTTTACAAATGTCCATGTGAAGATGTTAACATGCAAGATACATAACATAGGAGTCCAGAGGAAGGGGTTGGCATGTAGATATAAATTTGAAAGTCAACAGTGAACTAATATGTGTAAAGCCACAGGATTCAATAAAATCATTTAAAGCGTGAGTGCAGATGATGATATGATACCCTACATGGAAAACGTGAAAGACTCCACCAAAAAACTACTAGAACTGATACATGAATTCAGGGAAGTTGCAAGATATAAAATCAATGTATAGAAATTGGTTGCATTTATATACACCAACAATGAAGCAACAGAAGGAGAAATCAAGGAATCGATCCCATTTACAATTGCACCAAACCCATAAGATACCCAGGAATAAACCTAACTAAAAGGTAAAAGATTTATATGCTGAAAACTGTAGAAAGCATATGAAAGAAATTGAAGAAGTCACAAAGAAATGGAAAAATATTCCATGCTGATGGATTGGAAGAAAAAATATTGTTAAAATATGGATACTACCCAAAGCAATCAACACATTCAGCGCAATCCCTATCAAAATAATACTGGCATCCTTCACAGAGTTAAAACAATCTTAAAATTTATATGGAACCACAAAAGACCCTGCATAGCCAAAGTAATGTTGAAAAAGAAAACCAAAGCTGGAGGCATCACAATTCTGGACTTCAAGCTGTGTTATAAAGCTGTAATCACCCAAAGAGTATGGTACTGACACAAAAAAAACCCACATTAATCAATGTGACAGAATAAAGAACCCAGAAATGGACCCACAACTATGTGGCCAACTCGTCTTCGACAAAGCAGGAAAGAATATCCAATGGAAAACAGACAGTCTCTTCAGAAAATGGTGTTGGGAAAACTGGACAATGACATGCAGAAAAAAAATGAACCTGGACTATTTTCTTACACCATACACAAAAATAAACTTAAAATGGATGACAGACCTGAATGTGAGACAGGAAACCATCAAAACCCTAGAAGAGAAAACAGGCAGCAACCTCTTGACCTTGGCTGCAGCAACTTCTTACGAGACATGTCTTTGGAGGGAAGAGAATTAAAAGCAAAAATGAACTATTGGGACCT